>NC_089491.1:36661511-36973359 GCF_036850765.1 Saccopteryx bilineata | reverse complement strand
TTGCTGGAGGGGGGTGTTTTGAGCCAAAAAGTTTTGAAAAGAGCAGAGAAGGAAAGAAAGAAAAAGCCAAGATGGCAGGTTGCTGAAGGAGAAGCCAGTTTGTGCAGAGAGGAGAAGGGAGAAGATGTGCAGATGGGGAAACAGGTGATTGAGACTGGTGGGGGCCTTTGGAAAGGAAAAACCGGAGAAAATTCTCCTGGTTGTGGAACCGGAGAATGTGTAAGTGGCTTTGGGAGCCCTGTGTTTGTTTACTCGCCCACCAGTGAGAGACTAGAATAAAGGAATGGCACACTAGTTTTTGGCTCCACTGTTTTTTTACCGTCTGCCCGAATCTAATGGGGACCGGCGTGTGAATGGCCAAGATGGTAGCAGCCCTTGGCCTTATGTGTGGGAAGGACGGATTTGGTGGTGGTGAAATACTAATTATTTTTAGAGCCTTTTATGTGATGAAATATATTAATCCTTTGTCAATTAGGTAGAAATGGGTCCTCCCTCCCTCAATTTGCCATTAATTAGCCTTATTAGTGGTGTTTTGCTGTACAGAAATGCCAAATTTTAATTCTGTCATCTGTTCGGCTTTATAGTTTTTGGTTTTGTAGTCATGTCTAGAAAGATTCTAAAAATAATCACCCATGCTTTCTTTAAGTACTCTTATGGTTTTGTATTTGCATTTAACTCCTTAATCTGGGTGGCATTAATTTTGGTATAGACTATGAATTATAGTTCCATTTTAGTTTTTCTCAAATAATTAACCTGTTATCCTGGCATCATTAAACAATTTGTTCTCTGCTAAGAGAAATGATTGTATGATTTCCTCTGAATTGGGTAACGGGTGTGTGACAGGTTGTATAGAGGTATTCTGTCACATATTAGTGTTTAGCTAGCCCCTGTTCTTAATTTTAGTTGATGACTTGGTGATTATAATTTCTGAGTATATCAGGTTATAAATATTTGTCTTCTGAGTCTCTTCCATTCCCAAAGAGGTATTTATTTGCCTTAGAAGATGGCTTTCATTGGTTTACCTCAAAGACTATGAATTCTGCCTTGTGGACGATATGTGACCTGTTTCAAGCCACAACCTATATCTTGCCACCAAATATGCTTTCTTGCTACCTCACTTTGTCAACTGATAATTATTCCAAGATTATAAACTAAAATTTGCTTCAGCAATATAAAAATTAATTTTTTATTATTTATTTATTTATTTTTTATAAATTTTTATTTTAATGGGGTGACATCAATAAATCAGGGTACATATATTCAAAGAAAACATTTCCAGGTTATCTTGTCCTTTAGTTGTAATGCATACCCATCACCCAAAGAGAGATCGTCCTCCGTCACCCTCTATCCAGTTTTCTTTGTATCCCTCCCCCTCCCCTCCCCTCCCCCTCCCCTCCCCCTCCCCTCCCCCTCCCCTCCCCTCCCCCTCCCCTCCCCCTCCCCTCCCCCTCCCCTCCCCCTCCCCTTCCCCTCCCCTCCCCCTCCCCTCCCCCTCCTCTCCCCCTCCCCCTCCCCCTCCCCTCCCCCTCCCCTCCCCCCCCCATAACCACCCCACTCCTGTCCATGTCTCTTAGTCTGGTTTTTTGTTGTTTTTTTTTTTGTATTTTTCTGAAGCTGGAAACGGGGAGAGACAGTCAGACAGACTCCCGCATGCGCCCGACCGGGATCCACCTGGCACGCCCACCAGGGGCAACGCTCTGCCCACCAGGGGGCGATGCTCTGCCCCTCTGGGGCGTCGCTCTGCCCCGACCAGAGCCACTCTAGTGCATGGGGCAGAGGCCAAGGAGCCATCCCCAGCGCCTGGGCCATCTTTGCTCCAATGGAGCCTCAGCTGCGGGAGGGGAAGAGAGAGACAGAGAGGAAGGAGGGTGGGGGGTGGAGAAGCAAATGGGCGCTTCTCCTATGTGCCCTGGCCGGGAATTGAATCCGGGTCCCCCGCACGCCAGGCCGACGCTCTACCGCTGAGCCAACCGGCCAGGGCCTCTTAGTCTCGTGTTTATGCCCCACCAATGTATGGAATCCTGCAGTTCTTGTTTTTTTCTGATTCACTTATTTCACTCCACATAATGTTATCAAGATTCCACCATTCTGCTGTAAATGATCCGATAGCAATATAAAATAGATTATAATGCATATTGCACATTCCAAAGCCTTATAACCTTTATATTATCTACTTTTATAGTCTTTGTATTCTAGCCTTTCTCTGATATGCAGATAATTTAAAGATGATAATGGTATTTAATTTACTGAATTTTTTTTCTTTAAAGCAAGAAATGGATTTCTTTGTTATTAATAATGTTTACCAAATTTTATAGTTGGGTGAAGTCTTCAAGTGCAAGGAAACCTCCAGCATGTTACCTTATTTATTTATTTATATTAAGTGAGAGGTGGGGAGGCAGAGAGACAGGCTCCTGCATGCACCTCAACTGGGATCCACCTGGCAAGCCCCCTATGGGGCAATGCTTTGCCCATCTGGGCCACTACACCATTGCTTGGCAACCGAGCTATTTTAGCCTGAGGTGAGGCCAGGGAACCATCCTCAGTGCCTGGGGCCAACTTGCTTGTACTATTTGAGCCATAGTGTTGAGAGTGAGAGAGAGAGAGAGAGAGAGAGAGAGAGAGAGGGAAAGAGAGAGAGAGAGAGAGAGAGAAGGGGAGGGCCAGGGAGGGGTGGAGAAGTAGGTGGTTGCTTCTCCTGTGTAGCCTGACTGGGAATCAAACCCGAGACTTCCACATGCTGGGCCGATGCCTTACCATGAAGCCAACTGACCAGGTCGGATGATACCTTAGAAATTAGTGTCAAGGATGATTGAACCTAAATCTTAAATGTTTTCTTTGTTGTTTTTGTAGAAAGGGAAATATGAGGTTCCTAAGTGGCTCTCTTCCAGTAGCGTTCTGCTTCTTCAACAAATGCTACAGGTAAACTTTTTGTTTAGTATTTTTAAATAATAGAAGTTGTTTGACCCAATTTTAAGATGATTTCCTCTGAATTGGATAACGAGTGTGTGACAGACTATGGTGCTAGTATATTTAGAGGACAGCACCATTTACTTATTAACTTAAAAAATTGCATTCATTGTGCCTACTGTGTACGTGTCCTTTACTAGATGCTTTCTTAATTCTGTTGCAGATGGGTTTTCTTTTAGACCTCTAATGCATGTCTATGCTGATGTGGTTTTCCCTCCTTTTTTCTGAGCATTGTCTGTTTCTCTAACCTGCTCTTACTCTACTTTCTTCTGTTTTCTTGCTTCCACTCTTGTACATGAGATATATAGTAGATTCTTAATAAATGCTTGAATGAACTGATGTACAATTGAGTGGACCCCATGACCTAGTGTAGTGGTTCTCAAACTTTAGCATGTACCGCAATTGCCAGATGGGTTTGTTAAAACACAGATCACTAGGCACCACCCTGAGTGTGTTTCAATAGATCTGGGATAAGACTAAGAATTTATACTTCTAACAAACTTCCAGATGACACTGATGCTGCTGGGACACTTTGAGAATCACTGAGTTAGTGGGATGGCCTCTGAGTGTGAAAGACAGGAATGCTGAGGTCTAGGTATCTACCCTACCAGTCAATCTGCATGCCACCTACCCTAGTTCTGATCTCTAAAATGGCGAGTCTGGGCCTGGCCTCACTGTTATATATTTCCATGAGAATAAAGTGAGATTGATAGGAAACACTTTGAAAATTTGAGCACCTTATTAAGTGCAATTTTTTTCATTATTATGTATTCAGAATATCTCCCAGTTTTTCCATCTATTAAACTAGTTCCACTTTTTATTCAAAAGTTACCTCAGGCTCACCCACCTTGATTAAGTAGGGCCAGACCACCAAATCTCTATAATGAGATCGAAAACACATCATCCTTTCTTTTAAATGCCAAAAAACTTAATCTTTGTTGATTAATTTTCCTCTCCTCACATTTGAAAATTATAAATAGAAGAGAAAGGTGTGCTTTTCAACTTGTTCTATGTGATTGTTAGCTTATCGGGAGGTAGAGATTGCATATTCAGTATGAATGCTCTGCATTGTGGCTGCCTGAATATTAAATTGGTGAATATTTCCTGTGAATAGGTTTTCCAGCAAAAGACTATTACATCATACAATAGATTGACTGAACTTCATGAATAATGTCCATACCAATGAACTTCATGTTTGTTAAACATTTATCTTCTAAGCCTGTGTTGGTTGCTATAGTTTTCTTGTCTCTATTGCCTTTCTAAAGGAATTTATTCCAAGGCCATTTTAAGGTCTTTGACAGCATTTTTGTGATGATAAAGTTTACATCTGTTATGATGAATTTTGAGTTTTCAGGAGGAAAGGAGTTGTTCTGTTATTCATTTGGAATGTTAATCTCTAGCTACTTCTCCATGGCCACTAGGTGGACCCAAAGAAACGGATTTCTGTGAAAAATCTGTTGAGCCATCCCTGGATCATGCAAGATTACAACTGTCCTGTTGAGTGGCAGAGCAAGAGTCCTGTAAGTAAAATGAAATCCAGTAAAAAAAATGTTTTTACTTTGTGGTATCTTTGTGTGGATGCAGAACCTACAGTGAAAGTACTTCACAGGCTTTAGTCAGATTGGTGTTTGGGAGACTCGTAACCTAGTTATATATTTGCCTGTTTTATCTCTAGGAGGGTGGTTATTAACCTGGACTGTGCATGAGAATCAGTGGGACCTTTGAAAAGATGTCTGTGCCTCATCCCAGGGCAATTAATGGGTATTTTAGAAACTCCCAGGTGTTCGTCATGTGTAGTCAGGATTGTGAACACTTTTATGGCCATGCAGCCTGAGCTGAAATCCCTCCTGATTCTCCTATGACTGTCAACTCCTAACATTTCTCCATTTTCCCTTCAGCCCTCCATGAAATCGCTAGTATCTATTGAGCAAATACAGTTTGAGCTGCAACCTAATTCTAAGAACGGCTATCAACACTGAGAGCCTAAGAACAGCAGTGTGCAGGTGCCTGAGCAGTGCAGTGGGAAGTGCCCCTTGTGAGGTGGAGCGACCAGGTGGTGCAAATGCCTGTGTTCAGCCATTGGGGGTCATCATTTCTCCACGCATGGGAGGGCTTTGCCTGCCTTCTCAGCTGTGATTCTGATAGGATAGGGTAGGGTATAATACCACTGTTTGTAGGTGCCAAAATGAAGAAAGTCTCTGAGTTCAACAACAAAAATAATTTTTTTTTAGATTTTTATTTATTTATTCATTTTAGAGAGAGAGAGACAGAGAGAGAGAGAGAGAGAGAGAAGGGAGGGAGGAGCAGAAAGCATCAACTCCCATATGTGCCTTGACCAGGGAAGCCCTGGGTTTCGAACCGGCTACCTCAGTGTTCCAGGTTGATGCTTTTACCCACTGCGCCACCGCAGGTCAGGTAACAAAAATAATTTTAATTTGAAGCACAATATAAAGTAAAATACAAAGCTTTGAGTTATCCAAAAGAGTATATGAAAATAAAAGTATATAATTTTTCTTACATCTTACTATAATAATTGCTAATATTTATTAAATACTGTAATAGAATAGTATGCTATTATAATAAGAATTTTCTGTATATTATACTATAGTATAATATAGTATAATTGGTATGAGGATCAAATGGGGGTTGCTGGGTGGATCCCAGTCAAGGGGGCATGTGGGAGTCTGTCTCTCTATATCCCCTCCTTTCACTTAAATAAAAATTTTAAAAATAAATAAAAACATAACAAAACAAAAATACCTTCCCTCTTCCCCAAAGCCTTCTGCTCTGTATCTTTACTGCAAGGTATGTGTGAAAAAGGAAGGAAGGATAGGAAGGAGGTATTATCTTCTTTCCTGGGCCCCTAAATTTAAAATTATAAAAAGAGTGAGGTGGAGAAGACACCAAAGTCTGAAAAATATGGCTCAGTACTTTAAGTACCTGAATTCTCAGCCATATATACTCAAGTTAAATTAAGTACAAAAAGGCTTAATTGATCATTGATCCTCATACCTCATTTGATCCTCATACCAATCCTCTGAAGTAGATATTGTTATTGTCCCCATTTAGCCAGTGAAGCAGCTGAGACACAGAATCATAAAGTGACTTGTCCAAAGTCAACAACTATTAAGTGTAGAAGAACCAAGATTTGAACCCAGTAGAAGGGCTCTAGAATGTAATGGATCTGATAGGTCAGCTGGTTCACCCTCAGGGTCTGTATGTACCCTGTGTAGCTGTAGCCTTTGTGGTAAGCATTGCTTGTCTGGTCTCTGTTGGAATAGCTACTAGAACAGTGTCATGGAATGGTGACGTGGTGAGGCTAGGAATGAAAAATGCCAGTGTTGGGCAGATTGCATGACTTTTTCTGAGTCATCATTCTTTCATCTCTAATATGGGTAATTCTAATATTTCTTACATGTTTGGGTCGGTCATGTTTTGGCATTTACAGAGTGCCTTTGCATGTTATGTTATTCATCTGTCTCTCCTGCCTTACAGAGCTGTTGCAGGGATCAAATGACTTATGTATAGAAGAGGTATAAGGGATTGTTCTTGCTTTTCAAAGTCTTTGCTCTTCTCTCTAGATGCTGAGTTTCTTCAAGAGTGAATGATAAAAATAATTCAGATTTACTTGGATATTTAGGGTATAGAGTCTATTCTGTAACTCTATGCATGATCTCCTGTCATTTTCACACGTAGCTCTAGTACCTAAGTATTATATCAAATAGAAGTTATATTCAGTTCTATTTTCTGCCCTACTGAACAGGAATTATAGTAGGCACAGATAATCCAAAATAATTGGCTAGCTTTTGGTATGCCTTTTTGTACTTAATTTAACTTGAGTATATATGGCTGAGAATTCAGGTACTTAAAGTACTGAGCCATATTTTTCAGACTTTGGTGTCTTCTCCACCTCACTCTTTTTATAATTTTAAATTTAGGGGCCCAGGAAAGAAGATAATACCTCCTTCCTATCCTTCCTTCCTTTTTCACACATACCTTGTAGTAAAGATACAGAGCAGAAGGCTTTGGGGAAGAGGGAAGGTATTTTTGTTTTGTTATGTTTTTATTTATTTTTTAAAAATTTTATTTAAGTGAAAGGAGGGGATATAGAGAGACAGACTCCCACATGTTCCCTTGACTGGGACCCACCCGGCAACCCCCATCTGGGGCTGATGCTCTGGCTATCTGGGGCCCAAGATTGCAACAGAGCTATTTTTAGCACCTTAGGCAGAGGCTAGGATTAGTGTACTTGAATCAATCAAGCCATGGCTGTGGGAGGGGAAGAGAGAGAGTGAGAGAGAGGGAAAGAGGGGAGTGGGAAGGGAGAAGAAGCAAATAGTAAATAGTTGCTTCTCCTGTGTGCCCTGACCAGGAATGGAACCCGGGACTTCCACACTCCAGGTTGGCACTCTACCACTGGGCCAACTGGCCAGGGCCCATTTTGTTTTATTTTTAAAGGAGGGCAACTTTAGTTCATGGAGGGAACCCCAGAAATCTTTCCCTTCTTGTTTGAGCAGTGATGATATTATCAAGAAGATGCCTAACTGGGCAGTAAATTTCAGGGCTTCTGAGAATGAGCCCTTCCTGAAGGGTGAATTTATAGTTTTTGGAGCTGCCAAATTTAAAGCAACACAGTGAAAACTTATCCTTAGCACTTTAGACTTTCGTAGTACCATGAGTATGCACCTTTCTGGTCTCCACGTTCTCTGTAGTCTGTGAGGTTGTGCTCCTAGCAGCTGGTCATGCAGGTCATCGTCTCTATTATTCTTCTATTTTCATGACGGCAGCATGACTTTCTCCTGAGCCCTTTGTTACAAGTGTGATGTCCAGAACAAGGGAAGGTAACGATATTGTTCTGCCTTGTGTTGGGCAAACCTCTCTTGGCATATTATGTTTGGTTCTGAACACCTCACCTTGAAGGTCACTAATGACCTGGACTGTATGATAGGAAGAAAGGGCCTGAATAGTAGGGGGAGTTAATCATTAACATGGAGGTTAAAGGAACTGGAAGAGAGAAAACTTGAGTAGGAAAGGTTATCTATAATAAGAATATTCAAATTTCCAAAAGATATTTAGGGTATAGTCTATTCCGTAACTCTATGCATGATCTCCTGTCATTTTCACACATAGCTCTAGTACCTAAGTATTATATCAAATAGAAGTTATATTCACCAAAGAAGTAGAATTATGACTGATAATAATAATAACCATTTTATTTTATTTTATTTTTTTGCTACTGTCTCTTTTTAAAATTTAATTTAATTTTATTAATTTTAATGGAATGACATTGATTAAATCAATTAGGGTACATAGATTCAGAGAAAACATCTCCAGGAATAACCATTTTTTTAAAAGTGAGAGGCGAGGAGGCAGAGAGACAGATTCCAACATGCGCCTCAATGGGGGTCCACCCAGCAGGCCCCCTACTGGGCGATGCTCAGCCCATATAGGGCTGTTGCTTGGCAACTGAGCTATTTTAGTGCCTGAGGAAAGGCCATGGAGCTGTCCTCAGCACCTGGGCCATCTTGCTTGAACTAGTTGAGCCATGGCTGTGGGAGGGGAAGAGAAAGGGAGAGAGAGAGAAGGGGGGAAGGAAAAGGGTGGAGAAGCAGATGGTTGCTTCTCCTGTGTGCCCCGACTGGGATTGAACCCAGCACTTCACATGCTAGGCCAAGCTCTACCACTAAGCCAACTGGCCAAGGCAGCCATTTTTTTTGAGGGCGTGTTCTATTCAGATATTGGACTAGGCACTCCACATATGTTACATATATCACAAGGCAGATGTGATCTCTTTTTTACAGATGATGAAACTGAGGCTCAGAGAGGCATAGTAACATGCTCAAGGTCACGCAGTTATTTAATGATGTAACACTTAAAACCGAGGTCTGTCTA
The DNA here is from genome assembly GCF_036850765.1 of Saccopteryx bilineata. NCBI lineage: Eukaryota > Metazoa > Chordata > Mammalia > Chiroptera > Emballonuridae > Saccopteryx > Saccopteryx bilineata. Next base: position 36,964,500 of record NC_089491.1, on the reverse strand, counting down.
ATTCCAAAGCCTGCTATCTGTCAGATTATATTGACTCGCAGTGGATAGGGATCACTGGGAGATAAATCTCAGCGTACAGGAGGGAGAAGCTTATTATCCCAACTGTTCTGGAGAAGGAGGACTTTAAGCAGAAAGTGAAACATCACTTATTGGGGCTGTTGTGAAGAGACTTCTTACATTGGAAAGACTTTAAAATTACATTTCTTGATTCTCTTCTTGTGATTTTATGAACTTCTGTGGGCCAGGGCCAGGCCAGGCCCTTCCCACTATACATTTTTGGCGATCCTTGTTTGGGTCTGAGAATCCATTTCTAGCCCTGTCTTTGGTGAGGTCCCATCATGCAGGGATCAGAATATTTGGATGATTTCTATCTTTAAGCAAAATAAAGTTTGTCTTGAGGCTGTCTTACTTCTTTTTTAAAATTGTGCTTTGCCAGTACCTTCAGCATAATGATGATTGTGCAGCCCCGAGGCACTTTATAAGGGCTCCTTGGATTGTGCTAAACCCAAACATAACCTGGGGGCAATATGCTACAGGTCTGAGCCACTCTCACCCGTCTCTTGTACAGTCACTGGTTTTAGATGCCCAGGCGACTGCTCTTTGACGAAAATGCCAGTGCAGGTCTTCTGGTAGTTCCGGAAGGAGTATTTAGTCCCTTGGCTGCATAATAGAATTTATTTTGTTTTGTTTTGTTTTTTTGACAGAGAGAGAGAGTCAGAGAGAAGAACAGATAGGGATAGACAGACAGGAAGGGAGAGAGAAGAGAAGCATCAGTTCTTCGTTGCATCATCTTAGTTGTTCATTGATTGCTTTCTCATATGTGCCTTGACGGGGTGGGGGTGGGGTCCAGCAGAGCCAGCTACCTTAGGCTCAACCAGCGACCTTGGGCTTCAAGCCAGTGACCTTCGGGCTCAAACCAGCTACCATGGGGTCATGTCTATGATCCCACGCTCAAGCCAGCGTCCCCAGACTCAAGCTGGTAACCTCAGGGTTTCGAACCTGGGTCCTTGCATCCAGGTCCAACACCCTATCCACTGTGCCACTGCCTGGTCAGGCTGCATAATAGAATTTTAACAATTGATCAGATGATGGTGGGGCTGTGAAGGGCTGGGAGCAAGCTCATCCTAAATTATTGTTATCTGTTTATATCTTCAAAAATTATGGATAATGTTTATTCTTACCCAAGAGTTTGACAGACTCATGTTGCTTTTATATTTTGGTGTTTGGTTTTACAAGGTAATTATGGTAATTAAAAAAATTTAAATCAAATATTTTATAATTTTTTTTTCATTTATAAGTGTATAAAAACTTTTTTTTTGTAGCTTATTCACCTTGATGAAGATTGTGTAACGGAACTTTCTGTGCACCACCGAAACAATAGGCAAACAATGGAGGATTTGATTTCATTGGTAAGAAATATAGCATGAAATTGAGAGTAATATCTTTTAATGTTTTTTATTTACTTGTTCTTGATTTTATCAGTACATTAAAAATTAGGGCAGCCTGACCTGTGGTGGCTAGAGAGCATTGACCTGGAACTCTGAGGTCGCTGGTTGGAACCGTGGGCTTGCGTGGTCTGTCTTAAAAAGAGAATAGTGTAGCACTGTCAGACCTATGATTTTATCATAGCTGTAACTGTTGCACTTATTTTATATTCATGTATGATATCCATTTAACTCTTTAAATGTCTGCTGGATAGCCTTTTCAAAAATGACATTGATTAAAGAGAATTATAGTGGAAAAAAATGAAGAAACAGAACAAACTTTCTGTATGTTACAGATGTAGAGATAGTCCAGGGAATTGACAGAGTTCTGCTTTGGATTACTTTAAATTGTCTAACGTGGAATTATGATTCTGCTGTAGAAATAAGGTAAACACAAAACACTTTCTTACTTAAAAGCAACCCTTTAGCATCGCATGGCCCCTACGCTTATGAACCAAATACCATGAAATCATTTTCATGATTTCTGGTGTTAGATTATTTTATATTTTAGGTATTTCAGTTGCTTAATTTCTAGATTACACATTTTCTACATACAGAGGCACTCAGGGCCTTCCGAGTATAATCTAGAGGCTGGGCTGGGATTGCACCCAGATGCAACTCTTGGTCTCAGTTCTGTGTTTTTTATCACCTGTGATTTGTATTGGTTTTCTTTTTTTCTGTTTTCTAACTTGCAAGATAAAAGCCTTTGAATTTTTTTTTTTAACTAAACAAAATTTTGCTAAGCTTCAATTCTTTTAAGTGAGGAGATAGAATGGAATTCTTTTGAATGGCATAGTAAGCAAAGGCTCTGGAGTATGTCTGGAAAACAGAATCATAATTTACCTTTTTGTAGAATGAAAAGGAATGACACGAATTGGGAATTGCTAAAGGATATGTAGGTCCTCAGTCTTTTACAATGAAAATGTGAAGTTTTTATGTAAGTAACTTTAAAAAAATCACATAACTTTTTCTTTGGGATGATCTTTAATAGAAGTCTGTATTTCGGATACATAAAATTTCTTTTTAAATTTTAATATAGAAATTTTCAAACACCTACAAAAGTGGAGAGAATAGTGCAATAACAATGATCTTCCATGAGCTCATCATCCAGTTTCAACAGTTATTAACATTTTCCCAATTTAATTTTTATCCCAACACCCTTCCTCCCTGCACTTTCCAGCTGGAGATTTCAAAGCACATCTCATACATTGTGTCTTTTTTTTTTTTTTTTGTATTTTTCTGAAGCTGGAAACAGGGAGAGATAGTCAGACAGACTCCCGCATGCGCCCTACCGGGATCCACCTGGCACACCCACCAGGGGCAACGCTCTGCCCACCAGGGGGCGATGCTCTGCCCCTCCGGGGTGTCACTCTACCTCGACCAGAGCCACTCTAGCGCCTGGGGCAGAGGCCAAGGAGCCATCCCCAGCGCCCGGGCCATCTTTGCTCCAATGGAGCCTTGGCTGCGGTAGGGGAAGAGAGACAGAGAGGAAGGTGGTGGGGGGGGTGGAGAAGCAAATGGGCGCTTCTCCTATGTGCCCTGGCTGGGAATCGAACCTGGGTCCCCCACACGCCAGGCCGACGCTCTACTGCAGAGCCAACCGGCCAGGGCCTACATTGTGTCATTTTAGCCAGAAAAAATTTGGTATGAGATTCACAAATTTAAAAAACCTGAATCTTAAATGTAACACTCAGAATTTCAAGAATCCTTGAAAAAAGTCTTTAAAATAGTATCCTTTATGTTGTCTCTAAAGACATTTTTTTTAAAGTGAGACAGAGACAGGAAGGGAGAGAGATGAGAAGCATAAACTTATAGTTGTAGCACTTTAGTTGTTCATTGATTGCTTTTCTTAGCCTTGACTGAGGGGCTCCAGCAGAGCCAGTGACCCCTCGCTCAAGCCAGTGACCTTGGGATCATTTTGATGATCCCATGCTCAAACTGGTGACCCTGCACTCTAAGCTGGTGAGCCCGTGCTCAAGTTGGTGACCTCAGTGTCCCAGATTGATGCTCTATCTACTGTGCCATCACCTGGTCAGGCATCTGTAAATACAATTTTGAAACTTAGAAGTGAAGTGGAACTAGGAATTGTCTTCTTTACTTCTGGTGCAGAAAACAAAATAGATAATGAGGCATCACAGAGATTGTTTTCCTGTATTACATCTCTCTAAATTCCTCAGTTATTCTGAGAGCTAGGCATGACCAAGATCAAGAATGCTGTGATGAAAGTTATAGTTTCTTTTCTTCTGTACTCTTCCCTCATTGTTAAATGTTTGTCTATATCTGTGCTCATTTTCCAGTCCTAGGGATGAATAGAATATATCTCCTTAACCTTGGCTGGACTCTGGCATTACCTGGGAACTTGAAACTAATCCTGATCCTCAGTCCACCCTCAGAGGTTATGATCTCATTGGTTTGGGGTATGGCCTAGGCATCAGACTTTTTAAAAGCTTCCTAGATGATTGCATTGTGCAACCGGGAGTTGAGAAGTACGTACTGCTCTCGAGTCTTGCTATTCAAAGTGTGCTCTGGGACCAGCAGCATCAGCATCATGTGCTGTTTATTAGAAATGCAGAGTCTCAGGCGCCACCTCAGATCTGCTGAATTAGAATCTGCATCTTAATGAAATCCCCCAGTGACTCATGTATATTAAAGGTGGAGAAGCCTTGGTGTATGCCAGGATTCTCAAGTGGGAGTGAGTTTGCCCCTCAGGAGACATTTTTGGTTGTCATAATTGGGGTTTGTGTATGTGTTAATGGCATTCCTGGTAGAGGCCAGGGATGCTGCTGAATATCCTAAAAATGCACAGAATAGCCACTCACAGTAAAGAATTATCCAGGTCAAAGGTCAGTAGGGTTGAGGTTGAGAAATCCTGGTCTAGCTAATGTCAGAGAATCACATTGGTCTTAAGTACTTTCTAGTTTACAGAGCCTCAGGAAAACCAGGTTTGAGATCAGTTGTCTTATTTTTCTGTTATCTAAGGAGCTCTGCTTTTATTTCTGGGCCAGTTTAGTGTGACTCATACTGATATGGTGCTGCTAATTTTTGTGCAATGAGAGAGAAACAATATTGTTCCCAAACATTCAACTGATTATTGTACATAAACAAAAGCGCTCTCAAATTGCCTTTTTTTTTTTTTTTTTGCGGAAGTCCGAGTTCCATATGTCTCATGATTTTGAGCCATCTCATTGTAGCCCTCTTGAGATCCCGAACAGTGGTGGTAGAGCTTCCACTTCATTGGTTTTCTTACTTTTCCCTTATTCTTCCAGCTCTGAATAGCTCTGGATTGTGGGAGCTGCCAGTCATCTGGTGGGGGAACTTTACTAAGGGTCCCATGTGCATATGAAAACCTGTTCAGACCAAGTCATCCTTTAACTCGACTCTGGCAATGCAAATGCCCATGTATTCTGGTGATGGGAGTTTAAGATCGAAGCCCTCTGGAGAAAGGTCAGGGGAAGGATAGTGGGCTACCCCTCAGTTTCTCAAACCTCTGTACCAATAGCTGCCTTTCCTCAGCCCCGGTGCCTGGGCAGTTCTTTAATATTCAGCCCGCCTGAACAAAGATGGGATTTAAAAATGTTTTTAGTTTTATAGAAATGGTACTTTCTTTATAACAGGTAAACTTGCTTTCAGACATTTGACTTTCAAAAGAGGGAACTGTCTAAAAGATAAGGAAGGCATTGGTTGTGTTAGAATTGTGGGTTGACATCACCTGAAAGCGTAACTAATGTGTTGATTTATCTGTTATTCAACACAGAACTCCCCTGTGCACCTTATCATAATGAGTAGTATGCAGTAGCTATAGCAGAAAAGTTATAAAAAGAATGCTTTTTTTTCGCCGTGGGGGAAGAGGGTTTGGAGGATGGTTGTAAAACTCCTAGGCATGCTTAGAAAACTCCATCTAGAACTCTTAGCACTGTCCAGGGATTGTGTGCAATGCCTGGGTTATGCCATTGTTGATAAGCAAGTGGCGGCTTGTTTCTTAGCCATTCATGGTCTCTAATTAGTTTATAGCATCTTTTTATAAAAAAGTGGCTATCATAGATGAGACCATAAATGTGGGAGGTGGAAAAAAATCTTTAATGTAGTTTTTGGAAAGTGAAGAGTGATTCTGACTACATAGTTTTCACCCAGTTCCCAGGTACTTTCTCCATGAAACCTTTTCTGTCCTTCCCCCTGCCCTGTCTGGATTAAAGGTAATATTCTGTGATGATTTATCACAGTAGTTTATACTTTTCCCATTAGCTGAATAGATCCAGTATATAAATTTCAAAGCATTACTATACTTTTGGCCATCTAAATATTGACTGATAAAATTTATAAATAAAAAAAGAATCGAAGTAGACCTCTTTGGATCATGTGCTTTGTGAGGCGATACACAGCATTTAAATATAGTTCAATATTATTAAAATTTAACACTTGCAAGGCAAAGAGTCTCATAGACTTATGAGTACATTATTTAGAAAATTTCAGGTAAACAGTGGATTGAAGAAACATGTTTGCATCCACCACTTTCTAAAACCTCACTAAAATAACAGGGATAAACGGACAAAAACTTCACAGTGAAGAGACTAAAAGAGTAGACAAAAGTAATGTCACTAAAATTTTGAAAGATATATATATATATATATATATATATATAAAATAGATAAGCGGCAGCTGGAATAGCATGTTGGAGAAAGCCGGGAGCCAAAGTGCCTGCAGTGTGAAGGGGCAGTAAGCACATTGATTAGAGCGCAGAGCTTCACAAAGGCTTAGGGACCAGCGGTGCTAGGAACCTGTGAAGTCAGGGAAGTGAGCAAGGTGGGAACCCAGGACATTGGCTGCAAGTGTATATTAGAAGCAGTTAGACCCCTAGGTCCTTTTTCTACTCTGTACAGCATGGCATCCACCTCTTCCCCACCCCAACAGGAGATAGGAGACATTGAACAAGAGGCACTTTTATACCAGACAGGTCGGGGTGATAAGCTGTTTTGAAAAGGATGCATGGACACACATGTCCTCGTATGGGACAGTGAACTGCTGCCTCTGACCCCGTGTAGTGTTCAACTCTAAGAATGCTGGAACTAGGATTTTAACCTATTTGCAGGGAGGGGGGAGAAATATTGGAAGATTCATGTCTAGAGAAAAGTAAAAAACAAACAAACACCACAGTCTGATGTAGTGTTTCTATAATGAAATGGTATTACAGAGTAACTATATTTATTTTTATATCTGGACACATGCCACAAACCAGTGCAGCTAGTAATTCCTACTATAAAAATCAGTGGCAGTTCAGGTTTCCTGTCTGTTTACCTTAGAGCAGTGATTTTCAGCCTTTTCATCTCATGGTACACAGCAACTAATTACTAAAATCCAGCACACCAAAAAATATGTTTATTTGCTGACCTGACAAAAAAAGTAAGCATAATTTTGATTTATTCATACCATACAGCTATTGTGTTGGCTGTTGTCATTTTTTTATTTGACAATCTAAGGCAGTGGTAGTCAACCTGGTTCTTACCGCCCATTCCAGCTTTCATGGTGGGCGGTAGTGGAGCAACCAAAGTATAAATAAAAAGATAGATTTAACTATAGTAAGTTGTTTGATAAAGATTTATTCTGGGCCCTGGCCGGTTGGCTCAGCGGTAGAGCGTCGGCCTGGCGTGTGGGGGACCCGGGTTTGATTCCCGGCCAGGGCACGTGGGAGAAGCGCCCATTTGCTTCTCCACCCCTCCCCCCCTCCTTCCTCTCTGTCTCTCTCTTCCCCTCCCGCAGCCAAGGCTCCATTGGAGCAAGGATGGCCCGGGCGCTGGGGATGGCTCCTTGGCCTCTGCCCCGGGACGCTGGAGTGGCTCTGGTCTCGGCAGGGCGACACCCCGGAGGGGCAGATCATTGCCCCCTGGTGGGCGTGCCGGGTGGATCCCGGTCGGGCGCATGCGGGAGTCTGTCTGACTGTCTCTCCCCGTTTCCAGCTTCAGAAAAATACAAAAAAAAAAAAAAAAGATTTATTCTGCCAAACTTAGCGAAAATCTGACATAAAGTACTTGGTAAGTAATTATTATTATATGCTTTACCTTGCTGTAACTCTGCTTTATAAATATACTTCTCTACTTTATAAATCACCATTACTGTGGAACCAGTGGGTGGTTAGAAAATTTTACTACTAACAGAGATACAAAAGTGGGCGGTAGATATAAAAAGGTTGACTACCCCTGATCTAAGGGAAAAGAGGTCGGTGCCCCTGACTAAATAGTCAGGTATTGCATGTTTTAAAATTCTTGTTGCATACCAGTGTGCCTCTTGCGGCCCACCTTTGAAAAGTCCCCAAGGTGATAAGCAGCCCCAGATTACACATAGAGTCTTTAATTAGCTGTGTTATTATAATTCTTCACTTTTAAAATAGAGACAGACAGTCAAAGATCAACAGATATTTGAGGAAAGCCTCTAACATAAAAGCTGGAGGTCAAAATAAATGGTGTGGGGTTGGTGGGGGGAAGGAAGAAAAAGTAAATATACTCAGAAAAAACAGATAGCAAGAAGTGGAAAAAATGGCTAAGAAATGATCATTAATATTCTCAGAGATAGAAGAAGCTATTTCTTGCTTGCAATAGGAATAAGATGACTAAAAAGGGACATTTCAAGAAATCGCTTTTGAAAATTTAAAAGATGACCACAGAAATGAAAAGCTCAGTAGAAATGTTTGAAAATGAGTTACTGTGAAATCTTTCAAAAGTAGAACCTAAAGACAGAGATGCACAAATAGAAGAGAAGGGGTAAGAAAGGTCCTACATACAAATAATATAAGTTGCAGGAAGTTTTTTTTTTCCCATTTTTCCGAAGCTGGAAATGGGGAGGCAGTCAGACAGACTCCCACATGCGCCCGACCAGGATCCACCCTGCATGCCCACCAGGGGGCGATGCTCTGCCTCTCTGGGGCGTCACTCTATTGCATCCAGAGCCATCCTAGCCCCTGAGGCAGAGGCCACAAGCCATCCTCAGCGCCTGGGCCATCTTTGCTCCAATGGAGCCTCGGCTGTGGGAGGGGAAGAGAGAGACAGAGAGGAAGGAGAGGGGGAGGGGTGGAGAAGCAGATGGGCGCTTCTCCTGTGTGCCCTGGCTGGGAATCGAACCCGGAACTCCTACACACCAGGCCAACGCTCTACCACTGAGCCAACTGGCCAGGGCCTAAGTTGCAGGAAGTTTTAAAACAGAAGGAAGAGGGGAAGAAATTGTTGAAGAAATAATCCAGGACTGAGTTTCTAAGAACAAAGGTGCTTAATCAGTGCTTAGCAGAATGGATGAAAATAGATCTATACAGGGGCCTATTATAGTGAAATTTCAGAAAACTGGGGAAAAGGAGAAGATCCAGAAAGTTTCAGGGACAAAAACTAAAAGATAATACACAAAGTCTTGGGAATCAGAAAGACTTTAGATTTTTTTATAGCTATACTAGAAGCGAGAAGACCATGGAACCATGCCTTCAAATCGAAAATTATTATCAACTTAGAATTCTATACTCAGCCAAACTAGAATCAAGTGTGTGGATAAAATGCAGTCATTTATCAGACATGCAAGCTCTCAAAAAATTTACCTCTCATTTATCCACCCTTAGAAAGTTACTGGAGGATGTGTTCTAGGAGAACAAGAAGGTAAGCCAAGAAAGAGGATCTAAAAAACTGAGGATACATTGTAAGGTAGAGGTGAAGGGAATCCCTAGACCAGTAGTTCTCAAACTTTTTGAAGTTGGGGCACATTTAAAATCCTACAAATAATTATAAGCGCACTATATACAAATTTCTGTGAAATATGTCATAACAATTAAGTCAAATATTAAAGAAAAAATATAAAGTCCAAGCATGCTTTTATGGTAATTAAATGAAATAAATATGACAAAATTAAATTTATTCTGACATTAAACATTTTTATGTTACATTTTTTGAGTTACGCTTTTTATTTTTATTATTATTATTATTTTTTAAATTTTTATTTATTTATTTTTTACAGAGACAGAGTGAGTCAGAGAGAGGGATAGACAGGGACAAACAGACAGGAACGGAGAGAGATGAGAAGGATCAATCATTAGTTTTTCATTGCACATTGCAACACCTTAGTTGTTCATTGATTGCTTTCTCATATGTGCCTTGACTGCAGGCCTTCAGCAGACCGAGTAACCCCTTGCTGAAGCCAGCGACCTTAGGTTCAAGCTGGTGGGCTTTTCCTCAAACCAGATGAGCCTGCACTCAAGCTGGCGACCTCTGGGTCTTGAACCCGGGTCCTCTGCATCCCAGTCCGATGCTCTATCCACTGCACCACCGCCTGGTCAGGCGAGTTACGCTTTTTAGAATTCATAAAAAATAGGGGTTAAAAATTTAAAAATGACAAAAAAGTTATCTTTTTATATATATAGGTACATTCTTAGTAAGATTTAGTAAATTCAGCAGGCTCTGGCACAAATGTGTTGTTTTTTCATTCTTGTGTTTATGAGAATCAGAAATAATATAATGATGTGTTAACAAAAAGAGCAGTATTTCTGTAATGAAATGGTATAACAGAGTAACTATATTTATTTTTATATCTGGACACATGCTACAAACCAGCGCAGCTAGTAATTCCAGGTTCCAAGTGGGAATGGTGCATAAATAAGAAAATACATGAAATTAAGAAAATACACTTAAAGAAATAAAAGATGGGGTTGGGAGGGCCCTATAATTGCTTCTGGCAAGAACAAAGTATGTCTAAAAACCGTATCTTGCTTAATTTATAGGGCAAAGTGAAGCCATTAGCAAATCAATGGTCTCTGATCACATTTCCAAGGCAACCCAAGAATTTTATCAAGTACAGAAAACTCCCACCATACATATCATCTTAATTTTACACCAAAGGATAGAAGAAACTTGCCTCCAGTCTTTCCAGGGAACATGGGGGTTAGTGTAAACAATCCAGCACCACAGCTTAACAGCCTTTTGCAACCTAATCAGGCAAGTGAGGTTGGGGGTTGGGCAGACTGTCAGCTTACAGCCAATTCCCCACACCTCTGTCCCCCCAAAATCTAAACTCCAAAAACCCATTGGTTTTTGGTCCCCAACAGGCACATATTTCTCTGGATTACCATAGGGCGCACCTGGAAATCTTCTAGGGTGCACCAGTGCGCCCTGGCACACACTTTGAGAACCACTGCCCTAGTTTAGACTAAAAATTGAGTTGCAGTCTGAGAAAGAAGCCAGCCTAGAGTGCAGTATGGAATGCAGACAGCAGGTGGAATGTCTCCAAAAGGGAGACAGAGTAGTTGATATGTGTGAACATGTTGAGAGGAGGTGAAGAGTGTTGGAGACTGTGGAGTTGAGTGGTGAGATGAATAACTGCCTTTAAAAGTTTTAACTTCTGGAAAATCCAAGTTATAAAAAAAGGAAATGCAAGGATAGCACCATGTGTGGTTTAGCTGCAGGGCTGATACTCACTCAGTGTGGCCATACTAGTTGTTAAGCTACTAATAGTTATTTTATATACTGATTGATAAATAACTACTACCTGGAGTGCCCTCCCTGTTGCTCTGTTACCTCCCCTAGGCCCTGATCATCTCCCTCTAGTCCCATCTTAAATCCATCATTAAAAGGTTAATAATTGGCATGACAGGGATCCTCAGGACCCTACTCCCCTCTTGACCTTTCCTGATTGGTTAGTGTACTAATTAAGTGTTTGAACATTACTTTTATTTAGTTGTGACTACTGTATATTTACATAATATGAGTGTTGATTTATTAAAATTATGATAAAATTATAAGAGGAGGATGCAGGGAGATGTGTGTGGGGGAGGGAAGTAAGGAATTATGGTAGAGCTAAGTTCTACACAGTAGGAAATCTACAGATAATACCTGCAACTGAAGAAAAAATTCAAGCTGTATAAATAATTAATTTAGAAATATAGAAAAAATACCTAAAAGTGTTTAAAAGTGGTTCTTTCTGGGGAGTAGGAATGGGTGTGTGTGGGGGTATTGGGGATTGCTGTTTTTTATTGTATGTCTTGTAAAGCTAAAAACAATTTGGAATTCTGAATGTCTGTTACATCAAGGAAAAACATTAATTTAAAACAGAACATTATTTCAAAAGACAACTTTCATCCTCTAAACAACTTGATTTTCTTTTCCTCCAGTGGCAATATGATCATCTCACAGCTACCTATCTTCTGCTTCTAGCCAAGAAGACTCGGGGAAGACCAGCTCGTTTAAGGCTTCCTCCTTTTTCCTGTGAACAAGCCAGTGGTACCCCACTCACAAACATCAAGGTAAATGTGAGAGCTTTCTGTGTGAGCACCCACTGCGTATGCCCTGTGCCCGTGCTGCTCTCCAGTGACACACCACTGGGAAAGGCGGCTTTGCTGGCATCAAGGAGCCAGAGGCAACAGATTTTATGATTTAAATATTTTTGATGGGAAAATGGGAAGTTCTGAATTTGAACTCTAAAATTTTGAATGTTAACATGACATTTTAAAAAAAAACCTCCCTTCCCCTTATTTTTACAAAAATAATTCCTGATTGTTGAGAAAAATTTTAAGCCACAGGTAAGAAAGGAAAATAGAGTAAACCTACATATCCCTAATAGTTTATATTTTTCTGTGTCCTTAGGGTCTGTTTTTAGTATGTCCATTTATATAATTGATGTATATGTATGTGCTTTTAAAGGATACAGTATTACTGAATTGTGGATAATTTTAAAAGTTGTTGGGAGTAAGACCTATGAATACAGGACATATATTTATTTATAGGACATGAAATATTTCAATGACTATTTTGATATTCATTTATATTAAGAGTTTAAGTTTTTGTTTGTTGAGCAGTAGCAAGAGATCATGTAATTCAAATTCTTTGTGTGAGTTAGTTGTAACTAAATTATTTTTGTCTATTTTGTCATTTTTGTCTCATTTTCCTTTGTCTTGAACATTTGAAATGGCAGAGAAGCTTTATATATTTGGAAGCACTGTGTCATTCCTAAATGCTCACATTAATCTCTGTGTTAGTGTTTGTATCTCTCATGGCTTAGAATTCTACCTTCTAAATCAGTGGTACTCAACCTGGTCCCTACCGCCCACTAGTGGGCGTTGCAGCTTTCATGGTGGGTGGTAGCGGAGCAACCAAAGTATAAATAAAAAGATAGATTTAGCTCTAGTAAGTTGTTTTGTAAAGATTTATTCTGCCAACCTTAGCGAAAATCCAACATAAGTAATTATTATTATATGCTTTACCTTTCTGTAACTCTGCTTTATAAATTTTATAAAGTAAAGTTACTTCCCTACTTTATAAACCACCATTACTGTGGAACCAGTGGGCAGTTAGAAAATTTTACTACTAACAGAGATACAAAAGTGGGTGGTAGGTATAAAAAGGTTGACTACCCCTGTTCTAAATAATACTTTGCCTGATGGGTGTGGAAGTTTGTAATATACCGCATCCCCCATGTATAAGATGAACCCTTTTCCAAAAATTTGGGGTCTAAAAACTGGGTGCGTCTTATACAGTGGTTTTAGATTATTTTTTACTTGCATTTCTCGCTTTTTTGCACGGATGAGGAGTTGTATGAATTTTATGATGCATAAAACTTGAGTTCAATAACTTTATGTAATACATTTTTTTTTTCAAATTTTGGGCCCCAAAATCAAGGTGCGTCTTATACATGGAAGTGTCTTATACATGGGGAAATACGGTAATCTTTTCTCAGATTAATTCAGAGTTAGTTTAAACACTTTAGCACTAGGAAACTGAACTTTTATTACTCTCAGAGAGATGGTTAGCCCTTTTTAAGGAATCCAGTATAGCCTAAATGATTATGCAGGTAAAGTGATTTTTTTCCCCTTTTAGGTCTTAAAACTAAAAAAAGTTAAAATGCAGGCCCCCCCTTTTTTTTGGAACCCCCCCCCCTTTTTTTTTTTTTTTTCATTTTTTTTTTCTGAAGCTGGAAACAGGGAGAGACAGTCAGACAGACTCCCGCATGCGCCCGACCGGGATCCACCCGGCACGCCCATCATGGGCGACGCTCTGCCCACCAGGGGGTGATGCTCTGCCCATCCTGGGCGTCGCCATGTTGCGACCAGAGCCACTCTAGCGCCTGGGGCAGAGGCCACAGAGCCATCCCCAGCGCCCGGGCCATCTTTGCTCCAATGGAGCCTTGGCTGCGGGAGGGGAAGAGAGAGACAGAGAGGAAAGCGCGGCGGAGGGGTGGAGAAGCAAATGGGCGCTTCTCCTGTGTGCCCTGGCCGGGAATCGAACCCGGGTCCTCCGCACGCTAGGCCGACGCTCTACCGCTGAGCCAACCGGCCAGGGCTGGAACCCCCTTTTTAAAATTCCCTTTTAATACTTCATTTAGATCTCTCTTTTTATCACTTGTCAGTCATGTGCTTCAGATATAGTGGGTCTTATGACCATGCCAGACCTAACTTGTCTCCCTTCTTCCCTCCCCAGTTGATCTTTGACCAAGCTAAGAACTAAAAAATGTTAGTGCAAGTTGTCTGTTGTGTAAAGATATCTCTGAAGTGAGATAATTGTATTCCTTGGATGGTTTTCTGGTCCGGTCTTAGAGAGTTTTGTTGAATACCCCACACCCAAGCAGATCTTTTCTCTGTGGGTTTTATGGTCAGCCCATCAGCCATCTTGCCCATGTCACCAAACCCTTTAAACTCTCAGACTCAAGTTAACACCGTTGGATACAGGACACAAAAACATGAGCTTTGCTTCTGATCAAGGTCATCTTAGAAAGGCATTAGATAGCTGTATACTTAGAATAAATACTTCATCTAAAGTTTTGAATTCATGATACCTCAGTTAAGAGGTCTGAGGCATTTTCCTAAGCCATTGGATTTTCTAATATCTGGATGGGCCTGGTCTCAATTCATGTGTTTGTAAGATTCATAAAGTAACTGAGTGGAAAAGATCTGGGAAGGAATTTACTCTTAACTACTATCTAATGAGCATTTACCTAATAATTTCATTATTTGGGCATTCATATTGTTGAACCAGTTTTTGTAGCAGATAGATATTTTAATGACAAGAAATGAAGTAGAAATCAAATTTTGGGTTCTTTTCTCATCTTTATGCAAGTGATTGGGACTTGCATCAAGCCACATAGTCTCTTTGTAATATTTTTCCCCTTTGGTTAAATCACCCCTTTTCTATGTCTTAAAATACATACATATATATATATATATATATATATATATATATATATATATTTATTTATTTAAATTAATTAATTTTTTTTTTAGTATTTTTCTGAAGTGAGAACCAGGGAGGCAGAGAGACAGATTCCTGCATGCGCCTGACTGGGATCCACCCGGCATGCCCACCTGGGGGTGATGCTCTGCCCATCTAGGGCATTGCTCTGCTGCAACTGGAGCCATTCTAATGCTTGAGGTTGAGGCCATGGAGCCATCCTCAGTGTCCGGGCCAACTTTGCTCCAATGGAGTCTTGGCTGCATGAGGGGAAGAGAGAGACATGAGGGGAAGAGAGAGACAGAGAGAAAGGAGAGGGGGAAGGGTAGAGAAGCAGATGGACGCTTCTCCTGTGTGCCCTGGCTGGGAATCGAACCCAGGACTTTCACACATCAGGCCAACGCTCTACCACTGAGCCAGCCGACCAGGGCCCAAACCACCCTTTTTCTTTAGGGAGTTGTTTATAAGGAAGTAAGTAACCCTGAACTGTTAATCAATAAATGAAACTTACAGTTAAACAATAATATAGTCTGATTCAAGAATCACAGAAGACTACATCATCATCAACATCATTAGCATTTTCAGACCCCATGCTAGGCTCTAGGGAAAACAATATCTAAAATGTGCTTGGTTTCTAACAGTTATGTTACACCATAATCAGAGTAGATCAGTGATTTTCAAACTTTTTTATCTCATGGCATGTATAAACTAATCACCTAAATTCTGCGGCACACCAAAAAATACATTTTTTGTTTATCTGACAAAAAAAATAGGTATTGGCTGTTGTAATTTTTTTATTTGACAATCTAAGGGAAAAGTGGTAGCTGATTAACAATTTCTAAGGGAAATTGCTGTAGATGATTAGTGCCAGCTAAGGGGCTAGAGGTATGCGCTAGGGTAGTGGTCGGCAAACTCATTAGTGAACAGAGCCAAATATCAAATATCAACACAACAATTGAAATTTCTTTTGAGAGCCAAATTTTTTAAACTTAAACTATATAGGTAGGTACATTCTTTATCGAGGTAGTGCCCACATGTGGTATTTTGTGGAAGAGCCACACTCAAGGGGCCAAAGAACCGCATGTGGCTCGCGAGCCGTGGTTTGCCGACCAGGGTGCTAGGTGCTTTAGGGATGGCAGTGATCACCATGGGCGATCCAAACTGGACCCACAGTCAAGTTTAGAAAAATGGAAAAGGGAGAGCACAGTATTCAGGGCAAGGTAAGTGTAATTAATAAAAGCCTAGGCACCTAAATGTGCTTGATATATTTTGTTGACAATGGCTAGACTTGTTTAGCTAAAATGAAGAGTTCAAGTGTGAGGTAAGTGAAAGAGGTAGAGGGAGAGAGCGCATGAGCTGGAAGGGTAGGTAGGAGATTATAGGGAACCCCAAAATTCCATGTCAAAGGGGTTAGACTTTATGCTCTTGATAATGGGAACCATGGATTTTTGAGCAAGATATGACATTGATATAACTATAATTTTAAATAATTCATTCAGTGGCATATAGAATTGTTTAGTCAGGAATGTGTGTGTGCTGTAGTGCCCATAGCAGCCGTCATTCATACAACACTGTACTTCTCCCCATGAGCCTAGACTTGGCTTTAGTATTTTTCTCAGCCTAGCACTCATGTAGCGAGGTCTAGTTGTTGGTAATTGGCAGTCCTGGAGAACTCTGTCATTCCTGCTTGAGAAAGTGGGAAGATTGGTGGCAGAGCCTGTATTCTCTGTTTGAATAGTTCAGATCCAAGATTTGTCCTTGAATTAAAACAGTAGCAATGGGACTGGAAAAGAAAGGATGAAGTGTAAGAAATTGAATTAAAATTGCTTGGCCAGGTTAACTAGATGTTGAGGGAAAGGGAAGGAGGGAGAAATAAAAAAAACCAGTTATGCTCTATTGTCTTAGAATTTAGGGTGTATTTGGTATAACCTTAGTTTATAGAGAGGAAGAATGTGGGAAAATAAATGACTCTTGTGGTATTATTTCCAAGGACCTTAAATATCCTGTCTTCAGGACATTTTTCATAAGGCTGTTTTATTCCAAGTATGAATGGCTAACTACTCTGTATGTTCTTGTATCTAAGAAACCTGTATTTCAAAGTTGTTTCCCTTTCATCTTGTCAGAACTTTTATTTGTAGATTTGCAAAAGATTTATTTGTCTGGCATTAGTGATTATTTGATACTGTTAAGCTAAGTAGTATTGCCATTAAGAATATTCCAGGCCCTAGCCAGTTGGCTCAGGGGTAGAGTGTTGGCCTGGCGTGTGGAAGTCCTGGATTCACAGTCAGGGCACACAGGAGAAGAGACCATCTACTTTTCCACCCCCCCTCCCCCGTCTGTCTGTCTGTCTGTCTCTCTCTCTCTCTCTCGCACGTGCATGCTCTTTCTCTCTTCTCCTCCCACAGGAGGAGAAGAATGGTTTGAGCAAGTTGGCTCCGGGTGCTAAGGATGGCTCCATGGTCTCATCTCAGGTGCTAAAATAGCTCGGTTGCGAAGCAACAGAGCAGCAGCCCAAGATGGGCAGAGCATTGATTGCCTGGTAGGGGGCTTGCCGGGTGGATCCTGGTCAGGGTCTGTCTCTTTGCCTCCCCACCTCATGTTCTATGATATTGTTTGAGATTCTCACATCTAATAATCTGAAATAAAATTTTTTGACTTTCTGTTTTCTGTACTGAATGGTTAGCTCCTTCAATATACTCTCTCTCATCGTCTCTGCTTCTAGGGCCTTACCCTGTGGTGAGAATGTACTATTTTAAAAATTGAATCATGATTCTTTTATTTTTTAATAGTCAAAGAACCTAAGTCTGGAAGATGTGACCACAAGTGATGAAAATTATGTGGCCGGTTTAATAGACTATGAATGGTGTGAAGACAGTTTATCAACAGGCGTGGCTACTCCCCAAACACCACAGGTTGGTTAATTTTAATACTATTTAAAGCAGGATATATTGTCTCAATTATTAAAACATCTAGGCACTAACATGCAATCTAGTATGTGCTTGCAAACTAAATGAATTCCGAAACCGATGAAAACGTTAATGAAAGATTGTTGGAATGTGAATGAAAGGGACGCCAGTTGTTTCCAAGGTGAAGAAGGCCGAGATCCCATTTTGTAACACTTTCCTACTTCTCTCTCTCTCTTTTTTTAATGAGGTATAATTTACATGTAGTTAATAGTTCGATACACTATTTTAATGTACAGTTCTGTTTTGACAAATGCATGCAGTTGTGCAACCACCACCAAAATAAAAACAGTTCTATAGCCTCCAAGTTCCCTGTGCCCCTTTGTAGTCTACTCCCTCTCCCCCCCAACTCAGAGCAGCAACTGATCTGCTTTCCTCTCCTTTTGAAAATGTTTTTATCCTACTTGGAGTTTGTTGAGCTTCTTGGATGTATAGTTAATATTTCTCCTTTTCCCTCTGCGGGGCTCACGCATTGCACACTCCGTCCTTTGGCAGGGAATCCAGCAGCAGGTGTGCATGTCTGCTTAGGGAAGCTCACCAGAGACTCCACATCCAGTTTTTCCCGGGCGCTGCTTACTCAGGCACTTTGCCTCTGTGGTCAAGCACAGTCACAGGAATTCTAGACTTCCAAAAGGAAACAGGTGTTCACCATACATCACACTTTTTGTAGTCTCTACACCCTGGTACAGCAGGGTTCAGTGCCCCAGCCATACAAACTGACTTGGTGCTGGGAACTTTTTAAAAGCCGAGTTCCCAACTCCAGCCAGAACCTGCTATGTTAACTCTTGTGTACAGCAAGGCCCCTATTGTATATGTGGGGGTTCTACAGGGTATTAGAAGTGGAATATCTTCAACTTTACCAGATATTGTCAGTTTTTCCACCAAAGTGGTTGGATTAATTATCCTTCAACCACCAGTAGAAGAGTGTTCCCGCCGATCTACATTCTTATCAATACTTGGTATTTTAGCTATTTAATGTTTTCTAATCTGGGGATAGGCATCTTTTCATATATTAATAATAGTTCCTCTATCTGGTTGGCTGAATTTCTCTTGTTCTTCCTAAGGCCAGTTTCCTCTTTCTCTTGCTTCTTTGCTTTCACTTATATATTTTAGAATCATATTGACAAATTCTACTTACTCAAAAATTGAAATTAAATGTTAATTTAAGATTCAAATTGGGAAAAAATGTAATATAGATCCTTAAATCCCCTATCCATAAACACAGTACACCTCTCCATTTATTAAATTTCAGTTAATTGCTTTTAATAAAGTTTTCTAAATTTCTGCAGAAAGGTCTTCATATTTTTTATTAGATTTAGTTCTAGGTACTTTTTTTTTTAATTACTACAGTATTGGGTAGGTTTTTAAAAACCATATTTTTGTAACCTTCTGGTACTGGTGTATATATGAAATGAAATTGATTTTTGTGTATTGATCTTACATTCAACAACTTTCCTAAACTCTAATTCTATTTGTCTACTTATGGTTTTGAGTGCTGTACTTAGAGAATTATATCATCTATGGATAACAGTTTTGTTTCTTCCAATTCTTATGCCTTCAATACCTTTTTCTTTTATTACCACTTTTAGTTGTCCTAGCAGGATAGCAGGCATTCTGTGTTTTCTCAATTATAAAAAAAAGGCTCTGTGGGAATATTTGAGACTTGGACTGAGGAAGGGGTTGAGAACTTGGGTTGTGTTGGATTCAAGGCTGCCTTTTAGATAGGAGTTATGTTTGCTTCTAGCATGCTCCTGGAACACAACCAATTTAGAACTACTTAAAATTAAGTTCTAGGCTTGCATTTCTGGACTATGCACACAGTATGAATTTGGGCCCCTAGCTTAGGTGAAGATATCCTGTGGTTACTTAACAGATTAATAAAGGAGACTTTTTATTTTCCCTCCTCCAGAGCTAAGGCCAAGATAGATACATTTTCTTGCTGACTCCTTTGAAGGGCAGATTTATATTTAATTTACTTTCTTATTTTAATTACAGCCCTTCCTGGCTATTCATGGGAACTTTATTTATTTTTTATTTTTATTTTTTTGTATTTTTCTGAAGTTGTAAACGGGGAGGCAGTCAGATAGACTCCCACATGTACCCGACTGGGATCCACCGGCATGCCCACCAGGGGGCGATGCTCTGCCCATCTGGGGCGCTGCTCTGTTGCAACCAGAGCCACTCTAGTGCCTGAGGCAGAGGCCATAGAGCCATCCTCAGCGCCCAGGCCAACTTTGCTCCAATGGAGCCTTGGCTGCCGGAGGGGAAGAGAGAGACAGAGAGGAAGGAGAGGGGGAGGGGTGGAGAAGCAGATGGGTGCTTCTCCTGTGTGCCCTGGCTGGGAATCGAACCCGGGACTCCTGCAGGCCAGGCCAACATTCTACCACAGAGCCAACCGGCCAGGGCCCATGGGAACTTTAGATCTAACTTACCACCTAGCACTGGTCTGAGGCTTCTGTGGTGTTAAAGCCTGTGCCATGGGGTAGCTGAAATAGTAGATAGATGCCCGTAGGGCAGTAAGCAGTCTCATCCTGGGTTACGTTTCTGGATTCATGGTCCTGTTTTTAGTTTGACGTCTAAGGACTTTCCTTACTTCTTTGCAAGCTCAGCCATAAATTCAAAAGGATTAAAAAATATTTTCTGGCCCTGGCTGGTTGGCTCAGTGGTAGAATGTTGGCCCGGCATGTGGATGTCCCAGGTTCAATTCCCAGGCAGGGCACACAGAAGTGACCATCTGCTTCTTCAGCTCTACCCCTTCTCTCATTCTCTCTCTCTCTCTTTCTCTCTCTCTCTCTCTCTCTCTCTCTCTCTCTTCCCCTCCTATAGCTATGGCTTGGTTGGTTTCAGCTCATCGGCTTTGGGAGCTAAGGATGGCTCTGGGGAGCCTCCACCTCAGGTGCTAAAAATAGCTCAGTTACGAGCATGGCCCCAGATGAGCAGAGCATTGGCCCCAGATGGGGGTTGCCAGGTGGATCCTGGTCAGGAGTCCATCTCTCTATCTACTCTCCTCTCACTTGGAAAAGAAGAAAAAAACATTTTTTTAAATTCAACATTTCTGTTATTTTAACATGGTTTTTCTGACCTAATTATTGACTAAACTTTTATTTTTGGCACATTTTAAGAGACAACCCTTGGAAATCTAGGTATGGGAAGCAATTTGGGGGGATTTATTTGTGGCCATTTTCAATACTGCCACAGGACCTGGTATGTTTGAGTAAAAACTTGGCCTGAAACATATTGAAAATTACCTGTCAATAGAACAGACTAAAGTGATGATCTACATGTACTAAAGAGAACAGAATGTACATTTTCAAATTTCCTGGTATTACCAATAATATCCTTTTGATATTATTTCATTTTATTAAAAATGGTACAAGGTAATTTGCAAATGATTAAGGCATGTTGTAAAGAAATTGACTTTTCTTCTTCTTCAGTGTGCTTTATCCAGTGAATTTTTTTTTCAGTTTGCCAAGCATTGGACAGAATCAAATGGTCTGGAATCTAAATCATTAACTCCAGTTTTATGCAGAGCATCTGCCAATAAATTAAAGAACAAAGAGAACATATATACTCCTAAGTCCACAGTAAAGAATGAAGAGGGCTTTATACTCCCAGAGCCAAAGACTCCAGTTAATAAGAACCAGCATAAAAGAGAAATACTCACTACACCTAATCATTGCACTACACCCTCGAAAGGTATTTGCTGAAACACCTTCAAAGTCTATTCTTCTTAGCATGCTAACTAAATGTACAGCAGGTCAGAAATGACTAGCATTGC
Source organism: Saccopteryx bilineata (assembly GCF_036850765.1). Lineage (NCBI taxonomy): Eukaryota > Metazoa > Chordata > Mammalia > Chiroptera > Emballonuridae > Saccopteryx > Saccopteryx bilineata. The sequence goes on along the minus strand of NC_089491.1, from coordinate 36,943,097 downwards.
TCTCGGGAATGTCTTAGGAGAAACCAACTTGCTTTTTTATTATGTTATTTGCATTAGCTGAAATGAAAGCGTATTAGTCAACTTTTAATTTTTCTCAAATGATATTTTTTTCTTTTATATATGTATAAAGGTGAATTATAGCATCATAGAATATCAAAGCTGAAATCAAGTTAGAGCTCGTTTCATCCACCTGCCTGAGATTCAGATGAGAGAAGTGCTTTGCCCAAGGTCATCCAGGGTCAGATTTTGCAAGCCCCTTTGCTTCCACTAATAATGATGAAACTGAAGCCTCTGCTGAACCCTTCTTACTCATCTTGGACTTTCAGTTCTGGTATCTGATCCTGCTGTGCCTTGTCCTACCTCCCACACTCCAGCAGGCAGGGTAAACCTGTGATGCCCTTCCAGTTATCTGTGTCCAGATACTGCAACTCCCATTTCCCTGGTTGCCTCTCCAGCTTAATCATCCCCAAGTATTGAAGCTATTTCCTTTATGACATCTCAGTGTTTTGATTGCTCGCCTCATCTAAACAATTCTGTTTTGTCAGTATGCCTCTTAAAATAGTGTCTGGAACTGAACCCAATCTTCTGTGTTGGGTCTTACCAGGATAAGAACATAAGTGTCATGAGAGTAGGGATTCTGCTGTGTTTATTGCAGCCTGGCCTATCACATGATTACATGGGGTGGGAGTGGCTATATGTCTGGTGCATAGTAGGTGCCCAGTGCCTCATATAAAATGGGGCCATATCTGTTGAACAAAGGAATGAATAAATTACAGTCTGAAGGGATTTAATTTACCATGATCTAGTCTATGTCACTTTTTAAAATGGCACCTAAACTTTATTTAAAAGCTTTTTCCAGCAGTTGTGACCCAGTCTTGTTGTGTTAAGATCCTAGGCCCTGGCTGGTTGGCTCTGTGGTAGAGCATTGGCCTGGTGTGTAGATGTCCCAGGTTCGATTCCGGGTCAGGGCACACAGGAGAAGCGCCCATTTGCTTCTCTACCCCTCCCCATCACCTCTCTCTCTCTCTCTCTTTCTCTCTCTCTCTCTTTCTCTCTCTCTCTCTCCCCCTCCCTCCCTCCCCTTCCCTCCGGCAGTGATGGCTTCATTAGAGCGAGTTGGCCCTAAGGCACTGAGGATGGCTCTGTGGCCTCCACCTCAGGAGCTAAGAAAAGCTTGGTTGCTGAGCAACGGAGCAACACCCTAGATGGGCAATGCATCGCCTCATAGGGGATTTGCCAGATCTGAGCCGGGTGTGAGTGGGGGTCTGTTTCTACCTCCTCGCCTCTCACTTAAAAAAAAAACCAACATCCTAATAATGCAAACTCTGAAATATTGCCACGTGAGCTGCTGTTAAGTACGTGCTGTCATTATGTGGGGCCGATAGCCAGTCCCAAAGTCTACTTAAAGTAACACTGTGAAAAACTTCGTCAGAATATCTGCTGGAAGTTCTCTTAATCACATTTTTTATTTTATCAACCCAAAGAACACTTTTCCTGAAATTTCAAGGCTAGTTTGGTGTGATGATGAAAATGATTGTGTGTGTGCGCGCGTGTGTGTGTGTCTGTGATTGTCATGAGGTTTCAGTGAGATAACATTTGCACATAGCAGGACTCAGTAGTATTTGCTATTGCATCTTTTCTCAGGGTTGGGGGGTGTCTCTCCCTTCCGTCATTTCTCTTAATACAGTGCAACATCCCAATCTGATAGGGGGATAAGATGGACTTTGAGCTCATTCAGGGCTTTAAAAAAAGACTTTGTTGCTTATAGTCTCTTCTGTTATTGATATTTTCTGCTTTTTATGTATTTCTGAAGGTTTTAAAATATGGCTAGTTGAGAATTTATAATCTTAACATGTCATTGGTTTACATGTCTTGTCTGTGTGAGAGAGATTATGTTGGTGAAAGGTATTACTGGCTGTTCTTTAAACATAAGAACTGTCTGTGGGGGCACATGTCTGAGCCCTGATTGATAGCTTTCATTAGTGCTTTACACTTTACTTCCGCTGAGTCATTTTTTTTTAAATTTATTTATTTATTACAGAGACAGAGAGTGAGTCAGAGAGAGGGATAGGGACGAAGAGAGATGAGAAGCATCAATCATTAGTTTTTCATTGCGTGTTGCAACACCTTAGTTGTTCATTGATTGCTTTCTCATATGTGCCTTGACCATGGGCCTTCAGCAGACCGAGTAACCCTTTGCTGGAGCCAGCGACCTTGGGTTCAAGCTGGTGGGCTCTTTTTACTCAAACCAGATGAGCCCGCGCTCAAGCTGGCGACCTCGGGGTCTCGAACCTGGGTCCTTTGCATCCCAGTCCGACGCTCTATCCACTGCGCCACCGCCTGGTCAGGCTCCGCTGAGTCATTTTTGACATAAACATTAATTTCATTTTTCTGAACCCTACATAATCCAGTCAGTGACAATTTGTTGAAGAATAACTGTATAGTAGTAGGTACTCTCAGTATACAAAAATTAACATCGTTTTCATAGATGTTGATTGATCTTATTTTCTTATTCTTGTAGAACCAGTGAGAACAGTGCTGAGTAGTCAGAAACAAACCAAAACCTCTGATCTCTTTTTAAAAACTCAGTATTTGTATTATAAAGTGAATATTATTATCTCTAAAGGGTTATAACTTTTAGATCATGAACAAAATTTACCTAATCACTGGTAACCAGATTTGTTAATGCAAATTTGTCACAAACTATCTGGAATACAAATACCCCACTGGAATAAAACACCAAATTCTGGACTAGAGAATATAAAAATAACCAAAGCTCGCTACTTGTTGTTAACTTCTGTCAAGCTTTCACAGAGACCATTGGCTTTGCCTAACTCAGGGGTCGGGAACCTTTTTGGCTGAGAGAGCCATGAATGCCACATATTTTAAAATGTAATTCCATGAGAACCATATAGTGACCCGTGTACTTTATGCATTATCCAATAAAAATTTGGTGTTGTCCCAGAGGACAGCTGTGATTGGCTCCGGCCACCCGCAACCATGAACATGAGCAGTAGGAAATGAATGGATTGTAATACATGAGAATGTTTTATATTTTTAATGTTATATTATTTTTTTTATTAAAGATTTGTCTGCGAGCCAGATGCAGCCATCAAAAGAGCCACATCTGGCTCGCGAGCCATAGGTTCCCGTCCCCTGGTCTAACTGGTTAAAAGAGCTGTGAATTGAATTAACACCTCCCAGTACTGTATCACACTAAGGTATAAATTGGGTCCTTGTATAAATACAGGTTGACTTTTATTTATAGAAAGAGAATCAATCACAAAATCTGTATTTATGCTATCTATTTAGATCTGTCATATATTTATAATAAAATCATAAGCATGGCCTCAGTTTTGCAGTGAAGAAAAAGAAGAGCCATATGTGCAAAGCAAAAGGATTTTGTGTTTGTTATAAATCATATGCAAACATTTATTTAAAGAATTATAGTCTTAGCATCACTGGCAGAGTGATTACAATATTTCTGAGCCGATGAATGAGGTGATGTATGTATTTTTGATAGAAATTTGGAAACCATAGTATGTCAACTATGTATGGCTTGTGTTTGTTGTTTTTTTAATAGTTAGGAACCAGTGCCTGAAGGAAACTCCGAATAAAATGCCAGTAAATTTGGCAGGAACAGAGAAGTTAATGGCAGGTGCCATTAGCCCTGAGAGGCGGTAAGTGTTCTGTTTTTTGGACTCTTTGATCTTTATATGTATAGTTAGATTTTCTTTTTTCATATATGATAAGCCTGATTAAGGCAAGCCATCATGTAGTTTCTGTCAGAGGCTGTAGGAATGTCTGCATGAGTGTGGTCTTTGGCCGTTACGGGAGCTGTCACCACTGCCTTCCTCATGGGGTAGAATTGTGAAACTCATCGGCAGAAGGGCTGGCAGCTTAACCTAAAATACAGCGACTGGCAAGGCAGTAGCCTTGGCCCCAGCCTCATAGTCTTTTTTTTTTCTCTGAAGCTAACCTTTCCCTTTCTCTATACTTTTGCTAGTAGAGCATAGTCATCCACTAACAGAGAGCAGTTGCTCAAAATGATAAAGATATGAAAGAGTTTTTCAAAGAAAACCCATTCTGGCCTGACCGGGCGGTGGCGCAGTGGATAGAGTGTCAGACTGGGATGCCGAGGACCCGGGTTTGAGACTCCAAGGTTGCCAGCTTGAGCGCGGGCTCATCTGGTTTGAGCAAAGCTCACCAGCTTGGACCCAAGGTCGCTGGCTTGAGCAAGGGGTTGCTCAGTCTGCTGAAGGCCCGCGGTCAGGGCACATATGAAAAAGCAATCAATGAACAACTAAAATGCCACAACAAAAAACTGATGATTAATGCTTCTCATCTCTCTCCCTTCCTGTCTGTCTGTCCCTATCTATCCCTCTCTTTGACTCTCGCTCTGTCTCTGTAAAAAAAAAAAGGAGGAAAAGAAAACCCATTCTTACATGAATGATTCTGTAGCATCAGTGACCTTTTATTGTTTTTATAGTTATTTTTTTGAGCAGGATCCATTTTGAGGACAATTGAGGAAATTAGAATGTGAACTAGATATTAGATGATACAATGACATTTATTTTCTTGGTACCATAATGGTACTGTGGTTATGTAGGAAAATGTCCTTATTTATTGGTAATATTTGGTGAAGTGTTTCAGAGTGAAGTGTCATGGTATCTTCAGGTGGGTTAATTTTAAATGGCTCAGCAAAGATGTACATATATTTAATATATTTATTGTCTATATACATAGAGAAAGCAAATATGGCAAAATATTTACAGCTTTTTATTGTATTGCTTAACTTTTCAGTATATTTGACATTTAAAGAAATGGTAGGGGAAAGATAGTTTTGCCAGGTGGCATTTGTCTGGGGGGAAGAGTGGTGGCTACATTTCAGTGGGAGGTGACTTCTGTGCTCCCTAAGGGATGAGACGGGCTGGCCTCAGGATACCTGAATGCGGCACATCTAACAAACGGGACACAAGCACAGCCCCCCCGTGGGCAGGAGGACCCCAGTGAGCAGGAGGCCCAGTTCCACTGTGGGTTTTTTTTTTTTTTAAGGTGTCGCTCAGTGGAACTGGATCTCAACCAAGCACATGTAGAGGATACTCCGAAAAGAAGAGGTACCAAAGTTTTTGGCAGCCTTGAAAGGGGGTTGGATAAAGTGATCACTGTGCTCACCAGGAGCAAGAGGAAAGGCTCTGCCAAGGATGGGCCCCGAAGACTAAAGGTAAGTGGATTAAAAATCTTTAATGTGGATTTCAGAAGGTGCCTGTGAACTAGAGTTTGTCTTTCTTTCTTTTTAAAGAAAAAGTACTGAATGAATGAATTGATTAGTATTTATTTATTTATTTATTCATTCATTTAGCATTTAGTTAATATTTTTGAGCACCTAAAATACGCATGTTACTATGCATTGGGCTTCGAGAATGTAGAGGTAAATTAGATACAGCCAACCCTTTTGAGGAGCAGATAGTTATAATTGAAGTATTCAAGTTTGGGTAGATGTATGCATCACAGAGGCAATGTGGAGGTGCAGAAGCATGGGGCATATACGAGGAACTGCCTTCAGGATGGGGACTTGAGTTCAGTTGTCATGTCTCTGACACACGGAAGAGTCCCTTACACATAGATACCCTTGTAGGCTCTCACAAAATATTGAGTGCATGGGAAGTTAATTTGAACTCAAAGTGTGGTGTATGTGAAGAAAATAGTGAATAACAGGTTGGGAAAGTAAGCTGGCTAAGAGGTTTGGGCCTCATTTGATAGACTTATTATGCTTTAAAAACAGTGATTTTCAACCTTTTTACACTTGGGGACTGGTGACCTAACTGGCCAGAAATGGAAACACGCAACAACTAAAGTTTGATCTTACTGTGTATAATAGTCAACATGGTGGGAGCTGGTGCTTGACCTCCAAACTCCACATGTACGATGCAGTGAATACTATATACGTTTGTCTGAATGCTTTCTGTCGCACATGATTGTAAATGTTCTGCATGGTGCAAAAAGTTGTACGAAGGAAGAAGCCAACAAGTTCCAAAGCTATCTAAGACATCCTCAGTAGTATTATCATTGATGATACAGGCTGGTAAGTGGCAATCACTCTAAGCATAAGCAAATTCAACTAAGATCATTGGTCTATAATCTTTTTACAACATTAGGATGGTTAACTCTTTCGCAGACTGGCATGAAATTTCTGGCAGACCCACAGTGGTCCAGACCACTGCTTTACAAGGTTGAATGTGTCAGTGGTATGGACACTATATTTGGTGGGAAAGGAAAAGAAAAGGAAGTTATTAGCAGGTATAACATACTTCTTACTCTCTTGGATTCTCTTTGAGCTTTCCTTCAAACATCTACCAAATGGCATTTTTGTTTGGGGGAGCTAAGAGGTAAGAGATGAATAAGACAGCCCTTGTCCTTGAAGAGCTCACAGAGTGGCAGTGGAAATAGGCAGTGGACACAGCTCAGTGCTGTAAGAAAAACATGTTCAAGAAGTGTGGGCCCACAGGAGGGAGGAGAAGATGGTAGTGTGCCTTATGATTTGGGGACTGGGTCTGGGTTTTGCACTGAGAGTCTCATTTTGAGCCAATCTGGGTAGGTTTGGGGGAAGGAAAATGCCGAGCTGTTGGGCAGAAGGGTGCTTCAGGGGAGAATGTTCTGAGATCCCATGTATATCCTGTCTTAAAGCGAGAGAGAGGACTTTACCCATTAGTATTTTTTAATTTTAATTTTAATTTTATTATTATTATTTTTTTTGTATTTTTCTGAAGTTGGAAACGGGGAGGCAGTCAGACAGACTCCCGCATGCGCCCAACTGGGATCCCACCCGGCATGCCCACCAGGGGGTGATGCTCTGCCCATCTGGGGCGTTGCTCTGTTGCAACCAGGGCCATTCTAGCACCTGAGGCAGAGGCCATGGAGCCATCCTCAGCGCCCGGGCCAACTTTGCTCCAATGGAGCCTTGGCTGCAGGAGGGGAAGAGAGAGACAGAGAGGAAGGACAGGGGGAGGAGTGTGGAAGCAGATGGGCGCTTCTCCTGTGTGTCCTGGTTGGGAATCGAACCCAGGACTCCTGCATGCCAGACCGACGCTCTACCACTGAGCCAACCGGCCAGCACTAGTATTTTTTTTTAAGTGAGAGGAGGGGATATAGGGAGACTCCTGCATAGGTCCTGACCAGGATTCACCCAGCATCCACCATCTGGAGCTGATGCTCAAATCATCCAATTATCTGAGCTATCCTCAGCACCTGAGGCTGATGCTCGGACCAACCAAGCCATTGGCTGCTGTAAGAGGGGAAGAGAGAGCGAAGGGGTAGACGGAGGGGGAGAGAAAAGCAGATGGTCACTTCTCCTGTGTGCCCTGACCAGGAATTGAACCCAGGATGCCCACACGCCAGGCTGATGCTCTATCCACTTAGTCAACAAGCCGGGGCCACCATTAGTATTTGTTGTCTTGTCGAATCACTGAGAAGTTTTATGTTACATATGGTTGTTTATTGTACATATATATTTTTTTATTCTGAGATTTCTCTAGTTGGAAACAGTTGTAAAAAAAATTCCAAACTCTTATATAAGGGTAAAGAAAACCATAGTGCCATTTTCCTGAAAAACATTAAAGAAAATTAAGGACATTTGTTTATGTTATGAGAAGCTAAGCAGTTATCAAATACTAACGGATAAAATATTCAATAGGATAAATTATTTTACCAAAGGAATCACTTAGATTGTGATTTGAAGATGTTAATTTTGTTATTACCTTGACAAAACCAGTTTAGTTTGGTGAAACAGCTCTGGATTGGGACCCAGGAGACAGAGGGCCCATCACAGCTGGGTTACTTGTTTCTTTTATAACATAAAGCTGGGACTCCCAAGCCCCAGGCCTGTAGCACTTCCCGTCATGTCCGCATCTGGACATAGCCTCTGCCCTGTTATTTATCTAGTATTTTCTTTATACTGACTCTTCTTAAGAAAACAGATATATAGATGTATAATTGATACACAGTAAACTGCACATAAAACATGCATGAACAGTTAACATGCTTTTAGCTGCATAAATGCACCTGTGGAACCATCACCACCAAGATGACTTTTTAAAGACGTATTTATTTAAAAGGAAACTATATATTAATTTTTTTCTTTTCTTTTTAATTTTATTTATTTATTTTTTACAGAGACAGAGAGTGAGTCAGAGAGAGGGATAGACAGGGACACACAGACAGGAACGGAGAGAGATGAGAAGCATCAATCATTAGTTTTTCATTGCGTGTTGCAACACCTTAGTTCATTGATTGCTTTCTCATATGTGCCTTGACTGCGGGCCTTCAGCAGACCGAGTAACCCCTTGCTGGAGGCAGAGACCTTGGGCTCAAGCTGGTGGGCTTTTGCTCAAACCAGATGAGTCCACGCTCAAGCTGGTGACCTCGGGGTCTCAAACCTGGGTCCTCTGCATCCCAGTCCGATGCTCTATCCACTGTGCCACCGCCTGGTCAGGCCTTTTCTTTTTTAAAAAATTAATTTTAATGGGGTGACATTGATAAATCAGGGTACATATGTTCAGAGAAAACATCTCTAGGTTATTTTGACATTTGCTTATGCTGCATTCCCATCACCCAAAGTCCAGTTGTCTTCTGTTACCTTCTAACTGTTTTTTTTTTGTGCCCCTCCCCTCCCCCAACACCCTCCCTCTCCTCCCCCCCTCCTCGTAACCCCCACACTCTTGTCCATGTCTCTGTGTCTCATTTTTTTTTATTTTTTTTTTTTTTTTTCATTTTTCCAAAGCTGGAAACAGGGAGGCAGTCAGACAGACTCCCGCATGCGCCCGACCGGGATCCACCCGGCACGCCCACCAGGGGGCGATGCTCTGCCCATCTGGGGCGTTGCTCTGTTGCGTCCAGAGCCACTCTAGCGCCTGAGGCAGAGGCCACAGTGCCATCCCCAGCGCCCGGGCCATCTTTGCTCCAATGGAACCTCGCTGCGGGAGGGGAAGAGAGAGACAGAGAGGAAGGAGAGGGGGAGGGGTGGAGAAGCAAATGGGCGCCTCTCCTGTGTGCCCTGGCCGGGAATTGAACCCGGTACTCCTGCACGCCGGGCCGACGCTCTACCGCTGAGCCAACCGGCCAGGGCCTCTGTGTCTCATTTTTTATGTCCCACCTATGTATGGAATCATATAGTTCTTAGTTTTTTCTGATTTACTTATTTCACTCAATATAATGTTATCAAGGTCCATCCATGTTGTTGTAAATGATCCGATGTCATCATTTCTTATGGCTGAGTAGTATTCCATAGTATATATGTACCAAAGCTTTTGAATCCACTTGTCCTCTAATGAAGACTTGGGCTGTTTCCAGATCTTCGCTATTGTGAACAATGCTGCCATAAACATGGGGGTGCATTTCTTCTTTTCAAACAGTGCTATGGTGTTCTTGGGGTATATTCCTAAAAGTGGTATAGCTGGGTCAAAAGGCAGTTCGATTTTTAATTTCTTGAGGAATCTCCATACTGTTTTCCACAGTGGCTGCACCAGTCTGCATTCCCACCAGCAGTGCAGGAGGGTTCCCTTTTCTCCACATCCTCGCCAGTACTTATTCTGTGTTGTTTTGTTGATGAGCGCCATTCTGACTGGTGTGAGGTGATATCTCATTGTGGTTTTAATTTGCATTTCTCTAATGATTAATGATGTTGAGCATTTTTTCATATGCCTATTGGCCATCTTTGGAGAAGTGTCTATTTATTTCTTTCGCCCATTTTTTGATTGGCTTGTCTTCCTGGTATTGAGTTTTACAAGTTCTTTATAAATTTTGGTTATTAACCCCTTATCAGACATTAATTTTTGCTAATTATATTTTTAAATCAAATTGGAAAAAATACATAAATATTAAAAATATTTATGCGTGTATCATGCAAAGTTACCTGTATATCTCCAGTGAGAGTTTCTATCCCGTTTTGGGAAACCCCACCTTAAGAAAGGTGTGTTTCTTCTTTGAGCCACAGGTTCTTCATCTGACAAGTGAGGTAGTTAGGTGTTTTGCAAGCTCAGCGTTTTATTATTTATAAAAACTTAAATCTGAAAACAAAACAAAACAAAAAGAACTCAAATCTGAAAGACATAGAAAGTATGATTTTGTTTGAGTGAAGGTACTACTAGGAAGGTAGGGATTTCTGTCTGTTTCCTGGACCTATTAAAGCAGTGCCTGACACATGGTAAGCCATTGTTGAATGAATGGATAGATGGATAGATACCAATTTGGCATGAAATTATCTGAGAACTCTGTTCTAAGTGAATGAGGGGAAAAAATGACATAACTGTTTTAAAGGAATACTTGTTGCATTCTCACATTCTTACAATTGTTATAATTTTTTTAAATAATTGAGAAGGTTCAGGAATATGTCTAGCTATAGACAAATGAAATTTTCTAGGTCACTTGTTTCATCTTTCCACAGTTCACACTTAAGGACTGTTAATGTCTCTTTTATAGAGTAGAAAGGGAGGAACAGGTAAAGTTCAAACAAATAGACATTATTTAATATTTATTTCTTTAAAACGATTGGTAGGAGAGGCAGATGAAAGTATTAAAAGGATGATATGAATTTAGTTACTAATGAACATGATTTTTCCATACTTCCCCAGTGCTGTCTTAATCCAGCTACCAAGGGTGGGTTGTAAATTCTCTCAGTATTGTTCTTGAAATATTTTTTTTAAATGGTCTAGATTGAGGAGTTTTGGATCTCTAACTCAGGTAGGATGGTCTTTGTGTTGATGTAAACACTGACTTCTCACCCCTTTCTTTTTCTTTTTTAAGCTTCATTATAATGTGACCACAACCAGACTAGTGAATCCAGATCAACTCTTGAATGAAATAATGTCTATACTTCCAAAGAAGCACGTTGACTTTGTACAAAAGGGGTAAGGAGCACACTGAAAGGCCGTTGAATTTATTATTTGATATCTTTTGAGCTTTGAGAAAACCCAGGTTTATTTATTTTTCCCCTTTAAAAAAACATATTTCTCCCACCTTATTCAGAAAAGCTTTTGTGGTGGTGTCAGTGTTCATAATGTATTCTCTTTTGTTTTCCATGAGCTATAGAAAATTTTTAAGTGTGCATACTGTCACCACTTTGAAAGTTAGATTTCTTAAAACAGGAAAATCTTCATTTCTTCTAGTTTTCTTTTATATCCAATTTTTCTTTGATGTTCTATTTTACAGTAGTATTTATCAATTGTAACCTAAATTTATGAGACACCACAAACAAATCAAGGTTTTATATAGACACCTTCTCTTTATGACCTGCCATTTCCCAGGATAGGATGTTCAGTACTTCAGGAAGTCACTTTAGCTCTTTCCCACTGCGGAGTGAACTGCTGTCAGAGCCTCCGTGGTTTTGATCTCATGGTCTGAATAACCTGACCTCTTCTGGTTACAGGGATGTTCGTATTTCCAAGCATTTTCACTCTTTATGTTATGTCTCTTTAAAACTTTATTATTAACACAGCAAAGAAGAACCACTAATAGATTTGACAAAAAAACATTTAAATAGCATGGTCACTCTAGAGTTAAGATTTTAAGAATCATTTGTCCTGGCTGGGTAGTTCAGTTTGTTAGAGCATCACCCCCTTACACCTAGGTGTGGGGTCAATCCCCCATCAGGGCACAAACAAGAAGCAACCAATGAGTGGAACAACATATTGTCTTTCTCTTTCTCTCTTCCTTCCTTTCTCTCTAAAAAAGAAAAAAGGAAACAATCTTTTGCAAAAGTAGTTTTACTTTTCACTCTCCATATGTGTTGGCAAGCATTCCTTACATGAACTTTGACTTTCTTCTTTACGTGTCATTAGAACACATCTAACTCACTCTGACCTGTTCTTCATGCTTGGGGTTTGCTGTAGTTTCAGAACCGTTAGCCAAATCTACATCAGAAAACTTTCAGTTATCTTTCCTTCATTATATGATCTCTTTTAGATCACTAACTGACTGTTAACCAATAATTTGTTCTTCTAATCTCCTGATCAACCAGGAGATCTTTGTCTCATCCTCTTCTTTTTACCTTCTTTGTCAGTGGTATTATTATACATTATTAAGTATCTAATTTTCATTAGATATTACCAGTCTCAGTTATAGTCGTTATTACCTTTTTCCAGTCAGGAAGAATTACTTTTTATCTTTCATATGACTAAATTGCTGTATGCTTCATCTTCCCATCAGGAACCGTAACTACAGGGCACTCCGTTAGGCATTGCTGACACACACTGCTTATTTTTAAAAGATACAGCCCCAAAACACATACCTAAGTTAGTAAGAAAAATAATGATATTTTGTGAAACCTCATAATACATAACACATACAAGTAATATCTCCACACTTCTGCCAAACAGTGCCTATTCATGTGCCCTTAAATACTTAGGGAACTGAAATTTTAAATTGTTCCTGTTCAATATTGTTTGTTTATCAAAGATCAGTAAGACAATTAAATAAAACTAAAATATAATGTAAACTAATTAAAAAACTGATTTACATGAATTCAGTTAATGTAACTTTTTAGGTATATACTTAGTTTTTAAAATATTTAAAAAAATTTATTGATGTTGAGAGAAATGTTGATCTGTTGTTCCACTTATTTATGCATTCATTGGTTGATTCTTTTTTTTTTGTATTTTTCTGAAGCTGGAAATGGGGAGAGACAGTCAGACAGACTCCCGCATGCGCCCGACCGGGATCCACCCGGCACGCCCATCAGGGGCGACGCTCTGCCCACCAGGGGGCGATGCTCTGCCCCTCCGAGGCGTCTCTCTGCCGCGACCAGAGCCACTCTAGCGCCTGGGGCAGAGGCCAAGGAGCCATCCCCAGCGCCCGGGCCATCTTTGCTCCAATGGAGCCTTGGCTGCGGGAGGGGAAGAGAGAGACAGAGAGGAAGGAGGGGGGGGTAGGGAAGCAAATGGGCGCTTCTCCTATGTGCCCTGGCCGGGAATCGAACCCGGGTCCCCCGCACGCCAGGCCGATGCTCTACTGCTGAGCCAACTGGCCAGGGCCATTGGTTGATTCTTGTATGTGGCCTATACAGGGATCGAACCCACAACCTTTGGTGTATTGGGATGACTCTAACCAACTGAGCTACCTGGCCAGGGTAGGAACATACCTATTTATTAAGATGTGTTTAAGGCTTCACTTAGTCTGGGCCTTTCCGTTAATCAGAATAGTCAACATGGCAGTTCTAATTATATATACTGAACATTTCAACCATGGGAATGTACCATCTCCTTGGGCTTTTATTTATAACTCTGCCGTAAAGTGTTGCAACAATCATAATTATTACCGTTAGAGAAACCTCAAAAACGTGTCCTTCTGACGGGTTGATGCCTTCAGCTTCATTTCTGTGAAAAACAGAAGTTTCTGAGGAGATGCATGCAAAAAATATTCTTAATCTTCCCTGAGCTTTCCTTTGTTGTGAACATTGTGGAAGTGGCCTAATGTTCACAGATTACACTGTAGAAAGAGTTGCATAAAAGGATGCCAGGAGATTTCTTGAGCGTGAATGGCATGTATAGCTATGAAAAAAGAGCTTTTCAGTGGAGCAAGGGAGAATTCTGGTAAAGCCTTTTCATCTTTATTCTTTCTTAAGATCCCAATTCAGCTTCTGGGAAAACACCAGTCATACTCCATCACTAACGCATAGCCAGGCCATTTGGAAACTGTAAGCAGTAATATATTGCTTAATAGGAAATAATGGCTTATTTTCTCCACTGGTCTCCTAGAGGCTTAGAAATCTCTTGTATTATGCAGAATATTCATGGTTCTCCTACTAACTGGCTACTTATCTTGTTTTTCACAGTTATACACTGAAGTGTCAAACACAGTCAGATTTTGGCAAAGTGACAATGCAGTTTGAACTAGAAGTATGCCAGCTTCAGAAACCTGATGTGGTGGGTATCAGGAGGCAGCGGCTTAAGGGCGATGCCTGGGTTTACAAGAGATTAGTGGAAGACATCCTATCTAGCTGCAAGGTATAATTGATGGATGGCTTCCATGCTGCTGCCTGAGTGTGGCTGTGATACAGAGACTGGTATGATTGGTTTGTTTTCCAAGGAACTATCTTAAAGACCAATATATGTTTTGTTTTTAAACAAAAGATATTATTTTGTGGATGAATCTAAGGCCAGCCCATCTGTCATGATCTGTTCTGTCTTTTTTAATCATGTGGCTTTGTATATTAATAACTGTTGACTTTCCTAGATTCACTTCCATATGTGAGTGTAAGCTCTTAACTATGTCTCTTTTTAATGTATAATTTCTTTCTGAAATAAAACCGTTTGTGACTATAGCAGGCTTTTCCTCTTCTTTGTATTTGATTTTGATTCAAATAAAACCTCAAATGGCTTCCTGACTATTAAGTAGAGACGATTTGGAGTATGTTTTATCTGTTATCAAATATGCCTTGGGCAGAAAAACAGATAAGAATTCATTTGCATAATTTTTCCTGTCTTTGATTTAAGTAGGATTTATTGAGATCGTTAACTAAGTCACAGCTGTGGTTACCAGAGTTAAACAACACATTTAATATGTTGAATAAAAGAGTATCGACTTTAGTAAGTACATTCGGTCAACAATGATAAGTGTCTGAACTGTGAATCTCCATGAAATGTTACTTTATGGTAATTTTTCTTAAGTCTCAATGTTGGCCTCAAATTTATATTTTTATTTCATTTTATTGGCCTCTAAAGGCTAGCACTCAAGTTATATTTGTAGCGATTTTACCAATTAAACTAGTTGGAGAAAAAATAACACTGTTTCTAGTCAGTAGTCAGGGAGTGCTCTGTCATTCATTTGTTCAGTAAACATTTTTACTAAGTGCTTAGAAGCTTTAGGTCCTGGGCTGAAGATGCTAACTGCCCAGTAAACTCAAGGAAGGTAGGGTGCATTAGCAAGGGCAGACGCACAAGCCCGTGTTTACAGCCCAGAGGGGTGATCCACTTGGCCTGGATGAGAAAGGGATGATTTCTTGGGGGAAACAGTATTGAGTCCTGAACAATATATGAGTCCAACATTCAGTCTAGCATTACCGTATGTGAATAAAAAGAACTTTTAAGTGTTGGGATATCCCAGGAAGGAGTGTATATGTGACAGGAGAATAACAAATGTATGAAACAACCTCCCTGAAGGGGGCGGGGGGAGGGAGAGGTGCTGATCTACATAACTTTGGAAATTCAAGGCATAAGGGACCACACATAATTGCTGTTCTCCAGGTGATGATTGTTCCAGGAGTACAGGTTAACAATTCTCATACTTATATACCGGAATTGAGGTCGATAGTTGGTGGATGGCGGAAGCCACTGTTGGAGTGGAGATTTACAGATAAAAAAAGGGGGCTGGAATGATCTGTGTGGTGTTGGATTATGGCTACATATAGAAATATTGATAGATATGTATATATACAAGTTAGTATTCACACATATATTTCTTTGCTCCATCAGCTGAGAAGCTTTAAAAACACTCCAATAGCAATAAGCACATCTACTACTAGATCTTGGTTTCTAATACCATCCTCCAATAAAAAGAATCAGGGCTCCTGGGAGAAATGGCTAGTTCTAGGACCAAGGCAAGAAGTGTGCAACGTGAGTCTGGAACATCTATCTTATGGTGCCAGGAAGTAAAGAAGGTTCACCACCACCACATTAGTGAGAGTATGTCATTAAGTGGAAGAGAACTTAGGGTTAGCAGATTTTTTTTAAATTTAAGATGTTTGAAATGGCAGTTATTGAAAAAGCTCTGTTATGTCCTACCAGAGAGATTTTGAGCAGTTGCATATCTTCTAAAAGCTCTAGTTTCTCAGCTATAAAAGAAAACAATAGTGCCCTCCTCAGAGTGGTTGTAAGAATTGTCAGAATATGTGTGCAGCTCATAACACAGGGTCTGCCCAGAGAAAGCCCCAGAAGACAAACTTCACAGTATTCTCCTAACTGGTCGCCATGTAGAGTTATCTTGTCAAAGCTGATATGCATGCTCACTCTCCGTACTTTCACTACCAAATTTAATGATCCCTAAACGATGATCCAGTTGACCCCATGCCATTTTTTGAATATTTATTCATTCTTGACTCATTTTTAACTTCATTGCGTTCAGTTACTCAGTCAACATTTATTGAATTTGAACTTCCTGGTTGGCTCTAGGTGGGATGGGGGAAGAACACGTGTGTGGTCCTGTCATCAGGTGCTTAGGGCCTAAATGAGAAACATGTTGGGCAGCACCAAGACTTATTAAGTTTGTCCCTGGGATTTTGGAGGGGAGGCTGTTTCCTTTCCACCCAATCCTCACTCAGCCCACTTTCCAAGAGTCACCTGTTCCTCTGAGGAGAAGGGTTTAGGATATTACCTTTTAATCCTACCTTGAAACATTGTAAAGACTTCTCTAAGAGCAGCTGTGGCATTCTGTATCACTGTTTATGAGACAATGCATTTTAGCAGGAAGAGCAGTGGATTCTGGGACTCAGGCACTGGATTCCAGACCTGGTCCTGCTGTATGACCTTGGGGAAGTCATTGCCTGTCTCCAGGTTTGTTTCTATAAACATGACACACATGCAAACACATACAAACCTTTTTTAGGGTCCCTCCTAGCTGATACCACAAGTGACATAAAGGTTTGATGTGTAACTTGGTTTGCTGGATTGTAGTTTCAACGAAGATAAGTAGTTCCAACATAATGGTTACAGACACCTTCTCATGTGACATAAGTATATACACTCAAAATACAATACTCCTTCCAAAGGACACTGGCCCAGACAACAGACCTCTGTATTTAGGGTACCATTCTACTGACCTGCTTGGTGTTTTGAATTTCCACTGGTAATATACATTCTGAAAAGCCTCAGGCATTTGTTTGATGGAGAGAAACAACAGGCAGAGAAAAATATTTTGAATTATCAAGCAGTTGTAGGACAGAAAGATGTAATTCTACAGAAGACTTTTGAAGAAGTTTGGTGACTAATGGGGAATTTCTTACATTTGTCCTAAGACACAAAAACCATACAGAAGGCCAGGGTATATGAGCGAGAGAGAGTGGTAGATTTGGATAATTTATTCTAGACAGAGGAAGAAAAAACAGATTTTTGGGGAATGGAGTATCTCTCAGCTTTTAATATTTGTGTTTTTACATTTTAATGTATTTGAAGGTTAAATTTAATTTTGTTTTGGGTTAGATATTAGAATTAGTTAACATTGATTTGTAGAATTTCAGAGCCAAAAGGGCCCCTTGAGATAAAAGTCTACTGCCCTTCTCCTCACCCCACCCCCAGCCCATCCCCGCTGTGTCCTTAGCTAAGGGGAGGATCTTTTTTTAGAGAGGGAGATGGAAAGAAATCATAGGGGACAAGTCCAGGTGACAAGATCCACCATCCATCATGGCTCCTGACTACGAACAGTTGGAGCCTTTCTCTTTACTCTGTAGGTTTTTTTTAATTAACCTTTTTTCATTTTTCCTACTTTAGAATTTCACATTATAGTCCCTTGTTCATTCTCCTCTTTCCTCTTGATAATGAAAATGGATATAATATGAACTTAAACTCACTTGCCCTGGGTCATTGCCAGTGCTTAATAAAAGTGTATTAGTATTTGTAGTAATGATAATAACCCCGCAGATAATGATGTCGCTAAAGACCAAAGGGTCCCCTTGCATGAGGAGGCCCCCCCCTCCAGATGCCTAGCTGTGCCGGATTTAACGGAGACCTTGACTGCTTAGATAGTCATTGTCTCTTTTAAATTATCAAGGTTTCATGGAGACAAGCATTCTTCACTTAAGGGTTTTGCAGACTGTCTGATGTGCTGGGCTCTGGATAACCTTGTTCCTGTGTCATCATATGTCATGCTGCCTCTTGGAAATTGTTTCCTGATGTTTGCAAAAATGAACTACTTAAAAGAAAACTAAAAGAGATTCCTTTGTTCACACACACACACACACACGCGCGCGCACACACACTTCACTATTGTATATGATTACACTCAAACAAGGTCAGGGTCATGAGGGGATTTGAAGCTGCAATGTAAGGAGTGGTGGAAGGAATGCAGGTGACCAGGCTTTGCTGAGATGAGACTGAGGAGGAGATGTGACAGGCATCTTCAATCTGAAGATACGTGGAAGAGGGACTTGACCTTGGCTGAAGGACCATTGGGTATAAGGAAGACCAAATACATAGGCATAATAAGAAGCTGGATTTGGTTCAATATGAGGTAAGACTTTCTTCTTGGCTGTCTGGGAAGGAAGGACGCTTGCCCAGGAAGTGGCCTGTCCCCTGCCCCTGGAAGGCTGCAGCAGAAGCAGGGGGGTGCCTCAACAGGGGCAGCTGGGGAGTAGTTGTGAGGCTAGGTGATATCTGAATTGAATCACTTGAGGCTCCCTTCCAATCCTGAGAGGCAATAATTCTATGAAGTTCTTTTTATTTTCTATCTTTCTTTTTATGACAGAGACAGAGAGAGAGACAGAGAGAGGGTCAGATAGGGACAGACAGACAGGAAGGGAAATGAGAAGCATCAACTCTTTGTTATGGCTCCTTAGTTGTTCATTGATTGCTTTCTCATATGTGCCTTCAACGGGGGCTACAGCAGAGCGAGTGACCTCTTGCTCAAACCAGCAAACTTGGACTCAAACCAGCAACTTTTGGGCTCAAGCCAGTGACCCCACCACATTCAAGCTGGTGACCTGACCCCACACTCAAGCTGGATGAACCCATGCTCAAACTGGCAACCTTGGGGTTCTGAACCTGGGTCCTCCGCGTCCAAGTCTGATGCTCTATCCACTGCGTCACCGCCTAGTCAGGCTCTATGAAGTTTTGACATGAGAATCTAGTATCTGAATTTTACCTTCTAAAGTGGTAGCCCCAGGAGTTTGTTTTTTTTTTAAAAGATTTTATTTATTTATTTTAGAGAGAGAGGAGCAAAATTATAGTTGTTTCACTTTAGTCGTTCATTTATTGCTTTTTGTAAGTACCTAGACTGGGCGAGCCCAGAGTTTCGAGCTAGCATTGTCAGCATTCCAGGTCGTCGCTTTATCCACTCTGCCACCACAGGTCAGGCTCCAGGGGTTTCTTGATAGAAAATTCAAGTGTAGGATCTGGCTGTAGAAAGGGGAAAATGGGCTCAATATCTCCTTTAGCCCTGGGGTTATATAACTAGATCTAAGCCCCACACAAGGTGCAGCTGGACCCATTGTCGACTACGGCTCTGAAGAATAGGTAAGGGAGCTGGAGAGAGGTGGGAGAGGGAACAATGCCATCAAAGCCAACAGAGGAACCTTTGCAAAAGGGATAGGCAAGCAGTATTGGATTCCGTAGTGAGGACAGGGAGGCTAAGGAAAGTGAGGGGAGCATTGGGTCTGCCCAGAAGGAACCAGGGGTAGTTTCAAGAGTTTGGTGGGGCAGAAGCTTGATCTCAGGAAGACAAGAGAATTGCTGAGAAGAGGAGGTAGGAAGTTCAGATCACATTCTAATGGATTTGGCTGCAAGAATGATTGGGTAGAGGCCCTGGCTGGTTGGCTCACTGGTAGGGCATCGGCCTGGCGTGTGGGAGTCTCGGGTTCGATTCCCGGCCAGGGCACACAGGAGAGGCGCCCATCTGCTTCTCCACCCCTCCCCCTCTCCTTCCTCTCTCTCTCTCTTCCCCTCCCACAGCCAAGGCTCCATTGGAGCAAAGTTGGCCCGGACGCTGAGGATGGCTCTGTGGCCTCTGCCTCAGGCGCTAGAATGGCTCTGGTTGAAGCAGAGCGACGCCCCAGATGGACAGAGCATCACCCCCTGGTGGGCATGCCCGGTGGATTCCAGTTGGGCGCATGTGAGAGTCTGTCTGACTGCCTCCCCGTTTCCAACTTCAGAAAAATACAAAAAAAAAAAAAAAAAAAGAATGATTGGGTGGAGGCTAGACAGGTAAGACTGATGAAGGTGAAGATTGAAGGCAGAGGGAAGAAGAGTGAAGATGAAGAGAAATTTCTGATGTTGGAGGCAGAAAGGATGTTGGGTAGGGTAGAGAGAGAGAACCTCAGTATAGTATTTATAGCTTGCAAAGTGCTTTTCATGTCCGTGATGCTATTCTATTCTGTAATCTTTGGATAATGTCTTGATTTCTCAGATTCACAAATAGACTCCATGGAGATGGGACTAGGTTAAAGTGGAAGGTGAGAAATCTTTAGTCTAAAGGGGTTATGAGAGTGTGACTATGGAGGACACAGCACAGAGGTAAAGAGCACCCTTGACTTGCTTGATACTGCATTCAATGACTGTTATCTCTTCTTGGCCCCTGACACTGCTGGCCACCTCCTCCGCTTGTAACTCTCTCTGCTTTTGATTTTATTGTCTTCTGGTTTTCTTACCACTTCTGCTCAGTCTCCTTTTCAGCCTTTTCCTGTCAGACAGCCTCTTCAATGCTTTCTTCCTACTCTTCGCATTTCGCTAGATGTCCTCCTCTGTCTTGTGGCTCATGATGGCTCCCAAATCTGTATCTCTGGCCCAGATTTCTCTCCTCAGCTCCAAACCCCTGTGTCTACTGTTCCACTATACAGCACCATCTAGGTGGTCCATAGGCACCTAAAAGGCAAAAGTTCTAAACCAAAACTTATTATTCCCCCAAATTTATTTTCTCCGATATTCCCCATCTTTAAGGTGACTTATACACCCCATGTTGCCTGGGATAGTCTCAGTTTAAGCCTATTGTCCCAGTATAATTATTTATAACCCCTTCTTTTACTTTAAAAAAAAATCCTTGTTTGAATGATACATTACATAGTCATATTATTCAATTTGGACAATGGCATGACCACTCATTTAAATGTCCATGGGACAAACTTCATATTTATCCTGAACCCTCTCTTGCTTCACCCCCATAGTCTGTATTATTATTCATCTCACTCCAGTAGACTATGAGCTGACAGAGGGCAGGGACATTGTCTTATCCACCTGATATTCCCAGTGCCAACCACAAAATCTGGCCTATACAAGATGCTCAATAAATGTCAAGTGAAGGACATGAAGATGGAGGTAAGGGATGGAATTAGAAGCCATAGAATATTAGGGCTGGACAGGTGGGCCCTTAGGCCTACTTTCTTATTTTACAGATAAGGAAATTGAGGCCCAGGGTGGTAAATGGACTTGACCAAAGTCACATGAACAGTTAATCAATGCCAGGGTCAGTATTGGACCCGAGATTTGCCAGAATCTGTCGAAGACTCTTCCAGGTGGTTTAAATCTTTGGTCCTTACTCCGTGCGTGCGTGCGCGCGCGCACTTGGGGATTTAGGGGTGTGGCATGATGGGGAAGAATAGATATTCTTGCTTCCAGCAATATTCACAGATGCTGAGCAGACCTTCCAAGACTCATGTGAGAGGCATTTCACCCATTTTCTATTGGAGACATTCTTGCCTTCTTAACATGGCAAGATTAGGTTAAAACAAAACCTGACCTGACAGTAGCTCAGTTATTGTTTTTGTTTTTACCTTAAGAATCAGTTGCTGTGAGACACATCCTCAGCACTGCAGGAGGCAATGATACTGTTTATTGTTCGTTCTGACACCTGCATTGGTGGACACGGAGATTATGGAAAAGGGGCTGTCTGGCTGCCTTTCGTAGAATCCTTTTTCCTGTTCTTTAGTTCACTTCAATTCTTATCTTAGCCCAGTGGTCCCCAACCTTTTTTGGGCCACAGGCCGGTTTAATGTCAGAAAATATTTTCATGGACCAGCCTTTAGGGTGGGACGGATAAATGTATCATGTGACTGAGACAAGTGTCAAGAGTGAGTCTTAGATGGATGTAACAGAGGGAATCTGGTCATTTTTAAAAAATAAAACATCGTTCAGACTTAAATATAAATAAAACGGAAATGATGTAAGTTATTTATTCTTTCTCTGTGGACCGGTACCAAATGGCCCGTGGACCGGTACTGGTCCGTGGCCCGGGGGTTGGGGACCACCGTCTTAGCCCATTGTTGGGTAATACATCATTTGATTTTGAAAACAATCATTCCTTTTTCTGCACTTTGTGTTCCTCATTTGTAAATGAGTAGATTAGACTAGATCCTCTCAGAGTGGCATCCGGCCCTGAATTCCATCGTGTTAAAGGCTCCTCTGCCATTGCTGGGAGCAGACAGACATTTATATCTCCCATATATATAAAAATCTATGTTTCTGCCTTGTTTGTGGCCAGACTGAATACCTCTCCTATTCTTACACTTGATACTTAAATTCATCATGCCTTAAATGTCGAATCCTTTTTCTTTTCTAAATGCTCTAATAAACTTATTATTTTAACCATTTATATTTAACATTAAAGTTTAATCATGAAGTTGTTAACCATAGAAAATTATTAAATAAGTGAGTTTGGAATGAGCATGGAACAGCTGAAAAACAATAAGTGACTATTTCAGAATGAGCACTTTGCAAAAGAAATTTATGCATAGAAAACAATGGAGAATTACAATTAAGAGCTCTGGGGATCTCAAACTGATTTGTCCAGCTATTACATACTCATTTCAATTTAAATTAAAATTGTAACTATTTTCTAGTCTACTAAAAATATGAGGTGTCACATTAAGAGTTTTAATGGTGCATTCTCTGGGGAATGCAAAAACGCGAGATTGTAGCACGTAAATAACTATACAGTGAAGAGTGAATAAATTCTCTGCCCAGCCCGAATATGATAAAAACAGAAATGACAGTGGATTATTTTATTCCCTCTAGTGAAGCGCAGCTCACACATTAGAGCAAAGAAACAGTTCACAGGGTGTCTAATTCCATATCACTTTGTCAGAGTTGATGGAAAGAACAGCACAAAAAAATTTAACTAGTTGATGAACTCAGGCATACATGAGGTCATATATTTTGTTCCCAAAGTAAAATAATTTTTAGCCATAGAAAGTTGGTTGATATTAATATTTGATAGCTTTGATTCATAGAAAATTGGATTAGTCAAGGTTTTAACCACTGTAGAACATGCTTAAGGCAATCAAACTTCTGGAGAGGAAAAAAGGATTAAGTTAAAAGCAGGAGGTGTGGCTTCCTGGAGCAGGCTAAACCCTGGTACAGTGTGTGTGTGTGTGTGTGTGTGTGTGTGTGTGGTCATGTATACTAGAATGGTTGGTCAGAGTGAGTAAAAAAGTCTGATGATAGCACACAAAAGCTTGGAATTTTACTGTAATAAAGTAAAATAAGATGTTAAAAAAGGAGCATCTGGACATCTGAAGAAATAGAAGAATTAATTATAGTAAGTACCAGGCATAGGAAGTTATTATAAATCACTTTGCTTGAACTTCCTGGTAGCCAAGAAGAAAAGGAAACTAGTGGTGGGTTTCATAATTCTTGGACATATCAATGTTTTTCCGACTTCTAAGATCTTGGAGGAATTTGTTGTTCAGAAAAGTGGTCTCTCAAACTTGAGTGCACTTAAGTTATCTGGGGAGTTTAGAAAATACTGATACATGAACTCTGCTTCTAGAGAGTCTATTAATTTGTCTGGGATAGGATATATCCATCTATATTTTTAAAAATTTCAGGTAGTTATGGGGCACAGCCAGGCCTGTGAGTCAGTGGTATAGAACCTTACGGGAAACAAATGAGCAGTCACTGTTGTCTAGAAGATGCAAAAACTCTTAATACAACCAGTCATATTGGTTCGCAATACAAGACGAGTATTGATTTGTAGTTCAGTGAAGGCATTTCTAAAACAATTCAAATTCAGTTTTCCTGCCATGTAAAATTATAGGCATCTTTACTTTCAGTAAGTCATTTCTGACATTTTGCACACAGATACTAATTGGGAACCAATTTTCTATTTATTTTTATTTGATTATTTTTATTTTAAATTTACTGTGTTGACATGGTTACAAGTGTCCCACTCAATATATTACCCTCTACCCCCATCACGTGCCCCCATGCCCCATGCAAAGTCTCTTTCCATTCCCATTTCACCTCCTTTGTTCCCCTCTCACTACTTCCATCCTCCCCTTTCCTTCTGGAATTGCTACCATGTTGTTTGTACCTTTGCGTTCTGTGTATATAATTTGGCTAATCCCTTCATCTTCTTTAATTCCATCGCTTCTTTTCTCCTCCCTCTGACAGCTGTCCATCTGTTCTTGTGACCCTGCCTGTTTGTTTTGTTTCTCAGTTTATTGTATTCATTAGATGCCACATATAAGTGAGATCATATGGTACTTTTCTTTCTCTGCCTGCTTATATCATTAGCATAATAATCTCCAGGTCTATCTATGCTGTCACAAAAGGTAAGATTTCCATCTTTTACATGGCTGCGTAGTATTCCGTTGTGTAAATATATCATAGCTTTTTTAATCCACTCATCCACTGATGGACACTTAGGCTATATCCAGATCTTGGCTATTATAAACAATGCTGCAATGAACATGGGGGTGCATATCTTCTCTTGAATTAGTGTTTTGAGATTCTTGGGATATAGACTGTGGTGGGATTCAGCTGGTTCACACTGGTTCGGCAGAACCAATACCTAATTTTTTGTTGAGTTTGTCAAACCGGTTGTTAAAATGACACTTGTAATCAGGGTTCTCTCTAAGGTGGGAGCCTGGGCAGCTGACTAATGTGGAAATCACAAATTTACATTCTTTACTCTTTTATAGGATTCATCTGCACAACAGTGTATTCTAAGTACACATAGTAATGTTCATTTCATCCATAGGTGAAAAAAATTGCAAGTGAGGATGAAAATCAAGAAGCAATATGGAAATATCGTAAATAACAGTTTTATTGCTTTTTGTCAGATAGTATTTAATATTTTTTCATTAATATTTTAAAACTCTTTCTTATAACATAATCTAGTTTTGTGTACCTTTTTTATTATTCTTATTTAAGTATTAAATGCATGAAATAATAAACTACCTTTCAGTATATCTTTTTTTTATACTTAGGACAGTCATTAGGTCAAAGAACTGGCTGTTAAATTATTTGAATCTCATCATTGGATATATTACTAGAAGTGGGATAGCTAGCTCATAAAGCAGTTCCATTTTTAATTTTTTGAAGAAATGCCATACTGTTTTCCACAGTGGCTACACAAGTCTGCATTCCCACCAGCAGTGCAGGAGGGTTCCCTTTTTTTTTTTTCTTCTTACAGAGACAGAGTGAGTCAGAGAGAGGGATAGACAGGGACAGACAGACAGGAACAGAGAGAGATGAGAAGCATCAATCATTAGTTTTCATTGCGCATTGCAACACCTTAGTTGTTCATTGATTGCTTTCTCACATGTGCCTTGACCGCGGGCCTTCAGCAGACCGAGCAACCCCTTGCTGGAGCCAGCGACCTTGGGTCCAAACTGGTGAGCCTCACTCAAACCAGATGAGCCCGCACTCAAGCTGGCGACCTCGGGGTCTCGAACCTGGGTCCTTCCGCATCCCAGTCCGACGCTCTATCCACTGCACCACCACTAGGTCAGGCGGGTTTTCTTTTCTTTACACTCTTGCCAGCACTTGTATTTTTAATTTTTTTTTTTTTTCATTTTTCTGAAGCTGGAAATGGGAAGGCAGTCAGACAGACTCCCGCATGCACCTCACCAGGATCCACCTGGCACGCCCACCAAGGGGCGGTGCTCTGCCCATCCGGGGCGTTCAGAGCCACTCTAGCGCCTGGGGCAGAGGCCATGGAGCCATCCCCAGCGCTGGGCCATCCTTTGCTCCAATGGAGCCTCCGCTGCGGGAGGGGAAGAGAGAGACAGAGAGGAAGGAGAGGGGGAGGGGTGGAGAAGCAGATGGGCGCCTCTCCTGTTTGCCCTGGCCGGGAATTGAACCCAGGACTTACGCACTCCAGGCCAACGCTCTACCACTGAGCCAACCGGCCAGGGCCTTAAATATTTTTTAAGAAAGAATTTTTAAATGTTTTTTTTTAATTGATTTTAGAGAGAAAGGAAGGGAGAGAGAAAGAGAGAGAGAAAGAAAGGAACATAGATCTGTTTCTGTATGTGCCCTGACTGAGGATCAAAAACTTCTACACCTCTGGATGATTCTCTAACCAACCGAGCTATCTGACCAGGGCCAGCACTTGTTGTGTATTGATTTGTTTGAGTGCCATTCTGGCAGGTGTGAGGCAATATCTCATTGTGGTTTTAATATGCATTTCCCTAATGATTAGTGATGTTGAGCACTTTTCCATATGCCTATTGGCCATCTGTATGTCCTCTTTGGAGAAGTGTCTAGTCAGGTCCTTTGCCCATTTTTTAATTGAATTGTTTACCTTCCTGGTGTTGAGTTTTAGAAGTTCTTTATAAATTTTGTTAGTGGTGTCCTTTGCTGTGCAAAACCTTTTTAGTTTGATATAGTCCCATTTGTTCATCCTGTCCTTTATTTCACTTGCCCACAGAGATATATCAGCAAAAATGTTGCTATGAGAGATGTCTGAGTCTACTGCCTATGTTTTCTTCCAAGATTTTTATGGTTTCACGACTTACATTTAAATCTTTTATCCATTATGAATTTGTTTTTGTAAATGGTGTAAGTTGGTGGTCTAGTTTCATTTTTTGCATGTACCTGTCCTATTTTCCCAACACCATTTATTAAAGAGACTGTCTTTACTCCATTGTATACTGTTTTCTCCTTTGTCAAATATCAATTGACCATAAAGGCATGTGTTTATTTCTGGGTTCTCTGTTCTGTTCCATTGTCAGTGTTTCCCAACCTTTTTTGTGCCATGCCCCACCTTAACCTTTCTAAAATTTTTATGCCCCCCCATGTAACGTACATAATTTTTAACATTAAAAAATTGATTTGTTCATTTAATAAACATAAATGATAGGTTCTAGGAAGAAATCACTATGAAATTGTTAACAAAACACAGTAAGTAAAATTTCAAAACATATAATGAAAAACAGAAATTTAAATTCCAAATAATTTTAATACAGATTTTTCTATATTAATTTATTATTTTAATTTAGTGTGATCCTTGCGCTTGATGCTTGCTGCACAGAGATTTTATATTAGGTTCCAATTTGGTTAGTTTTAGTCTCAAGTCTCCACGTTGTGTTATATCCAGCTGATTTCTTTTTTTTACCAGTAAATCATTTACAGCACTAAATCCACATTCAGCTAAAAATGAAGATGGAAACGGTAGCAATAGTTTTCTTGCACATTTGGTTGAATTTGGGTATTTGATTTCTGTTTCCTCACAAAGCCATGCCATCACTCCTTTGATATTAAATAAAGCTTTAACTGACTCATCATTTTGCAATTCTGCGAGTTCTTCTTGTTACTGCATATTTGATATATCAGACAAATCCACTAACATTGGCTGCATCATCCATGTTGGGAAATCAATTTGTTTTAAATCAGAAAATCTTTCTTTTAAATCAACCGATAGAATATTCAAATGATTGACAATAACAAGTAAAGCGGTATAGTTACTTCACATTTTTGGAGCCAATAAAACTGTTTAAAGTTTTTGTTGTTAATATGTTTCTGACATAACTCAATATTGGTAATGAAACCAAATATCTTTGCTTTTGCATCGACAAGTTTTATTTGTTCCTTGAAGTTGCTTATTTAATATATTTAGTTTTTCAAAGATATCGGCTAAATAACTCACAAATGCTTTACCATCTATTGTTAACAGATACTTCATTTCAGGTTTGTCGCTTAAAACATCACTAAGAGTATCAAACAGTTCCATAAATCTTTTCAAACAATTTCCTCTAGATAGCCATCTTACTTCAGTATGAAGTAAAAGTCTCATATGGTCTTCATTTTGTTCTTCACAAAATAGCTTGAAAAGACGCTCACATTTGGCACTAGCTTTAATAGCATTAACACACTTTATTACTGTATGTAATACTTTATTCAGAACAGGCGAGATGTTTTTAGCTACCAAGTTTTCCCTATGAATAACACAATGCACAAGAATCATTTCTGGATTCGCATCTTTCATCAATTTTAAGCAGCCATTTTTCTTGCCCATCATATTGGGAGCACCATCTGCAGCACGAGATGTTATATTTTTCATTGGTATATCATTGATATCTAAGTAGTTTTTTAGCTTATTATATATATCTTTGGAGGTAGTGGTGCTTTCTAATCTTTTACAGAACAACATTTCTTCAGCAAAATGTCCTTTATCAATATATCTTAGGTAAGCTATCAATACTGCCTCACTGTCTCTCAAAGTTGATTCATCCATTTGCAAGGAGAATTTTCTTGTTTTCAGCTTTCCAATAAGTTGTTTTTCAATATCCTCACTCATTTCGTCTATTCTTCTGCTAACAGAATTGTCACTGAGTGGCATAGCTTTTACATCTTTGTCATATTTTTCAAGAACCGTTTTAAGAAATGCTGATATTGACGGTTTTATTAAATTCTCTCCTATAGTGTGATTTTCTCCAGTTTTAGCGATGAATAAAGAAATTTGATAACTAGCCTCAAGAACACGATTATTAGTTGAAGTATGAGCAGTAAATAGAGACTTTAATGTTCTTTTTTCAAAATTTTTCTTTAAAGTTTTAAAGTAACTCAAATCTGAATTAATATGAGCACTATGTTTCGCCTTCAAATGTGCCTCAAGACAACCTCGTTTCATTGATTCGTTGGTCAAGCATTGCTGGCATAAAAGACAAAAAGGAATCCGCTCATCGTGAACAGCGGGTATGAATCCAAATTTTAAATATTCCTCCGAATATTGACGAGTTTTTTTCTTGCTTGCACCACTCATTTTACTATGGGCTATAATAAAAATAAGATCAATTAAAAACTAATATTAAAATATGTGTTAAAATATATTCAATGTGACATAGAGTAAATGTATACTAAAAATTCATATTTATTTAAATGTATATAACACATTTACTACACTACCACCGCAAATCAAAAGGTATCTATATTTTTTCCACTTGACAAAATTTTCTGGAAAGTTATGCCTCTAAAATTAAAATTGTCGTGCATGCACTATTATAGCCCCAATAATATTTATAAAATATTAGTGCTTTCTAGCCCCGATGCAAGAAGTACTTAATAAAGAGTTTAATATTGAGAAAAATAAAATCAAATACCAATTATATCTATACAATATATATATATGTATATTTATTAAATCAACGAGCTTTTACAACAGTTTTGACTGACACTTATTTTCAAATTAACACCAACTGAATGATGTGAAACACTACAGAAGTTGCGATGGGCCAATTAGGTGACAATAACTGCATTGTTTAGCGAGTTTTTAAAACGTCCGGGGTTCCCCGCGGCAGATGGCACGCTCCGCAGTGAACCCAGGACGAAGTTTACTTGACGACGCCAATCATCCAGTTGATATTTTGGTCTCGTCAAATGAAATTATACTTAATAATTATTTACCGCAATTATTTAAGAATTGCATTTTTTGTTAAATTTGGCACCGATATCTAGCATTGCATTTAAATGGCCCCGGGGCGAAAGAGTTAAAGTTGTGTCGAGTCCATTTTCAAATTGCCCCCCTTAACTATCAAATTGCCCCCCTGTGGGGCGTGGGCCCCACGTTGGGAAACACCGATCTATATGCTTGTTTTTATGCCAGTACCAGGCTGTTCTGATTATAATGTCCTTGTAATATAGCATGATATCAGGAAGTGTGATACCTCCCATTTTGTTCTTCATTTTCAAGATTGCTGAGGCTATTCAGGTTCTTTTTTTAGTTCCATATAAATTTTTGGTATATTTTTTTTAGATCTGTAAAGTATGCCATTGGTATTTTAATAGGAATTGAATTGAATATATAGATTGTTTGGGGTAGTATGGACTTTTTTTTTCTATTTATTGATTTTTGGGGGGGGGGGAGTAGTAGCAGAACGCAACTTATAGTAGTTGCTTCCTGTATGTACCTTGACCAGGGAAGGCCAGGGTTTTGAACCAGTGACCTCAGTGTTCCAGGTTGACATTTTATCTACTGTGCCACCACAGGTCAGGCTAGTATGGACATTTTAATGATGTTATTTCTTCCTATCCATAAACATGTATATGCTGCCACTTGTTTGTATTTTCCTTGATTTATTTTTTTCAAGGTTTTATGATTTTTTTTTCTTTTTGACAGAGACTGAGAGAGAAAAAGAGAGAGAGACAGATAAGGACAGACAGACAGGAAGGGAGAGAAATGAGAAGTATCAATTCTTCGTTGTGGCTCCTTAGTTGTTCATTGATTGCTTAAGTGGGGGGTTACAGTAGAGCGAGTGACCCCTTGCTCAAGCCAGCAACATTGGGCTCAAGCCAGTGACTATGGGGTCATGTCTATGATCCCATGCTCAAGCCAGTGACCTCGCGCTCAAGCTGGTGAGCCCACACTTAGGCCGGATGAGCCCATGCTCATGCTGGTGACCTTGAGGTTTCGAACCTGGGCCCTGTGTCCCAGTCTGACCTGGTCAGGCAAGGTCTTATGATTTTTTGAGTACATGTATTTTACCTCCTTGGTTAAATTTATTCCTAGTTACTTTATTTTTTTGTCGTTGCAGTAGTGAATGGGATTGTTTTCTTAATTTCTCTTTCTGACTTTTTATTATTGGTGTATAAAAGTGCTGATTTCTGGATATTAATTTTATATCCTGCCACTTTGCTGAATTTATATATCAGATCTAGTAGTATTTTGCCTGAGACTCTACAGTTTTCTATGTACAGTACCATGTCGTCAGCAAATAATGTTACTTTTACTTCTTCTTTTCCAATTTGGATGCCTTTTATTTCTTCTTCTTATCTGATTTCTGTGGCTAGAACTTCCAGAACTATGCTGAATGAGAGTGGTGAAAGGTGGCACCCTTGTCTTGTTCCTGATCTTAAGAGGATTGCTTTTAATTTTTGCCCATTGAGTATGATGTTGGCTATTGTTTTGTCCTATATGGCCTTTATTATGTTGAGGTATGTTCCCTATATTCCCACTTTGCTGGGTTTTGATTATAAATGGGTGCTGGATTTTATTGAATGCTTTTTATGCATCTATTGATATGATCATGTGATTTTTTATGTGTATGCACATATGTGTATATGTATTTATGCATGTGTACACACATTAAAAAATTTTTTTTACAAATTTATTTACTTATTTATTTATTTTAGAGAGGAGAGAGAGTGAGTGAGAGAGAGATAAAAGGGGGAGGAGCAGGAAGCATCAACTCCCATATGTGCCTTGACCAGAGAAGTGCAAGGTTTTGAACCAGCGACTTCAGCGTTCTAAGTCGATGCTTTATCCACTGCGCCACCATAACTCAGGCCTGATCATGTAATTTTAATCCGATTTTTTTATGTGATGAATCACGTTTATCGATTTGTGAATATTGTACCAGTCTTGCTTCCTCAGAATAAATCCCACTTGATTATGATGTATGATCTTTTAAATGTATTGCTGGATCTGGTTTGCTAGTATTTTATTGAGAATTTTAGCATCTATATTCATCAGGGATATTGGTTTATATTTTTCTTTCTTTGTAGTGTTTTTACCTGGTTTTGGAATTCAGATAATCCTTGCCTAGTGAAATGAGCTTGGAAACTTTTCCTCTTAAATTTTTTGGAATAGCTTGAGAAAGATAGGTGTTAGTTCTTCTTTGAGTGTTAGGTAAAATTTGCCTGTGAAGCTGTCTGGTCCAGGACTTTTGTTTGTTGGGAGTTTTTTTTTTATTATAACTTTTTCAATTTCATTTGTTGTAATTGGTCTGCTCAGGTTTCTGATTCTTTCAGAGTGAGTTTTGGAAGATTGTAAGTTTCCAAAAATTTATCCATTTTGCCCAGGTTGTCCAATTTTTTGGCATAGAGTTCAGTTCTTCATAGTATTTTCTTACAATCCTTTGTATTTTTGTGATGTCAGTTGTGACTTCTCTTTCACTTATTTTTCTTTCCCTTTTTTATTAGGTGAAAGGAGGGGAGATATTGAGGCAGACTCCAGCATGCGCCCCAACCAGGATCCACCTGGCAACTCTGTCTGGGGCTGATGCTATCCTCAGGCCCCGGGGCTGAAGCTGGAACCAGTTGAGCCACTGGCAGTGAGAGGGGAAGAGGGATAGAAGGGGGACAGGGAGGGGGACAAAAGCAGATAGTCGCTTCTCTTGCGTGCCCAGACTAGGAATCAAACCCGGGACATCCACACACCAGGCTGACACTCTATCCACTAAGGATCAGTATTCTTTCTTTGTCTCTTAACTTTGACATTTTAATTATGATGTGTTTTTTGGTGTGGGCCTCTTTGGGTTTATCTTTAATGGGACTCTGTGCTTGTTTTTTTTTTTTTTTATCAATTTAGGGAAGTTTTTGTGTGTGTGACAGAGAGAGGGACAGAAGGGAAGACAGACAGGAAGAGAGAGAGATGAGAAGCATCAATTCTTCATTGTGGCACCTTACTTGCTCATTGATTGCTTTCTCATATGTGCCTTGACTGGTGGGCTACAGCAGACCGAGTGACCCCTTGTTCAACCCAGTGACCTTGGGCTCAAACTGGTGAGCACTCAAGCTAGCAATCTCAGGGTTTTGAACCTGGGTCCTCTGCATCCCAGTCTGATGCTCTATCTACTGTGCCTCCGCCTGGTCAGGCAATTTAGGGAAGTTTTGAGCTATGACTTATTTTATTTTATTTTATTTTATTTTTGTATTTTTCTGAAGTTGGAAATGGGGAGGCAGTCAGACAGACTCCCACATGCGCCCGACCAGGATCCACCCGGCATGCCCACCAGGGGGCGATGCTCTGCCCATCTGGGGCGTTGCTCTGTTGCAACCAGAGCCATTCTAGCACCTGAGGCAGAGGCCATGGAGCCATCCTCAGCACCCAGGCCAACTTTGCTCCAATGGAGCCTTGGCTGTGGGAAGGGAAGAGAGAGACAGAAAGGAAGGAAAGGGGGAGGGGTGGAGAAGCAGATGGGCACTTCTCCTGTGTGGCCTGGCCGGGAATCGAACCCGGGACTCCTGCATGCCAGGCCGATGCTCTACCACCGAGCCAACCAGCCAGGGCCAAGAGCTATGACTTCTTCATACAAGTTCTCTATCCCTTGTTCATTCTCTTCTCCTTTAGGAACCCCTATTATGTGGATGTTGTTTCTCTTCATGTTGTCACAGAGGTCTCTTAGGGCTTCCTCAGCCTCTTTTTTGAGGAAAGAGTTTAGAGTTTGAGCCTCTTTTCTTTCTGCTGCTCTGTTTCTGTGCTTATGTTATCTTGTCCTCTGAACCACTGATTCAATTCTCTGCTTAATCCAGCTTGCTGTTGATTTCTTCTATAATACTACAATCTTCATTTCAGATATTGTATTTGCCATTTCTGACTGGTTCTTTTTTATGGTTCTGATGTTCTTTTTAATGCTTACTAAGTTCTCACTCTGATCATCCATTCTTTTTTTTTTTTTTTTACAGAGACAGAGTGTCAGATAGAGGGATAGACAGGAATGAAGAGATGAGAAGCATCAATCATTAGTTTTTCATTGCGCATTGCAACACCTTAGTTGTTCATTGATTGCTTTCTCATATGTGCCTTGACTGCGAGCCTTCAGCAGATCGAGTAACCCCCTGCTCGAGCCAGCAACCTTGGGTCCAAGCTGGTGAGCTTTGCTCAAACCAAATGAGCCTGCGCTCAAGCTGGTGACCTCGGGGTTTCGAACCTGGGTCCTCTGCATCCCAGTCCAATGCTCTATCAACTGTGCCATTGCCTGGTCAGGCTGATCATCCATTCTTACTCTAAGATCCTTGAGCATCCGAATAAGCATTATTTTAAACTCTGCATCTAGTAGTTTGGTTACTTCCATTTAATTTAGTTCTTTTTCTGGGAATTTCTCTTGTTGATTCGTTTGGGTCATAGTTCTTTGTATTCCCATTTTGTCTGTATATTTGGTAGCTCTGCTCTGATTCCCAAATTTTTTGTGGCAACTTTATGAGGAGAATGGGTTTAATGTTACTAACATCCAGGTCACCTCAGCTCCTTGCTCTAGGAATGTTTCTTGAGGGTTATATTTACCCTCCTGTTGTATGTGATTCTTGAATACTGTTGGCCCTTCTGTGGGTGGAGTTGTCCCTTCAGGCTGGCAGGCTCTATGTGTTAACCTTGATCATGTGTATTTAGATGCTGTGCAGGGTCTGTCCTATGGGATATATGTAGTTATTCTCAGCAGGATCTGGTGTCTGCTGGAATCCTCCTTGGGCATGCTGCTTCTGTGGTTAGTTGAGTCTAGTATTGGTGTGGTCTGCCACCCAATACTGGTTGTGTTGGTTCTGGATCCTCTTGGGTGGAATTCAGGTATGGGTTGATATCAGACATTGTTTGTAACTTGCCATGGGCTACCTGTCTGGAGCTAACACCCTGTTCATAGTTTGTGCCTGCATTTTCTGTGCCTGGGTAGTGTGAGAGGGACTACCCTGTGTATAAGGACTGGCTTCCTTCTGCTTAGAGCTGACAGCAGCTTCATAAAAAGGCCTAAGTTCTTTAAGATTTCCCCCACTTTCCAGCTGCTGATCATCCATTCTTACTCTAAGATCCTCGAGCATCCGAATAAGCATTGTTTTATCCTCCTCTTGCAGCTGCCTAGCTTTCCCGCAGAGTCTTCTGTAGAAAGACTATACAGTCGGCACAGACTGGCCTCACCCCACCAACCCCTCCACAGGTTGCAGGCTTAGTGGGTTAGGGAAGCTGGGGTCAGGATGATGACATTACTGGGACCCCCTACTTCAGGGGTCTCTTGGTCAGGAGCTCAGTAGGGGGAAAGTGGCTCCTACTCCAGAGCTGGGTTCCTTAGCTACTGCTGGATATTTCAATTCTATTTCTCCCCAGCAAGGTAAGCAGCACACGTTCAGACTGGGTGGAGCCGACAGTCCCCTCTGCAGAAATTCTTTCAGCTGGGGAGCCCCTAATGTCAGGGAGGAAGACTGAGAGAGTCTTCTACTGCAGCTGACTGTGCCCCCTCAAAAGGAAGTTAAGCCTTCTCGACCAGTCCCTACAAGAAGCTCAAGGAACTCACACTTTGAATGTCTGTGCTCTAAGCCTCTCTCCCTTCCCCCTGTGGAACTTGGCCCAGTGGGGCAGGATATCCAGGACTTGGATCAGCTACCTGTGAAGCTCGATCTCATCCAGTGTGTGCGAGCTGCTTTGTAGGTGCTGACCACAGAAAGTGGAATTCACCTCAGCTGGGTTTGTTGTTTGATGAGCTCTCCCTTTGGATATGCTGCTAATAAGGGTAGTTGGATTCTGCTCTGATGTTCTCTGTAGCTGGCCCCTGGATGTGTTGGTTCTGGGCCTTTTAGAAAGAAACCTGGTACAGACCAGTGTCAGACACTGTGATTGGCCCTCAGCAACTTTTTTGGAGCTATAAAGCAATCCAGAGTTTGTAGCTGCCTCTGCTGGGCTTAGATGCATATGGAAGGACTAAGCTGCACACCTAGGCTGGCTTTTACCTACACTGGGCCTGGGGGCAAGTTAGCAAAAGGCCCAAGGTCCCCTGAGATTCACTTCCTGCTGCCTCTGTCTGCTGGCTGCTTGTTGGGCTTGGCCACTGAAATAACCTTTGGTAGGGTTTAGAGTCTGGGGCAATTCAGGGATTAGGGAAGATGGTGGGTGTGGCTTCCACCCCAGGGCCCCAAGCATTTGTCTGTCTGGAATTTTTTTTTTCTTTTTTTTTTTAAAGATTTTATTTATTTATTATAGAGAGGGAAGACAGAGAGAGAAAGTGAGAGAGAAAGAGAGAGAGAGAGAGAAAGAGAGAGAGAGAGAGAAGGGGAGGAGCAGGAAGCATCAACTCCCATATGTGCCCTGACCCGGGAAGCCAGGGTTTTGAACCAGCAACCTCAGCGTTTCCAGGTTGACGCTTTATCCACTGCGCCACCACAGGTCAGGCTGTCTGGAATTTTTTCATAGACCTCAGTAGGGTGTGGCCACCAGGAGTCTGGTGGGTGTTGCTTCTGGAATCTAGAACTTGGTCTGCCCACAGTCTGGACAGTTTCTACTGAATCTCTTGTGAGGCACAGGCTTCAGTCATAGTCTTGAGAGAGTGTGGGAGAAAGGGAGAAACTCCAGCCTCAGCATTAGAAAACTAAGTCACCTTATGCTTTCTGCTTCCTGGCCAAGGCTGCTTACTCCTCAAAACAGCTGAATCTCCATAAGGTGGGGCAAGAGAGACTCCTGAGGGTGAGGCAGTTGCTTTTCTCCAGGCTGATACTAAACAGATGGGACTGCTTCACCTAAGAAAGATGGCAACTGCAGTATTGGAGAGTGACTCAGCATGGGGGTTCAGGTAGCTGTCTCCCATTGTGTCTCTCCCTAGGTCACCAACTTCATACTCTAGTCCTCTCAGCCCTCCTTCCACTGGAGTCTCAGGTAAGTGGCTGTGGAGATTTTCTGCACTGGCCCTTTAAGACAGAGCCAGTGTCTCCAAGAGCTCCATCTCTTTCTTGCAGACAGAAACCTTGGCTCTTTTCACCATCAAATATTGTGTGGGTGCCTCTTCTAGGCTCTGGGGCTCTAGGCTGGGACCCTGGGGCTTAGGACCCACACCTTGCAGGGCAAACCTCCCTGCAGTGAGAGTCCCTCCAGACCCTCTGCTCCACCCACTCCTGAAAGCAGGACAGCCCTTTCCACATCTCTGCCTTCCCTACCAGCCTTGATATGGCTTCTTCTGTTATCCTTGGTTATAGACCCCTCTTCGTTTAGTCCAAAGTTGGTTTTTCAGGATGATTGTTCTTTATTTTCCTTTATTATAATTAGTTCCTTTATTATTTTAGTGAGAGGAAGAGAGGCAGAGACAGACTTCTGCATGAACCCTGACCAGGATCCACCCAACAAGCCCTTTAGGGGGTGAGGCTCTGCCCATCTGGGGCCCTTGCTCTGTTGCAAATGGAGCCATTTTAGCACGTGAGGTGGAGTCCACAGAGCCAACCTCAGTGCCCAGGGTTAACTCACTCTAATTAAGTCTTGGCTGCAAGAGGGGAGGAGAAGAAAGAGAGAGAGAGAGAGAGAGAGAAGTGATAGGGGGAGTGTGGGGAAAATGGCTGTGTTAGACTTGCTCATAGGTGTAAGGTCGGTGGATAATGGGGGATGGTCACGTGGGGAACTCAGACCCGCGAACTTTGGCTAGGACCCCCCACAACCAAGTGCGCCAAAGGAGGCTTCACAGGAACCGTTTGGAAAAAAGCGACCGTCTACCAGCCAGTGGGATTTCACCATGTCATGTTAGCTCGACTTCCCTAGAGGGACCCCTTTAAATATCTCCCATGCGGTTTAATCCTTGTGACTTCCCTGGCCTCCATCTCCTCCATCTTTCTTTCTTCGGGGCTAGGGAACCTTGCTGGGCGGGATGCACTGTACTCAATAAAGCCTTTTATTATTCCACACTTTGCGGCTCCGGGCCCCTTCCTTCCTTCTCGGCGGCGGGGAAAAATACCTTACATTTTGGTGCCAAAAACCCAGGAGGAGTTAGAAGTTTACAAGGACGCTCCTCTTCCTCATCCCCTCCGAGAAAGAACCAAGATCTCCGACCTTCCACCCACTTCGGTGCACGGTGCGGTAAGTCCCCTGCCTCCGCCTTCCTCCCAGTTCTTTTCTCCGAGACTCCCTGTCCAAAACCGTAGCTACATCAGGGAAGTCTTTTCCGTCCATCCGTCCGAGTGTGTGTGCTTGTGGAGACATCCCCAAGCACATCCACTTTACCTTTTTCGTCTGTGGCCGGACCTTGAGTTTTAGGATGCTAACACTCAAATCTGATCACTCTGAGGACTGAGGGCGGCCGTGGGGGCACAGGAATCTCCCTCCCTAAAGAAGAAACTGTTCTTCTCTGCTGTGGCCAGGCCACAGAACCCACTCAATTAGCATTCTGAAGGGACTTTCGGTTTTAACACCCTCACCAATTTAACTATTGCCAAAAAAGCTGGGAACTGATGGGAGATCTCTTACATTCACGGCTTCTAATTATTCGCGCACCCGTCCTTAATCTCTGTGCCACCTGTTCCCCCGCACAGGCCTTTTTCTGGCTAGAGAAACCACCCCTAAAACCTCCACTCCTAATCTTTCCTTCTCCGTGGACTCCCAACCCTCTCTCCCTCCTGTCTGACCCCCGGGGGCGCCCCTCTCTTGGGACTTTTCTCTGGTCCCTCTGCGGACCTCTTTTGTGCTCAGGTCTCTTCCCTCTGAGAGCCCCCTCTCCTCCTTTTGCAAAAAACCTGTTTCTTATTCACCACTACCATCTCTCTTTCTCCTCCCCTGCTGGCCAGGGGCCCCTCCCTTCACTGTGTTCTTAAACCCCTCCTCTGTCAGGCCATTCTCAGCCTGGCATTGGCTCTTACACCAGTTTTCAGGATGTCCAACCCCAATTTTCTTGCAGGAAGTTCTGGCCCTGTCCTGCCTTTGGCTCCAGCGTTTCCTGCGGGATCTGGGTGCCGGGCTCCCCACGAGCCCTCCTCCTCTTATTCCCAATCCCCCAAACCCCTATCCGGAACCTGTGAACATGGCATTTAAAGTTTTTAATGGTCCCAATTAGTAAAAACAGGCCAAGGCTGTTCGCCAGGCCCACATGCGGCAGAAGGTAACGCTCTAAACCCCGACTCTTGTGGCAACCCTGAGGCCAGCAGAGCCACCAGCAGCTTGCTTTAAGTGTGGCAAGCAGGACCACTGGTCCTGGCAGGGCCCCTGCTGGCGGCTGCCCACTGAGCCCTGCCCTGACTGCAAGCAGCCCAGTCACTGGCAGAGCGATTGCCCCTTTGGGCAACAGGTTTTTCCTCAGTGCCTCTACGTGGAGGACAAGCCGCCCAAATGGGAAGGCCAATCCAGCCAGGTGGGTGCATCGCTCAAACTCCTAGGACATGGCCTGGACTCGGAGAACCTAGGATATGCTGCAACAAGTGGGTAAGTCCATCTCATTTCTTGTGGACACAGAGGCTACCTTCTCTGTTTTGCCATCACACTCTGGACCTCTAATTTCCTCACAGGTCTCGGTTATGGGAATGGATGGGACCCCTTCCTTTCCCCTTTTACACCACTCCTGACATGCAGTTCTGCCTCAAGCTTTCCTCCTTACAGGACCACTGGCAGTCAGGACCACTGGACTCCATCCATCTCCAGCTCACCAAAAGGCTGGACCCTACAAATCCCCGTATTACTCTTTTTTAAAAATCCTTACAGGACTGCATCCGCAAAGTTTCTCAACTCACGGCCACACAGATGTTCCTCCTGACACCCCTCAAAACCACCAGCTTCCGATCTCCCCTCCCCATGACGCCCCTAATCAGCAGGAAGTAGCCAGATGAATAAACGGCGCCCCTTTTTCTATTTAACACAAAAGGTCAAAATGTAAGGTCGGTGGATAATGGGGGATGGTCACGTGGGGAACTCAGACCCGCGAACTTTGGCTAGGACCGCCCACAACCAAGTGCGCCGAAGGAGGCTTCACAGGAACCGTTTGGAAAAAAGCGACCATCTACCAGCCAGTGGGATTTCACCATGTCATGTTAGCTCGACTTCCCTAGAGGGACCCCTTTAAATATCTCCCATGCGGTTTAATCCTTGTGACTTCCCTGGCCTCCATCTCCTCCATTTTTCTTTCTTCGGGGCCAGGGAACCTTGCCGGGTGGGCGAGGTGCGCTGTACTCAATAAAGCCTTTTATTATTCCACACTTTGCGGCTCCGGGCCCCTTCCTTCCTTCTCAGCTGGGAAAAATACCTTACATTACTGGCTACAAGCCCTTTGTGCAAATAGTGCAGGAGCACATGATAGCGCTATTGTAAGGATGTAAATACTTCCCCTCAGGGGGATAAGGGAGATTCTGCCCCGCCACTGAGAGGTGTGGTTGGATCTCTTTTGTCCCTCCCTAGTCCCTTACCCTCCACTGCAAAAAGCAGGCTTCTGCTTTTCCCTTGGTGGTTTTTGGCTTGCCTGTCTTGGTGAGACATTAATAAATTGGAATGGCCTACCATCCCCTGGCTCAACTGTTGCTTTACCATCTACCCGAATTCAATGAGAACCTGTATGGCTACTGTAGTGGCCACTGGCCTTACAGGGAGGGGTGGAGAAGCAGATGAACGCTTCTCCTATGTTCCCTGACTGGGAATCAAACCTGGACATCCACAGGCCAGGCTGATGCTCTACCACAGAGCCATCTGGATGATTCCATCATGGAGCCAGGGCCAGGATGATTGTTCTTAAATTTAGTTATAACTCCGATTTGGTCCTGGGAGGGAGCAGTTGAAATGTCTGCCTACTCATTGCCATCTTGAAATCCTCCTCCCTTAAATTAAATAGAAAAAATAATAATAAATTCAATGTTACATGTCAACCCAAAACCCTCAACCAAATTTTGCTAAAACTAAATTCCTTTATTTAAGTCACAAATGATCATAATAGGATGTAAAATGGCTTACAACATCCCTTCCTGTCATTAAGTAATAACTAGGGTTTTTACTGCTGTTTGTAGATTTGTACACAGTGACAAAGCTTCTTTTACTGTCAGTCCCATCTGAGACATGCCTCCCTTTGGTTGTTTTTTGGTGCTTTTCAAAATTGTGCATGTGATTCTGATGGTATACCAATTATAGTTGGAATATAAATCAAAACTTTACTCATACATTGTTTTGTAAATAATGTCATAATGCTTTTTTGTGATAAAAAATTATTTTTCTATTATTTGAGAAAGAGACAGAGAGGAAAGGAGGGGGAGTGAAGGAAGAGAGAGAGAGAGAGAGAGAGAGAGAGGGAGAGAAGCATCAATTTGCTCTTCCATTTAGTTGTGTACTCATTGGTTTTTTCTTGTATATGCCCTGACCAGGAATTAAACCCTCCACCTCACTGTGCTGGGATGATGCTTTATCTACTGAGCCACCTGGCCAGGGCTTGTCATAATTTTTAAAATGAATTAAAATTTTTTCTTTATGAATATTGACTAAAATAGTGTATTGAAAGATATGTATGTTCTGTGAAATCTGGGTATTCTTATTCTAAGAAGCATTCTACTGGGAAATTATTAAACACAAAGACATTCTGTATTTAAAAAGTTCAAGATGGATGACCAGGGTTGAGCATTGAATTAGTAAGGATTTATTCTTTTCTCTCTCTCTCTCTTTTTTTTTTTTTTCTGAAGTGAGAAGTGGGGAGGCAGAGAGACAGACTCCTGCATGTGTGTGACCAAGATCCACCTGGCATGCCCCCTAGGGGGTGATGCTCTGCCCATCTGGACCATTGCTCCATTGCAACTGGAGCCATTCTAGCATCTGAGGTGAGGCCATGGAGCCATCTTCAGTGCCTAGGGCAACTTTGCTCCAATGGAGCCTTGGCTGTGGGAGGGGAAGAGAGAGACAGAGAGAAAGTAGACAGGGAAGGGTGGAGAAGCAGATGGGCACTTCTCCTGTGTGCCCTGACTGGGAATCAAACCCGAGACTTCCACATGCCAGGCTGATGCTCTACCGCTAAGCCAACCAGCCAGGGACTTTTCTTTTCTTTTTCTGTTCTTTTCTTTTTCTTTTTTTTTTCTTTTCTTTTCCTCTCATTTCCTTTCTTTCCTTTTCCTTTTCCTTTATTTCCTTTCCTTTTATTTTCTCTTCTTTCCTTTTCTACT
Source organism: Saccopteryx bilineata (assembly GCF_036850765.1). Classification (NCBI taxonomy): domain Eukaryota; kingdom Metazoa; phylum Chordata; class Mammalia; order Chiroptera; family Emballonuridae; genus Saccopteryx; species Saccopteryx bilineata. The sequence goes on along the minus strand of NC_089491.1, from coordinate 36,901,611 downwards.
TTTGGCTGCAAGTAATATAACAGCTTCCCTCATTTAAGTGATATTCATGGCAAGAATTCCAGAAGTGGCTGGTCACAGAGTTAGTCCAGCAATTTCACTGTGTAGTTAGGGCTATGACTATTCCCAGTAGGATGCTTTACTGCATTGATAGAGTTGACAATATCTCCCCTTATGGTCATAAGGTAGCTGCAAGAACTCACAGCACCATGTCTTCTGTTAACAGAATTCAGAAGCAGGAAGGGAGTGCAGTGAGATAATTCATCTTATTCTATATCAGGAGCAAAATCTTCCTCACAAACCTTTAAGAAGAATTAGTTTAACATCTTACTAGCAGAAACAGATTACATGGCCATCCAGAGCCATAAAGGGGGATGGAAAAGTGGTTATCTTGCATCTACAACCTAATCATGCAAGAAAAATGCAGGAGAAAAAGGCCATTGGGAAGGTCAGTAGAGCCCAGATTCTATCATTAGTAAGCGGTGTTTTCCTTGGGCAGATCTCTTACCCTCCGTGGAGGTTTTTGATAGAGCACTTGTGCTTGCATTCAAGATGTTATTTAAAAGGTTTGTCTTGATGGAAAGGGGAATCTCTTTGGACATTTTTGGGGCTCTTTGGCATATTAAAGTCTCTAACAAATTCTGCAGTAAAGAGAAGTGCAGAGAAGAGCTGAACTTTGTCCAACCCAGCATTTCCAAAATGTATTTGACCATAGAACCTTTTTCATAAGCCAGAGACTTATTAATATGCAGTACATCCAGTGTTCTACAGAATTCTTCAGGAAATACTGAACTATTAGATTGAAATTTCTTGAAAACAGGGTCTTCATCTTAAAATTTTCAGAGTCTTCAGTGGAGTTTCCAGATAATTGCTACCCATCCTTCAATCTCACTTCCTTGGGGAAGAAATCTCATCCATCCAAACTAAGTCAGAGGGTACATATATATCCTTCCCTCCTCTTTTTTTTTTTTTTTTTGTATTTTTCTGAAGTTGGAAATGGGGAGGCAGTCAGACAGACTCCCACATGCCCCCGACCAGGATCCACCCGGCATGCCCATGAGGGGACGATGCTCTGCCCATCTGGGGCTTTGCTCTGTTGTGACCAGATCCACTCTAGTGCCTGAGGCAGAGGCCATGGAGCCATCCTCAGCACCCGGGCCAACTTTGCTCCAATGGAGCCTTGGCTGCAGGAGGGGAAGAGAGAGACAGAAATGAAGGAGAGGGGGGAGAGTGGAGAAGCAGATGAGCGCTTCTCCTGTGTGCCCTGGCTGGGAATCGAACCCGGGACTCCTGCACACCAGGTCGACGCTCTACCACTAAGCCAACCGGCCAGGGCCTCCTTCCCTCCTCTTTTATAATACCCAATTGCAATAAATTATAGGGTATAATTATGTATTGTTTATCTTGCCAGATAGTCTGTAATCTCACTGAGAACAAGGATAAGTGTTGCTCACTACTTTATTTCCAGTGTTCATCACAGTGGCTAGAACATGCTAGATGCTCAATACATATATTTTTTTCTTTTTCTTTTCTTTTTTCTTTTATTTTTATTTTTGTATTTTTCTGAAGCTAGAAATGGGGAGGCAGTCAGACAGACTCCCACATGCCCCCGACCAGGATCCACCCAGCATGCCCACCAGGGGGCGATGCTCTGCCCATCTGGGGCATCGCTCTGTTAAGACCAGAGCCACTCTAGTGCCTGAGGCAGAGGCCACAGAGCCATCCTCAGCACCTGGGCCAACTTTGCTCCAATGGAGCCTTGTCTGCTGGAGGGGAAGAGAGAGACAGAGAGGAAGGAGAGGGGGAGGGGTGGAGAAGCAGATGGGTGCTTCTCCTGTGGGCCCTGGCTGGGAATTGAACCCGGGACTCCTGCACGCCAGGCCAACGCTCTACCACTGAGCCAACCGGCCAGGGCCAATACATATTTTTGAATGAATAAATGCCTCACCCATGGTGGTGTATCGAGGCATTTGGGTAATGAATACCTTGTGTTTAGTTTCCCAGCCTTAATCCCCCAACCATCTTCTAGGATTGCACTCTCCACTTCATCCTATTCATATGGTGGTTCCAGCGGGTTCAGGATTAGGTACCTGGGCCAGTTAACCTCTCCTGAGGCTTTTCAAATTTGGAATAAAAGGAAGGCCAGATTTCTATTTTTTCTCAGTGGTTAAAAACCAAAGAAGCAAAGGTCAGGAACTACTTGGTACCATCTTTTTCCTCTCTTTGAAACAAAACTGGAGAAGACTGATCTGGGAAAACAGAGAGAAAGAGAGAGAGAGAGGGAGAAAGAGAGAGAGAGAATGATAGAAACCCAGCCAGAGAAGAAGACTATGAGCATCAACACTGAGCTCCGGCTTTGTACCTGGGACCCAGCCTTGTTCTTGTTCTTGGGTTTCATGAGATTCTCTTCAATCCTTACAGTAACTTTCTCTTTCTTGCTTAAAGTCATTTGAGTTTTCTGCTTCTTGTGATTCCTAACAAATTTAATTTCCTAAATGAATTAATTATTGAGTATGAGTCAGATGGAAAGAAGAAAGGGAATATAGGGCATTTGGGTTCATAATTGTATATAAAACAGAGCAGAGGGACTGAGTTGTATTCAGACGTGGGGACACAAGCAGAGCATGTTCAAATAGAAGGGAACATTCAATTTATTTATGTACAAGGTGGTGGTTCTGAGGATCAAATGAGTTAAGAGGCGTAAATGTGCTTTAAAAAATGAAATAGAGCAAACATTTTCTGTAAACCCAAAATATGCATTCTGGTGGGGGAAAAGAATACAAAAAGCCCAAACCCACAAGCATTACCATGAAACTTAACGGCTAACTTTCGGCAGCCGTCATCATCTCCTCTAACACTCAGATCTCTCCTGCCTTCCCCGCACAGAGCATGCAGCCCCACGCTGCCACAGCACCTGGCTCATCTGCACTCTGTGGGTGTGTTCAAAGTCATTCTGCTTGTACTTGCCTGCCCTTCCTGGAGACATCCTCAGTCTGTATGAAGGACACCATCAAGGCCATTGTGGGGTTACTCTAGTGACTGAATAATGCATGAAAGCAGCAGTGGCTAAGGGGGAGGCTCCTTAAGTGGGTGGTGGGTTGAGGACAGGTTCTGGTCTCCACCTGTGGGCATCTGACTTTCCCATCCATGGGGTCTCTCAGATTGATGGCTCAGTTCATTTGGATGAAGTGCCTTTAGTGGGGATTCCTGAAATATTTCTTAGCTGATCTGAAAGCAGGAATGAAATGACAAATTAGACAACTGTTTAATAGTTTACAAAGGAAGCTCATGTTCCATTCATCTCATTTGTACCTCACAATAGCTCTGGGAGGTAGAGGAGCCAAGAATTGAGCTGTTATCTAATGATAAGAAAGCTAAGACCACAAGAAAGCATGATTTGCCTAAAGAAGATCAATCTTCTGGGGTGACTTAAAAAAATACTCTTAGATTAACTGAATTCATAAGATTTTCTATTCTTAAGGCAAAGTAGAATATCAGAATGATTTCTCTTGAAAAAGTGTTGTATGCTGGTTCCCAAAGCTGTGTTTGAATCAGAATAAACTAAGGAGATTTTTAAAAGAATAGAGAATGCCAGGCTCCACTTCTAGAGATTCTAATTTAATCAGGTTGGGCAGGATCTGGAAGCTGTAGTGCTAGAAATTTCCCCAGGTATATCTGATGAGCAGCAAGGTGTGGGAAGGCAGGTATGGGGGCCAGGCCCCTAGGTTCTAGTCTTGGTTTCACCACTGACTCCTCAGTGGCCTTGGACTTCACCTTCCTTACAATAGAGGGATTGGCTTAGAATAGATGAACTCAAAAGTCTCTTCCAGTCCTTAAATTCTACATGTCCTTTTAAAAATTTCCCACAAAGGCCCTGGGTGGGTAGCTCAGTTGTTTAGAGCATTGTCCAGTTATACCAAAGTTGTGGGTTTGATTCCCAGGTCAGGGCCCATATAAGATTCAACCAATGAATGTGTAAATAAGTGGAACAACAAATTGATGTTTCTCTCTCTCTTCTTTCCTCTTTCTCTAAAATCAGTAATAATAATAAGAAAAAAGTTGCCTACAAAGGCCTGGGCTTGCCAGAGTTCTAGCCCCTGACAGCTGTAGAATAAAGAGAGATTTGTTAAAAGTGTTGGATCAGACATTGGTTGCATTCTGAGAATCTGTTCTTTCTCTTATCTAACAAACTTCCAATTTTATTCAGATAGCCCTTCCTCCCTCATGCCCTATACTTGGGGGAAAACTGACTCATCCTGATTACATAAGTCAATCAGAATAACTCCATTCCCTGTCACGGTGATTGATCACGGGCATGTGCTCTATTCCTGGCCAATGAAACATGAGAGGAGGTTTGCTAGGAGCTCCTGGGAAAGGAGGCTACTTGTGGCTCTTGGAGAACTTCTGGAAATGACCCTCTTTCCCAGTGGATGTAAAAAAGGAAGCAGACAGCCCTGATTCTCTTGGCAGCCATCTTTCAACCAGCCTTAGGGTGGAGCTCACTACTAACTGCAGAGCAGACTAATAGTGGTTTAATCAGGGTAATTATCATTACCTGTTTAATAAACAATCCCCTACATCTCAGTCTTAATACAACAGAGGTTTCTTTCTTGATCATATTAACTTCTGTTAGGCTTCTGGAAAAGACTGTTCATGTACTGTTATGGGCTTAATTGTGTCCCCCCGCCACCCCCAATTCATTCATTGAAGCTTTAACCTCTAGTACATCAAAATGTGACTCTTATTTGGAGATCGGGCCTTTAAAGAGATGATTAAGTTAAAATAAGCCCATTAGGCTGATCCCTATCCAATCTGACTGGTGGCCCTATAAGAGCAAGACATTTGGATACACAGAGACACGGGGACTTGAATGCACAAGGGAAAACCCACATGAGCACACAGGAAGGTGGTTATCTGCAAGGCAAGGAGAGAAGTGTCAGGAGAACCAGACTTGTTGAGTTTGATCTTGGACTTTCAACCTCCAGGCTGTGAGAAAATAAATTTCTGTTGTTTAAGCCCCTCAGTTTGTATCTTGTTATGTCAGACCTTGACAACTAATACATATGGTAATTCAGGGAATTATGCTGCTTTCTCCAGGTGGTTCTGCAGCGCCCTTGGGCCTTGGGGTCCTCTGATTCTGGTTGGCAGATGAGGAAAGACAAAATGGAGGATTGTGCATGGGAGGTTTCTATGCTTCAGGCTTGGAGGTGGTACATATCCGCACCCACATACTACTGGCTAGAAGTCATTCACATAGACACACCCAACTGCAAGGGAGGATGGGAAATGTGTTGTAGTGTGCTCTGGAAAAAGAGAAAATGAGCCAATGAGCATCCAGTCTCTACTATAGATAGGAAGGTCTTGGATATGTATGTGATGGTGTGGACAATCCTCTGAATCGACCAATCCAGGAGCCCTGTTCTACTTCTGACTTTGCTGTGTGAGCCAATCCATTTCTCTATTGTGAACGCCACCTTGAGCCAGTCTTCCTGTTCACTGTAGCTGAAAGCATACTAGCTGCTGCTGTACCAATCTTCTCTTTCTTCCTTCTCCCTGCTGGCCAGAATTGGTTTTATGGCCACATTGCAGGACAGGGTGGGGGTGGGGGTGTTGGGGAAGGGGTAGAGGAACAGGTAGGGCTTTCATTTGGAGTGAAAAGCAGAAGTTAGCATTCAAGGTAAGGTGGTCCTGGGCCTTTTTTCCCCAATGGTGATGTGGGACAGAATGGTGATGTGTCTTATAAAATGATTCTTTTTTTTTTTTTTTTTTGACAGAGACAGAGAGAGAGTCAGAGAGAGGGACAGACAGACAGAAAGGGAGAGAGAAGAGAAGCATCAATTTTTTGTTGCAGCTCTTTATTGCTTGTTGATTGCTTTCTCATATGTGCCTTGACCAAGGGGCTACAGCAGAGCGAGTGACCCCTTGCTCAAGCCAGTGACCTTGGACTCAAACCAGTGACCCCTTGCTCAAGCTGGTGAGCCTCTGCTCAAGCCAGATGAGCCCGTGCTCAAGCTGGTGACCTTGGGGTTTCGAACCTGGGTCCTCCGCATCCCAGTCTGATGCTCTATCCACTGTGCCATTGCCTGGTCAGGCTAAAATGATGCTTAACTCTGATATTATGAAGCCAAGTAGAGTAGAAATTATTGACAAGTTAATATTTTTTTTAAGAGCGAGAGAGAGAGACAGGGAGGAAGAGAGAAGGAAGCATCAACTCATTGCTTGACTTTAGTTGTGCATTGATTGCTTCTCATACATGCCTTGCCCAGGAATCAGACTAACAACCTAGGGCTCCAGTAGAGCCAGCAACCCCTTGCTCAAGGCAATGACCTTGAGATCCAGCTGGTGAACTTTGGGCTCAAGCTGGTGACATTTGGATCATGTTGATGATCCCCTTTTCAAGCCAGACACCTTGGTCTCAAGCTGGCAACCTTGGCTTTCAAATTGGCAACCTTAGCGTTCTGGGTTGATTGATGCTCTAATCTACTGTGCCACCACTGGTCAGTCAACAAATTAAATTTTTTATTTTTGATACCTATATCTCTCTTCCACAGATCTCAGTACCTAGCATATCATAACAATGAAAAAATATTTGTAGAATGAATGAACAAGAAATGAATATTTTCCTTGACTACCGCCAACCTCATGTTTTGCCTCATCTTTTACTCTCCTTCACATACCTCCACTCCTGCTAAACAAGCAGGTGTGTCCTGTATCTTTCCCTTTGTCTATGTTCTTTTCTCTGCCTGGAGAACCTTTACTTTATGTCCTCCTGGCCAAATATTGCCTGTCTTCTGCACCTTAGCTCAAGGGGCTTTCTCATGACCAGTGCCATAGCCTCTCAGGTCCCACCTCCCTCCCTCAGGATCCCAAGGACACCTTGCCACTCTGCTATGCCACTTCCCAAATCCTGCTGGGTCTTTGCAGTTTTGTGTGCTCTTTGTGCATTTGTCTGTTCTCTCCAGTGGAATAAAATCTCTTTGAGGGCAAGCCAGAGTAATTTGTGCACATGCTACAGAGCCTAGGACTTTGTTCAGTGCAGAGGAGGGCTCCTGGCTGCTTCTTGGTATTGAAAGAAGCAGATGTTCCGGAAAGTCTTACCTTGTAGGAAATAATTAAACAGCTTCTACCCACTGAACACGGTGTTTACAGATTCTGAATTTGAGTAGATTCTGAATGTTTTGGCCATTCTCTTTCCTATCTAAAAATTTAAAATATTTCTTCACTAGTTATTAGAGAAATGAAAATCAAAACTACAATGAGATACCACCTCACCCCTGTTAGATTAGCTATTATCAACAAGACAGGTAATAGCAAATGTTGGAGAGGCTGCGGAGAAAAGGGAACTCTCATCCACTGTTGGTGGGACTGTAAAGTAGTACAACCATTATGGAGGAAAGTATGGTGGTTCCTCAAAAAACTGAAAATGGAACTACCTTATGACCCAGCAATCCTTCTACTGGGTATATACCCCAAAACCTCAGAAACATGGATATGTAAAGACACATGTAGCCCCATGTTCATTGCAGCACTGTTCACAGTGGCCAAGACATGGAAACAACCAAAAAGCCCTTCAATAGAAGACTGGATAAATAAAATGTGGCACATATACACTATGGAATACTACTCGGCCATAAGAAATGATGACTTCGGATCATTTACAACAAAATGGTGGGATCTTGATAACATTATACGGAGTGAAATAAGTAAATCAGAAAAAAACAAGAACTATATGATTCCATACATTGGTGGAACATAAAAACGAGACTAAGAGACATGGACAAGAGTGTGGTGGTTACCAGGGGTGGGGGGAGGGAGGATGTGGGAGGGAAGGAGGGAGAGGGTTAGGGGGAGGGGGAGGGGCACAAAGAAAACTAGATAGAAGGTGACGGAGGACAATCTGACTTTGGGTGATGGGTATGCAACATAATTGAATGACAAGATAACCTAGACATGGTTTCTTTGAATATATGTACCCTGACTTATTAATGTCACCCCATTAACATTAATAAAAATTAAAAAAAAATTTTAAATATTTGTGGTAAAACATACACAACATAAAACTTTACAATTTTAACCATTATGGTGTAAGTACATTCACAATGTTGCACAACCATTACCTCTATCTAATTCCAAAACTTTTTCACCATCTCACACAGAAACTGTACATTAAACACTAACTCCTCATTCCCCCCTCCCTCCAGCCCCTGGTAGCCACCAATCTACTTTCTGTCTCTCTGAATTTACCTATTCTGAGTTCCTCATACAAATGGAATTATTCAACATTAGTCCTTTTGAATAATATTCTATTGCATGTGTACATCACATTTTGCTTATCCACTCATCCATTGATGGACACTTAGGTTGCTTCTGCTTTTTGTCTATTGTGAAGAATGCTGCTATGAATATTGGTGTATACGTATGTGTTGATCTCTACCATTACTTCTTTTGGGTATCTATCTCAGAGTGGAATTGCTGGATCCTGTGGCAATTCTGTCTCACTCTTGGTGGAACCACCATAATGTTTTCCACAGCAGCTGCGCCATTTTGTGTCCCCAACACCCCTTTCTATGTTTAAGCTGGAATTCATCCTCTGCCACAGCTTTCCAGCATCTCACATTCATCTTCACTCCCCAAACATCCACCCTGTGTACAAAGCGGATGTGTCTGTCTCACTTATTAGAGAGAGAGAAAAAAGTTGCATTAATAGTTAAAAGTATGGTATTTCGGCCAGGAATGGCAGTAGGTGATTGATGGCCTCCATTACACCCCATTAGATATTTTATTCTTGTTAAATGAAGAGCAGCCAACTTTGTCAAGTATTTTTAGTTCCCTCTGGTCTTATTGGTTCGAGCTATTCTTCAGGACGGCCTGTAAATGGCCACATATGGCTGAGTGTCTGCAGGACGGATGGCCGTGCAGCTGGCGTTCATTGGCCACCAATTTACCTCGGCCCCCTTCATTGTGAGCCTGACAGCGCCGGGGAGCCTTGTAGATCTAACCAAATATATCTATTTTCTAATTGTCTATTTATCACCTTCTGGGGATTTGTGGGCCTCCTATCTGACGGCAAAAGGGGGACGGCCTTGAACAATGATCCTTGTCAAGGCTCTCGCTCGCTCTAAATTAGGGCCTAGTTTCTAAATAACTAATTTAGCTCTGCTATCAAGCTGAAAAAGTGGGTATTCAGCGCAAAGTGCCAGCTGGGGAATTGATTATGTCTTCTCTCAGCGAGTGTGATAAACCTGCCGCCAAGCCACTGTGGAAGGCTGGGGACGGCTCCCCGGGGGTGGTGGCATTTCATCATGGAGAATTGGCAGAGGTGCCAGGTCCACTCCCCATGTGGCAGCTGCAGTCTGGGGGCACCAGGCCTGCTCCGCCATGGTGCCCACAGGGAGTCTGGCCTTCGCGCCACCCTCCTGGTCTGCGGCTTCTGCTTGGAACCGTGGGGACGTTTGCATCTGTCAGAGACAGGATCAAGTTGAGAACTGGGGAGAGGAGAGGAAGGCCAGCCTGACAGCCCCAATTTCCAATTAGAGTGAGATTATTAAAGGTAGCTCAGGCCTGGGGTGGGGGAGGTGGGAGGAAACAAGAAAATGGGAAAGGAGGGTCTTAGGAAAATGTATTAATAACAACTACAAGATTTTGAGTCGAGAAGAGGACCAGGTAGCTGAACACAGAGAGTTATGGTTTACTGCTTGGGAAATCTAACAACAAAAACAATAGCAGCAATCAATTACTTAGCTTCCCCCACACCCTGCCCCATGCCAGGAATTGTGACGGGGTCTTCAGATCTGTGATCTCCTTGAATCTTCTCAACATCCAGGCAGATCAGGGTTCCTACTTTAATTGGTACGTGGAGAAAAAGAATTTCAGAAATGTTACCTAATCAACTTTCAAAGGCAAAATCTGCCCATGAAAGTCTCCCCAACCCCAATTTTTTATAATGCCTCCATCATTCCTTCATTCAGCTGGTCTTTACTGAGTACTCTTCTGGGAGCTGGGGCTGAAGTGGGGCTCCATCGGACCAGGCCTTGCCTCCATGGAGCAGATCTTCTAGGGGGGGAGACAGACCACACTTGTGATTCTCAACACAGTGGGATCCATAGGCCTCTTTGTAACTCAAATCTTTTGAATGGCTCCTTTATCATTCTGTTATTAAATTCACAGATAATACAGTCTACTTGTTCACGTAATTTAAACAATCAATAGAGCATCTTCACTGTAATATAATGGAAAAGTAAAAGAAAAATACTTTTAATAAAGTGATATGGCCTGACCAGGCAGTGGTGCAGTGGATAGAGTGTCGAACTGGGATGCAGAGGACCCAGGTTCGAGACCCCCAAGGTCGCCAGCTTGAGCGCGGGCTCATCTGGTTTGAGCAAAGCTCACCAGCTTGAACCCAAGGTTGCTGGCTCGAGCAAGGGGTTACTCAGGCTGCTATAGCCCCATGGTCAAGTTACATATGAGAAAGCAATCAATGAACAAGTAAGGTGTCGCAATGAAAAACTGATGATTGATGCTTCTCATCTCTCTTCATTCCTGTCTGTCTGTCCCTATCTATCCCTCTCTCCGACTCTCTGTCTCTGTAAAAGAAAAGAAAGAAAAAAAAGTGATATGTATTTTAGTATTCAAATGTTTGCTCATAAGTACACCAGAAAGCATCATAAAATATTCAGATGCTTATGTTTACTTATAATGAATATTTGAATTAAAGAAAAAAGAGATAATAGCCAACTGAATGTTGATGACATTTTCTCTTTATCTTTGACAATTTGAAATAAGGACTCAGAAAAAAATATTGGTGAGTATACTTAGAATTGCTTCAAATGTGACAGCTCCACGTGCAGACCAATACAAGAGTAGTAATAGTGACTAAAATGCCAGGAGCGGTGTTGTTGCGGCTGATGTCATTTTCTGAAAGGTAAAAACTCCAAACTGAAGAAAGTAAAATAACCTCTCAGTTTCCATGGTGGTTGCATTTCTGAAAAAGTTAGTGTGAATTACAGCAAGCATACTCTCAGTTATGCTAGTGTGTAAGATGAAGTTCAAGTCTAGATTGAATGGTTTTTGACCCACATGAATGTCTGGTTAAATTCAAGGGTTGTGGGGAGTTGAGACAACCTAGGTCTTGCCTCCAATCACTGAGGTTTAGTTCTGCTCCACTGAGAATCTCTGAACTATATAAAATACAAATAAATAAACAAGAAAATAACAAGTAATAATAGCTACAATGATCAAAATAAAACTGGGTGATAGGCTAGAGAGTGTGAGAGGAACTACTATGGATTGGGAGGTCAGGGTTTCTGGTTTCTGTTTGGGTTAAGTGGTCCCTCTAAGCCCAGATCCTCCTGAGGAGCAAGAGGCAGAAGAGGCACATTGTTCTTTAGAAGATTCATTAGAACAGGGGTAGGGAAACTTTTTTGCTGAGAGAGCTATGAACGCCACATATTTTAAAATGTAATTCTGTGAAAGCCATACAATGACCCATGTACATACACATTATCCAATAAAAATTTAATGTTGTCCTGGAGGATAGCTGTGATTGGCTCCAGCCACCCAAAACCATGAACATGAGTGGTAGGAAATGAATGGATTGTAATACATGAGAATGTTTTATATTTTTAACATTTTTTTTATTAAAGATTTGTCTGTGAGCCAGATGCAGCCATCAAAAGAGCCACATCTGGCTCACGAGCCATAGGTTCCCAACCCCTGCATTAGAAGAAAAGGAGGGTCAGGATGTTGGTCAGCCTGGAAGCCCAAAGGCTCAGGTTGGGAGCAGTTCTACCAGTTGCTGACCTTGGGCAAGCCACTTTCTTCTTGAGCCTCAATTTTCTCATCCGTCAAGTAGAAAGAATGATGATCACATTTCTCTTCCTCTAAGTTAACGAGAAGATCCAAAGTGATGGGAGCAGGTGCTGTACACACTGTGAAATTCTCACAGGCCTTGTTTGTAATGGGAAAAACTAGAAACAAACCAAAAGCCTCCAAAAAGGAGTTGGTTTAGAAAAAAAATGGCATGATCCTTGAATAGAACATTGTGCAATCATTCAAACAATGGGAAATAATAGTTAACGCTATAGGAAGATGTTCACAGGCATTAAGTGAGAAAAACAAGTTACAAAAGAAAATGGAGAGTATGATTCTATGTTTGCAATTAAAAGAGGAATAGCAAGCAAACAAATAAAGAATTAATTGGAAGGATGTGCCTGACTGGTGATGGCGCAGTGAAGATAGAATGTCAACCTAGGGTGCTGAGGTTTCAGGTTAGAAACCCTGAAGTCACTGGCTTGAGTGTGGGCTCATCTAGCTTGAGTGTGGGGTTGCCAGTTTGAGTGTGGGATCATCAACATGATCCCAAGGTCACTGGATTGAAGCCTAAGGTCCCTGGCTTGAGCAAGGGGTCACTGGTCTTGAACCCCCTGGTCAAGGCACATATGAAAAGCAATCAATGAATAACTAAAAAGTGATGCCACTATGAGTTGTCATCTCTCTCCCTTCCTCTCTCTCTCTCTCTCTCAAAAAAAATGAAAGTTAAAGAATTGGAAAGATGTATACCAAAATAACTGATGTTATTCTTGGGAATTAGAGCTGATTGTAGTTTTCTATTGCACCTCTGTGTCACTGTTGTAATGAGAGAAACAAGCCACAAAGATAATTTTCAAATGTTTGTTAAACACCAAAACCCCTGTCTGAAACACTGGTTCTGTGTCTGGGTAGGTGGCCATTTGCTGTCTTCTTTCTTTCTTTCTTTCTTTTTTTTTTTTTTTTAACATATTGCACCAAATCTTAAGACAAAGAATACTGGACATTAAGAAAGAGGTCCACCCCAGTTGCTGTCTTCTTTCTTGTATTTCATATGTATAGAGAGAAATAGTATGGCCACTTTGTGTCCATGGGAAGCTATATGGTTCTAAGGAGAAGCTAGTTCTTTTCTCATCTTATGTTCTCAGAGATTGAGTCTGGTGGGTCTAGGTTCCAACAGGACGAGTTTACAATGTACCAACTTCTGAGCTAGGTACCATTATTTTAATCCTCATGACAACCCTATAAAGTAGACATTATTAACCCCATTTTATAGGTAAGAAAAGTAAAGACCAGAAAGATTAAGTGACTCACTGCTGGACATATATCATCTAAGTGGAAGAACAAGTATTTAAACCTGTGATGTCTAACTCCAAAGCTAGCTTTGAGCCTCTGGGCTTAAGTTTGTAACTGCTTGGAGATTAATTATTGGCTAGGTTTTCATGTCTCTATAAATGAATTTGAAAAATGCCTAGAGCTTCAGTTTTCTCGCAGCTGAACACCCACCTCACAGCCTGGCTGGGAGACAGCAGGGAAGCAGAGGTTAGTGCTGTTTGTACAGAGGCAGCACGTGGCAAACAGAACTTTCTTCTTTTGGCTTGGGTCTGGGTCAGGATTACAGCCCTGCCACCGGCCTCTGCCCAAATGAAAACCCATCATGCTGGTGGGTTGGTCTTGAGGGATATTCCAAACAAGGGCATGGAGGGCAGCCCATGAAGCCCCAACCTGGAAGGGAGGGTTGGGACTCCCTCCCTATTAGCTAGACTCCAACATGCAACTGTTCCTCCACCAGCCACTCACTCATTAGCTCTCAGACAAGAGATTTACCTTCTATTCAAGTCTTTACTAAGTCTCTCATGTTATAAGGGTCACTCCCAATCACTTAATTTTGACCCACAAAACATTATTTGGGGATGACAATAACTTCAATCAATGCCCTGCTTCAAATGCTTATAAAGGTCACTTACTGGAGCAAAAATGGAGACAAAACACTGAGCACAGATTTAGTCATTTTTCCTTATAATTGCAAGTGTTGGATGTTGTAAACAAGCCTTTTAAAGATCCCTTTAAAAAACAATACACTAAGTGGTTACTTTGCAGAACTCATGAATAGAGAATGGGTACTTGGAGCTAGGAGTATAATTTCCAGTGACAGCATCATCCACGAATGCAGAGCATCCTGCTTCTTAAATAACTTGATGGAAGTGAAGATGATGCACTCTGGATCACCGCATCAGATCACTCGAGCAGTGGCTCTAGGGGTGACAGAGGTCCCAATGTCAAAGATGTATGTGAAAAGAATGAATATAATTGCTTCATGAATTAAATGTGAGCATGGAAAGAAAGCAATATTTAAAAATATACTTGTAATTTATATAAGACTATATTAGTATGTTAATTGGAAATTAATACTTAATTCAATTAACATTCAATACATAAATTTCCATTAATGCTAATTTATAATGACTACATTGATATATTAATATGTTTTATATAAATTACTTTAAATATATGTGAAACTAAGCTTTTGCATTTTTTGACTAGCTAGACCTTTGACTATCTCATCTATTTTCCTAACAGTTTATATAGGCAAGTTGATTAAAGGCTTTGCACACAGTGAGGCAGCCTTGGTGGAGGAGTACCCAGAGTCCCAAATGACCAACTGTTTGCCCAGGGTCTGTGTGGGAAGAGAGAGAGAGTAAGGCAGAAAGAGAGAGAGAAACACCAATCTGTTGTTCTACTTATTTATTATTATTATTTGATTTTTATTTTGTTGTTCCACTTATTTATGCGTTCATTGGTTGATTCTTGTATGTGCCCCGGCTGGGGATCAAACCTGCAACCTTGGTGTATCAGGACAACACTCTAACCAACCAAGCTACTTGGCCAGGGCAGCCCTTCATTTTTCTGATAGCCAGATTGCTGGCCCAAGGGGAGGTGAGCACTTGCTCAAGGTCACCCAGAAGAAAACCCAACTTATCTGGCAAAGAGAGGGATGACAGGAGACAGGCAGGCAAATCCCATCTGGTAGCCAAAGACCTCCCTTCCCAAATAGCACCGGGGTCCCTACCCTTGAGCTTGAGCTCAGTCTGAAGAGAAGCAAAGAACAACCCCCCCCCCGGGGATATGCATTCTGCTGTGAAGACAATGTACCCACTTTCTGGGACAGGCTGCTGGCTCAAATGGGGTTGGCTTTACTGGGATTAACCATTTGTGCTCAATGTTTCCTAAAATAATTTTGAAAATCTATGTCCCTTCTTCAACATTTTAAACTTGACTCTAGAATATCTTAAACAATTTTAAATAATTGGAAAGGATGTAATATCTGGTGTATTATAAATACAGAAATACTTACATTTCTGTGTAAGATAAAACTCTCACATCACTGTTTTAAATGTGTCCAATAAAATACAAATATCATAGCAATTTGATACCCGCCACCATCCTTTTAAAAAATACTCGAATGAGCTCTTGTTTAACAGTAGAAAATTGTATTTCCGATCCACTTCCCTCACAGAATTTAATTCTAATGTGATATATTTTTATGCTTGAAAGTCTTTTATTGATTTTTGTATCATACTTCTCTGCAACAAAGAGATGTATATAAATTGAATTTCTTTTTTTTATTTCCTGTGACCACAAGTCTCTAAGAATTCAAAAAATTCTTCTGGATTAAGCTATCACTTCAACTATTAGTAATACAAATTTGATAAAAATAACAGAATGCACTGCAAATGTTGACAAGTAATTGTTAAATAGTTAAATTTCATTGGAAATGTTTCTCTTATTGAGACGGACAGAGCCAGGACCACCTCATACAAAGACGCAGTCTGTGCACAACAAAACTCCAGGGAGGGCCATTCTCATAGCCTATGATGTAAACGGCAACCCCTAGAATGCAGTGAGGAACCCGCACAACTAACTGTACGTGGTGGCCCTGGGTTGGGGAGTGGTGGTGATAGTGCCTTGATTAAAGATGATATTGAGAACTCTATTTATTTATTTATTTATTTATTAATTATTTTTCCAAAGCTGGAAACGGGGAGGCAGTCAGACAGACTACCGCATACGCCTGACCGGGATCCACCCAGCACGCCCACCAGGGGGCGATGCTCTGCCCATCTGGGGCGTCGCTCTGTTGTATCCAGAGCCACTCTAGTGCCTGAGGCAGAGGCCACAGAGCCATCCCCAGCGCCCAGGCCATCTTTGCTCCAATGGAGCCTTGGCTGCGGTAGGGGAAGAGAGAGACAGAGAGGAAGGAGAGGGGGAGGCGTGGAGAGGCAGATGGGCGCTTCTCCTGTGTGCCCTGGCCAGGAATCGAACCCGGGACTCCTGCACACCAGGCCGATGCTCTACCGCTGAGCCAACCGGCCAGGGCCAATAATGAGAACTCTAGCTGTTGAATTGTCCCTTCATTTGTTGCCCCAGAAATTTTGACTTAAAAGAACTTACTAAGACTCAGGGTGAAAAGACACAGAAGTCTGTCTGTACAGTAGAAGGGGGATTGTAGAAGGAAGGATGAGAATGGACCTGCAACGATGCTTGCAGCACAGACAGATCAGTTGTAGGGAAGAATTCATATGAAAGTTGAGAATCGGAAATCGGAATGTATTCTTTTAAAGTTATCTTTATTGAAGGTTAGCCCCTAGAAAGTCTTTGTAACCCCTGGGGCTGTGAACCTCTGAGGTATTGCCACATCCAACCAATGGCGTCAGCAGAGTTGACCAGATCAGAGGCTCTCTGCCAGACCCTCTGCCCTCTGGTCTTGGCAGGTGCTCTCAGCCAGGACCCCCAAATGCACAGAGCTTATACAAAGCCCGACCCTGACTGTGGGCCTGGTAGATACCTCATTCCAGCTTAAGTAAAAGCAAAATAATAGTGACTACTTGTTTAGAATTGAATAAATTCTAGACAATTCTTGGCATTGTAGTAATATCATTTAATCTTCCCTCAAACCCAATAGAATATGTACTATTCTTCTCATTCTACAGATGAGAAAACAGACCTGGCATATACTAAATAACTTGTTCAAAGTCACGTAAGTGCATGTGGAGAAGAGAGCTTCCAAAGCTGGTCCAGGTCAGCCAAGCTCTAAAGCCTGAGTCCTTTTCTAGCCCATGTCTCTGTAAAACATGACAGGGGAATGGAACTATTGTACTTATGGGCTTACTATGAGCCAGGTGCTTTGCATATGATCACATTTAAAGCTCACTACTATCTTTTTGTTAACGAATGAAGAAAACGAAGCCCCAGGTAGTAAGTAGTAGAGCTGGTATTTGACCCTAGGTCCATCCATCACTGAAGAACAGCCTATTTTTTCTCTCTTAGGCAGCTCCCTGGACCGGGATGCCAGCTTTCCTGCCACTGCCACATCCATGATCGCAGAGTCTATTACCCTTTACTTGAAGTCTTTTGGCATAAATTACTTTGGATTTTTCTACAAAGATTATAGGCTATAAAAATAATAAAGCCACTGTTGGAAAATTTGGTCTCTGAGTCCATTTGATTCAGCCTTGCATTTTCCACAATTATTTTATTTAATATAATTCCAAGAATGCTCTGAGCTGTGGCCATGTGCCAGATGCCCAACTAGATGCTGCTATGGGCATTGGGAATAAAGGAAAAGATAGTTCCTGAGCTCAGTTGCTGCCACATGACCTGTGGTCTTGTCTAAATTACAGAAATACAGCGGTCAACATGGAGTTGCAGGAGCTAGAGGAGGGAGTGGATTCGCTAGAGGGATCAGGAAGGCTTTATGAACATGGCAAAATTTGAACTGGACTGTCATGGCTGTTTAGTTAATTCAGTCAAAACAGGGAGTTTAATTGGGAGGATTTAGAGAGCTGTGCCTGGATGGTCTTAGTTTGGAGTGCCTGAGCCTGTCTGGTCTGCTGTTTGGGAATTCCTAGGTCAAGTTTTTGCAGAGCTCCTCATAGTATTATTTTGTGAAAATAATTCTAGCCAAATATGTTTTGGCTTCTCAGAGGAATAGAGTAAGAATCAGGCCTTAACCAGGCTACTCTCCTCTTTTCCCTGGCAAGTAGGATTGATCAGGGGTCCTGCTGAGTGGAGTCACCTCCGAGCTCTGCAGATCTCAGGAATTAACACAGACATTCCAAACCGGGCCTCCACAAAACCCTTCACCAGACAGCTCCTACAGCACTGCTCCAGAGGCAGCTCCGGGAGGACGGTGCCTCACTGGTGCCCCCTGCAGTGGGAAGTAGAGCCTCCTCCCAGGGCGCGTCTTGCCCTTTTCCCCTGAACCAGACAAGTGAGGGTGGGGTGAGGGGGGCTGCCAAGGAACCCCACTCCTCTGCAGAATGGACACTACTTGTTTTGAGGGAAGTATTCTGTAGAGGGACCCTCATGGGCATGACCTGGGGAAGGGTAGTCCTAATCCTCAAGAGTAACTCAAGAACCGAGCTGGGGAAGAGATGCTAGCCCTTCCCCAGGCAGCATCCACTGTCTGAGCGAATGTTCTTTCTGTAATCCAGGGCCATTGACTTCTCTGAGGAAAGATAATAAGCTTTGGGATCACATTCCATTCTTAATTTCTTTCTGTCACACCTTTAATTCTGTGATAATGTTTATTTTTTTTCCCCTTTTTTACCACTCTTTTTTTTCTTTTTGGGTAATTTTGGAAGTTCAAGGCAATTGATTTTGATCACACCTATAACATAAGCATCATTTACCTAGTCCCTACTGTGTATTAGGTGCTTTTTCTGGGAATTGCATTATATTTGGCAAAGTAGGCAATGTTGGCCCCATTTTACTGATGAGGAGACTGAGGCTCACTTGCAAGGTCAAAGCTGGCAAGTGGTACAGGCAGAATTTGAACCCAGATCTCTCTGACTCTAGAAAGTGTGTTCTCTGTATGGAGACACTTGAGCTAGCTCTTGTATGCTGCCCCTTACCTGTCAGTACCTTCTAAAGTGTAGCATCTGTCACTAAACACATCTTAGAGCAGATGAAAGCACAACTTCCTTTGACCCACATGTGGCAATAATGCAGCATAAAGGCTGGTGCCCACTTTGCTGCGTGGCTTGGGGCAAGTCACTCACCCTCTCTGTATCTGAGTTTCCACATCTATAGAAAAAGAACCTGGAATGGATGATTTCTCAAGGACTTTGCACTTCTAGAGTCCTGTGCTTCAAATGCCACAGTAAATTTAGGGGCTTTATGAAGCTGCAGCCTATCAGATATTCTCCCCAACTTGACCTTTTCTTAAATTCATTTCATTAATTCTCTTATTCATAAGAATGCATTTTCATTTCATGGTTCCTATGTTTAGTGCTTTCTCCTGATGATGCTTCTCTTCCCCGGTATAATTTTTTGTTCCATTAATTTCCAAGGACCATTTTGCCAGATCAGAGTGTTAAGAATCATTCACACCTCTTCCATTTGTCTAACCAACCGCTCATCCATTTCTCTCCAGAAATAATTGTATATGGTTCAATAAGTTTATTGTTCAAATCTGTTTACACTTTAGGATGCATCTCATCAGGATTTGCTATAAAGGGTAGATGCCAGTTTCCAATAATCATTATGATAGCTGTTTCTCCAAGTTTTCCAAATATTCTTTTTCTTCATCTTTAGGAACTGTTTTTATTTTTAATTTATTTTCCTTCGTATTAAGACTTTAAAAGAAAGAAGCACTAATTCCTTTATTTCTAAGCACTAATTCTTTTTAATATTTATTTACTTCTGTTTCCCCAACTCACTTAGGCTAGTGAATCACCTGGGCACGATGCCGGGCTCTTCCTGTCTCCAGCACAACTCAGCCTTTATTTTGAGAAGTTGCCTTTAAGGGCTCACTGGTCTTTGTGACTCTATCAGGCTGCAGACACAAGGGTCAGGAGAGATCTAAGGAGGGAGAGAGGGGAGAGAAGAAAGAAAGAGAAGCAGAAACGGAAGTCTAGGAAGAAGAACAGAAGAGAGAATTTACAAATGAAGACATCGCTGGTCTCAGGACAGACTGCAAACCAGTTGCCAAACCAGACCCACGTGTGCCTGCTCCTGAACCTTCCCCGAGCACGGTGTAGCACGGTGGATAAGAGCCTGGGGGTCTGGGCCCATGGAGTGGGACCAGTTCTTTTCTGTCAATTAGTAGCTGGCAGGGTGAGTAACTTTCTTCACCTCTGCCTCAGTTCCTTAACTGTGAAAGTGGGGATAATAATAGCTTCTGTTTCATAGGGTCATGTGGGAATGTATTTATACAGCCATTTATTCAATTATTTATTAGGTTGCTACCACGTGCCAAGCTCTGTACTAAGCACTGAAGATATAATGGAGAACAAGACTCAGCTCCCATCCCTGTATTTATGGAGTGTGGTCAGGGCGGGGTGACATGTATCACTAGATTCCTTCTCATGTAAAATTTACCGGACTACCAGACCATCCCTGATGCCCCTGAGGGCGCCCTGGGAGTCTGCCAGGTAAAGAGAGGGGAGAGGGTGATAGCCAGAGGCAGGTGTGCTTGAGGCAGAGACGGTGGGAGTCCAGTTCCCAGTGAAGCTGGAGGAAGGGGGCACCAAAGATGCCGAGTGTGGTAGGTAAAGTAGCATCCTGCTCTGCTCTGTGTAGCTGCTCCCCTGAGTTCTTGAACTGTGACTGCAGGTTTGCCAGAGGCCTCTGCCATAAACTCTGGGTGGGAATTGGATTCTCTGGGGAAGGCTGGCTTGTTCAGAGTCACAGAGACTCTGCCTGTCCAGAATTGGGTGTCAGTTCTGGCTCCACCATTACTGTGTGATCTTGGGAAAGTCTTAGCTGCTCTAGGCTTTAGTTTTCTGATCTGTCAAATGGGAACAATATTGCTTCCTTCTGAGGAGAATTTTTGGGGAGGAGAATATGAAATGATGCATGCACACAGAGCCTTAGCACAGTGCTTGGCAAATTTATTCATTTGACAAGTATGTTCTGGCCACCATTGCCTTTTTCATCACATTTCATCGAATCTCAGATGCATCAATTGTGTGATGCACAATGATTGATCTATTAAGGGAAAAAATACTGCCAATTAAAGTTGGACCCATGGTTGACTGCCAGTCGTAGTCTACTTTCAGAGATGTGCAAATGTGAGAAAATGCCCACCATAGAATCCAAGTTCCCAGGTAGCTTGCTGGGAACTCCTGAGGCTGCTGTGGTGAGTCAGGCACTGCCTTCCCCACCTTCACTCAATTTGACGCTCAGGGCAAGCTTCAGAGTGTGATAACTTTCTAAAACCCCTGAAGTTAAAGTATATCTCCTTGAAGAATGTGGCAGGTACTCTGTGTTCAGTATAAAACGTCACAATGAGAGGGAAAGTGTCAGGGCCTGTGGTGTGCTGGAAGGGAAAATACTTGGGTTCCCATTTGGATGTGACTTCAAGTTTTCTGAGCCTTGGGTGGAAAGAGAGGTTGACTCAACTCTGAGGCTCTTTAGGGACTCCATAGGTTACAGGGCAGCAAAGGCCTCCTCCCCCAAGTCTAGGAAATGTAAGAATGAGACGGCATTCCAACTCCAGGTGTGCAGGCTTTATTAGAAGAGAAAGACCTGCCGGGGCTCTTTTCCGTAAGAAGGGTCCAAGAAACAGACTGAGGTTAAACTTAATAGGGTTGGGGATAGCCTCGAGCAAGGGTGTGCTGGTATGTTCGGCTTTCTGGAATACTCCTCTTTGGGGTGATTGACCAGCTTCCTGGAATTCCTTTGTCCCAGGGGCGATTGTCTGGTAATGAAGGGTGGGGTCAGGCAGCCAAGCAGAACAGCAAAAGGGCAATTGTAATTCATGTATCTATCAGGAAAACTTCCTACCAGTCCAATGACCCGACAAGGAAAGGGGGCCCTTCCTCATTGCCTGTCAGAGGAGCAGGGTGGGGAGCGGGGAACTGCAAGGGTCCGAGATGGGATGGGAACTAGTCAGAACATCCTGCCTTCTCCACCTCTCTGTTCCCACTGCTGTTTTCTCAGGAGAAGCGCAAGGTTTCCCCTTAGTGTGGGGAAGTCCCTCTGCTGGGTTCACGAATGGATCAATAAAACATAACAGAACCTGCTGCCACCCCCAGTGTGCTTGATCATCTTCCTGAGGAGGCTTCCGGAAGGGCAGGTGTGGGGTGTTTCTGCCCTGTATCGGGGAGACCCAGTCAGTTTCTTCTACCTTGTGCCCCGAAGCAGCACTGAGCAGGGAAAACCACCGTCTGAGAGGGCTGTGTGTCAGGAGTGTGGCCCTTGCGGTGGGGGTGTAGGGGGGTGGCTCGGGGCAGCTCTGTGTCCCTCCTTAACTGACACCGAGGCGGCTAAGGGGAAAGCACTCGGTGTGGGCTGAGGGTAGAGCCACTCTTAGGGTCCCTCTGCTGGGGGTCTAGGTGCACATGGGGGCAGAGGGTCAGAAAGAATTAGAAACCTGTCCCAGGGCCCTGGTTGGGATAAGATTGGAGAGCTGACCTGGTAAAAATGTAACACTTGAAAATATATACTCAGTTGTGTTATTTTTCTCTGACTGGATATTTTTTTCATTATAGAAAATCTGGAAAAATACAAAGGAAAAGTAAAAGACAAATTTTTTTTTAAATCATGGCAATTCCACAATCTGGAGTCAACCTTCCTAAAATCCCAGTGTATTTTCTCTCAGAAACCTTCTCTAAACACAGGTCTACCCTTTACGTGCGTGAGGCCACGGGCAAGAGTTCTGTCGGAGTCCCACAGACCACATGTTTAAATATTAAACATTTAAATAATTTTTCTAAATGTTATTTCCTTCTAAAATATTCAAAATTATTAAGATAAAAGGCAAAATTCAAATTACCATTAGTAACTGTAAAGCCAGGAGGCAGGGCCATGGCCAGCATCACAGCTGCCTGGCTCATGCAGGTTCGCATTGGATTCGGACAGTCGGCAAAGAAACAGCGGAGCCAAAAACTGGTGGGCCATCGTCTTTAATTCTAGCTTTGCACCCGGCGGGCAAGTAAAAATACACACTGGGCTCCAAAACCCAGTCACATTCAGTGCTCACAAAGCTACTGACTTATCCGAGTTTCCTAGAATCAAAGGTTTCTAGCTCACCAGACTTATTCACCTCTGTTCCCCATCTCCTTTCCTTATCCCAGATACAAACTCTGCCCAAATTGGCTTCTCACTCAGCACTCCACCATCTTGGCTGCTTCTCCTGGCCTCCTCCACGTGGCCTTTCTCTGCTCTCCTCTGCTCTCTCTTCTAATGATTATCTCAGGAACCAAGAGCCCAAGCTCCCACTTCGTCCCCATTTTATAGTGTAGCAATCCAAACTCTTAATCCAATATACAAAACAGGGAAGTCTCTAATACAAAGTCACTTCTCTGAGGCATGATTGGATTGTACCGCCCTACATCAAAAAGGGTAGGAAAGGCTTAATCCCAAAACCAAGCCCCAGGCTACAAGGATTCTCCCTGCCTTTAGCCCACCCCAACACACATTAATATCACCTGGGCAATGGCCTCTTTAACAAAGTGAGCATAATACATTTTATCTGCCCAACAGTAACTATTAAAAATTTAGATAAAAACTATTTCAATAAAGCTGAAATGTTTTATTTAATTTTTAAACACTTTACTAAATTAAATATTTAAAATAGTAAAACTCTATGCTGTTTTAATGACTAATATGCGTCTAGTTATCAATTGGTATCTTGCTTCATGCATATTTTGTTGAGGTCTACACATATACAAATTTCAGAATAAAATAAATGATTGGCTATTGCAAGGTATTCCACAGCTGTTATGTGCAGCTGTTGCAAATATTGTGCTAATTAGTAAGCACCTCTGTAACCATGGATAGAACATGAAAGAAAGCAAGGAAATGGACATGTGTCACTACTGGGAGATGATATTTTGTTTTGCAAGAAGAGATTGTGTTTCATGCTATCAGAGAGGAAGTATTTGACACATGAATTTTTCTTTTCTCTTAGTGAAGCAGGTCGGCTGCTGCTCGAATATTCCCTGCCTCCTGAAGCAGCATCCCCCACTGATGGCAGCTGCCGCAGGTCAGCCCACTCAGTGTTGTGGCATTGGGATTCAGTCCTCTTTTGTTTCACAGACAGAGGGCAAGGGACAGAGATACATCTCCTGGGGCTTGAATGACATTAGTCATTCGCAAAGTGATGCTTAGGACTGAACTATGCAGTGCTGATTACCAGATCCCAAGTAACAGAAATGCCAGTGTCTTCTGTAATAATGATACATGAGTGTGCTTATGAAATGCACAGCATCTTACATTGTGGGACCCAAAGCCTAAGGAGGTCTAAGGAGACTATATAGATATATAAAATTTATTTTATATTATTTATTTTATATATTTATATTATTTTATATTATTAGGAACATACAATATGTATTCTTTTCCCCCTGTTAAGTAATTCTATGGGGAACTAATTTTACTTCTCAAGAGCCTCTGTTTTCTTATCTGTAAAATGGGGCTGAGAGCCCTTGACCTACTCCCTGGGTGAGCCTTATACGCCCATTGCCTACAGAGAAGGGGGTAGGGAAGGTTTGCTGGCCCAGCAAGCTGTGGGCAGCCTTCCAGGAAGAAAAGTGGTGACAATAGGGGTTGTACATGGGGCTTTGCAGGGCCTGGCACAGGCAAGGGCAACTCTGACCCAGGGCACGGGCCTTGGAGAGAACAGTAGACTCATAATCCTCTATGTGTCTGGCTTCCTTAGCATCTCCAGTTTGTTCCTCACTCCTACCTGGGTGGGACAGAGTAAGAATATTAGCATCATAAAGAACTTCTATTCTTTTAAAATTAAGAATAGAATGGCCACTGTAGAACATGTAGAAAATTCAAATAAGCCAAAAGAAGAAAATCAAAATCACTCATGAGCGCATTGCCTAGTGAGTCCTCACTGTCAATATTTTGGAGTATTTCCTTCTAGTAGTTTTTTCTCTATAGATTTCACTCTGCATCCTGTTTGGTCACCTGCTTTATAAAAAACTTAAAAGTGAATAATTTTGCGAATGGTTTTGGACAGCGAAATGTTAAATTCGATACCTAATTTTTGTCAGATGGCTATGTCATACTTTTACCAATCCTTAGGATAAAATTCTTAAAATTCTTACATTGTTCTTCATGCAGTTAATTATTTCCTGGGGACAGATTCCTGGGTCTGGAGTTGCAGTGTCAGAGGGTAAAGCACATTTGAACAGCCAAATTTGCCCTCCTCAAAGGTCATTCTGATTTATATTCTCAGCAACAGTGTTCGAAGATGTCTGCATCTCCCCACATTCACCCATGCTGGCTTTTAACATCTTATAATCTTTGTCAGTTTGAGAATCAAAAATGCGTTCTAGCTGGTTTAACCTGCATTTCTAAGATGATTTAGGGATTTTGAACATTTTTCTTGTGTTTATCGGTCATGTGTATGAGTGTGTAAAATGTCAGCTTTGTGTTTCCCTGACATATTTGTGAGATTCTCTGATGTGCAAGGACAGAAGACAGTGACCCCCACTTTATTGATGAGGAAGCTGAGGTCCAGCGAGGGTAAGTGACTTGCTCAAGGTCACTAGGGCAGGTAAGTGCAGGAACCGAAACCTCTGCTCTGGGCATTGCAGTCACTTTCTAGTACTCTGCGCACAGCGTCATGCTGATAGATGACCCTCTCCTATGGTTCTGGGGGGAAAAAATCAAGCTTGCCTTGTTTCAATTTAGTCTTGATTCTTAAAATAATCTAGCCTGTAACATACAGTAGTGTTAGCAGGGGAAATATGTTCCGCCACTTATTGCTAAAGAAGCCGGAGATCTGCCGTGGGCTGTGACCCTTTGAGAGCGCGTCCTCCATTCTGATAAATCAGGCCCTGGACGGCTGTGTGGGAGATTAGTGCTGATGGGTGTGGGGACAGTTAGCACGATTATTAACAGGACACTGTTGTTGGAGACAGCTGGCTCAGCGTGCATGCAAGCTCCTAGAGAACCCATGGCCGACCTGGACTCTGAAAGCAGCCTGGACTGGGGGCTTGTCCACCCACCCAGCCACATCCCGGGTTGGCTGGGCAGTGCCCATTCATCCACCCTATTCTGCATGTTGGTCACTTTCTTTTTTTTTCCTGGAAATGTATTTATATTTTACTTTTTTTTTTGAGAGTGAGAGAAGAAGAGAGAAAGAGCATGATACAGACAGGAAAGGAGAGAGATGAGAAGCATCAACTCATAGTTGAAGCACTTTAGTTGCTCATTGACTGCTTTCTCATATGTCCTTTGACAGGAGGCTCCAGCCGAGCCAGTGACCCCTTGCTCAAGCCAGCGACTATATGGTCATGTGTATGATTTCATGCTCAAACTGAATGAGCTCATAGCTGAAGCCAGAGACCTCAGGGTTTTGAACCTGGGTCCTCAGTGTCCCAGGCCAACACTCTATCCATTGCGCTACCACCTGGTCAAGTTGCCTGTTGGTCTTGTGGCTACTTACAATGCTGGGGGTTAGAAAGAGCACGTTCCAAATGGGGCTCTGCCATGAGCTTACCCATGACCCTAAATATCTCCCTGCTCCTCTCTGCCTTAGTTTTTCCGCCTGTCCACCCAGGTGGTCACAATAGTCTCCAAGGGCTCTTCTGAGTCGAGGTTGGCCTGTCCTCGCCACCCCTCCACCCGTCCACTCCTGGCCTTTTCTGCCTCTTGGCTGCCTGAATGCCCGAGAAGATGCAGACCCCAGAACATGGTGCTCCATGGGATCTTGCCCACCTCTCACCTAATCTCAGGCCCTACGCTTAAGTTTGTGAGAGAGAAGACTTGATCTTACTCTCCAGAGCTTGATTTGTCTTTTGAGCTATCTGTCATTCAGGGAATTCCAAGTGAATTACTTTAGGGTCTCTCTCCCTACTTTTCATCTGCAAGATTGGGTCTAAATTTTGAGTGGGAGCTCACTCAGTGCCTTGTAAAAATGAGCTGGGGGCCACTCGTGTTCTGGGAGGCACCCACCCTGGCTGTCAGCCCTTGAGACACCTCAGTCCCCGGGGTCCCTTTCCCCCCAGGGAGCCCTCTCTGGAAGTGGTGCAGTCTCAGCTACATTAGAGGCTACTAAGGGACACAGGGAAGACCCAGCTGCTTTCTCCTTGGCAGGAAGTTACAAGAGACGCAGGCACACCACACACAGCCATTTCTAGCTTATTGCTGCTGCCCACACTCGTACATGGGAACTCTCCCAGGCTTGTGCCTCCCTGCCCCCACCCCTCAAAAGGCCCAGATCTCTCCTACTTTCAGCTCTCTCCAAATCCATCTGAGACTTCTGTTATCCCTATTACTCCAGGTTTAGCCTGAGGAAAGGCAGGATTCCAAGCCCTTCCCATGGACTCCTTCAGAATCTCACCTCTGACCCTCTTCTCTCCCCCACCCCAGGGAGTTTTTAATGTTCTTTGGGATAGAAAATAATGACTTTGACAAATGATGCATTCTTCCCAATGCATCATTTGTCTTATATCTTTCCCCAAGTTCTTTTTAATTGCTCCTTGCCTCTGCTGAAATAAACCTTATTGCCTATGGTGTAGTGTGAGTGAGGCAAGAGCAAAGTTATAAGGAAATATGGAGCTGGACATCCCACTGAGACACTCGAACGTTATCCGGCCATGTGGAGACAGAGCAGCACGTGGTGAGTCTGTGGTGGATCCATGACTGACCTTGGTTAACCCACTTTGCCTTTCTTGGAGCCATGTTTAGATACTAGAAGTCCAGCTTTTTTGGACTTCTAGTATCCAAAATTTATTTTTCAACAGTCAGCAAAAAACTACAGTTTCCTCTATAGATTATACATTCACAAAGCATCATTAGCTTAACAGTGAGAAAGCCTCTGGTGTGTTCTCTGTAAGAATATTCACTTCGTAGTGTAAACAGATACTATTGTTGTGTTCACTTTTAATTACAGGGGGAAAGGTACAACTTTGCAAAAAAAAATTATTTTTGGATCCTAATGTCAGGTGCAATAACTCAGAGACAAACTTTTGACATAACACTCTTGATCTACATTTCCATATTGAGGAGGAAAGACTTCTCCACCCAGAAATCAGGGTCTTTCTTTCTTCCTCGCTAAACTGTTAGAGCAACATTTCATCAATTGTTTAATATTACATATATAAAAGGGGGATTAAAAAATCACTAAATCGGCCCTGGCCGGTTGGCTCAGCGGTAGAGCGTCGGCCTAGCGTGCGGAGGACCCAGGTTCGATTCCCGGCCAGGGCACACAGGAGAGGCGCCCATTTGCTTCTCCACCCCTCCGCCGCGCTTTCCTCTCTGTCTCTCTCTTCCCCTCCCGCAGCCAAGGCTCCATTGGAGCAAAGATGGCGCTGGGGATGGCTCTGTGGCCTCTGCCTCAGGCGCTAAAGTGGCTCTGGTCACAACATGGCGACGCCCAGGATGGGCAGAGCATCGCCCCCTGGTGGGCAGAGCGTTGCCCCATGGTGGGTGTGCCGGGTGGATTCCGGTCGGGCGCATGCGGGAGTCTGTCTGACTGACTGTTCCTGTTTCCAGTTTCAGAAAAATGAAAGGAAAAAAAAAATCACTAAATCATCTTTAATGTCCAGCTGCTCCCACCAATACATCAACTCTTAGATTTCAGACAGGAACTAGGAACACTTCAGCAGTCACAGAATAGGAAAAGAAAGATTAGGGCCACAAATTTTTTTTTAAAAAATGAGGTAAGCAAATTAAAGCTTGCATACCCAGGACTTGTGTGTTCCAACTTCGTAGCCTTCATACAGTACTCAGGGAGGAAGAAAATCTTCACAAGGAAACTTTTATAAAAATTAGTATGAGAACCTATAAGAAACATGCCCTTCTATAAGTTTCTTCAAGAACGAAAAGCCCATTTCTTTGATAGATTAGGTAGGCACTGGCAGACTAAATTAAGTCACTTGAAGTTCCCTGCCCCGGTGCCCATCTGTCCTGGAGCTCAGGAAGCAGGTGGCCTCTGGAAAGCATAGGGGGTCCATTGGCACCTTGGGGCTCTGACTGAACTGTATTTCTTTTCTTTTTTTAAAGTCTAAATATAGTTTTAATTTTTTTAGACAATGGAAACCAATGACCAACACAGGCTCTCAAAAAGCCTTCTTGCACAGAATTCTGGAGAATATCCCACTCCCACTCCACTAGTGAGGTGGTAAAATATCACTGAAGGAACGCTGGACTGAGAATCACATGAATGAGGTTCTGCTCAGTTTCCTTATCTGTCATGGGCGACCAACAAGTACTTCTCGTGACCTTCCACATTTGTTTTTACCTCAAGTTCTTTCCATCTGCTTCTGATTTTTTGCTTAGTTACTGCACTACCTAAAGACACAATTTATACCTTGAAGGTGCCTGATGCATTTCTTTTGTTTTATTTACTTACTTATCTATTTATTCTGCCTGATGCGTTTCTGGCTGTACTTCTAGGCAGAGTGCACTTATTTATTTATTCTCCCTGTTGCATTTCTGACTGTACTTCCAGGCAGAGTGCAGTTACTGATTTATTCTAACTGATTAGTTTCGGACTATACTTCCGGACAGAGTGCAGTTATTCATCCTGCCTGATGCATTTCGAACTGTACTTCCAGGTAGAATACAATATTTATTTATTATGCCTGATGCATTTCTGACTGTACTTCCGGGCAGAGTGCAGTGACCTCAGGGCAAGCAATTTAAGAGGCTCTCGGCCCAACTCCCTCCCCCAGCCTGGCACTGGCCTCTGTGGAGGAAGGGGCCTTTGCATTCAAGGGCTGTGTATCAGACCCGCTGTAGTCATGCAAAAGCAGGAGGCACACAGCCCAAAAGTTCCTGTACATTAGTGTTTACTTGTTAGTTTGGGTCTTTAAAATTTTTTTCTTTCAATTTTTATTCATTCTGCAAACATTAGATCCTATGATGTGCATAAGAGATGTTCAGTGAATGCTAAATGAAGGGAAATACTCAGAAATTCAAAAGTCACCTCAGCACTCCAAAAAACACATATAAATCTTCATGCTTTCCCCTCCTCCACTCTTGGCCTGACCTCTGCTCACATGCCAGGCCGCTAAGTGCTCTCGTGAACAAGTCTTTAAACACATGACAGGGTCTGTACCGAATGGGAATGTCCGCTCCAGTAGGAGGTACAGGTCATCAGCCTGAAACCACCTCAGTGGGTCTTCAGCTTCATATGAGGCCATGCCACAGTGACAATGCCTACTGGAGAGGACACGAGACCTCCAAGTCCAATGATGCCAGCATTGGACTTACAGATCCCCAACTGGGCCAATGGGTTCAAGATGTCACAGAGGTTCTTCACCGTGTCCAGGAGCAAGGGCAGATGCTTCCTCAGAGAGCGGAACAAGAGTAGAAGACAGGACTGGAGCCATTCTGTCTCCTCATCAGCCACGCTGCAGCCCAGAGGATCCTGGGACGGCGACTGCTCCCTGTTTGCCTTTTCCCCGGCAACCTGCTCCATCTGCAGGGAGAGTTCGTACAGATCCCTGACCAGGTGCAGCAGGAGAAAATAGTAATAATGGCGTGCGGCCCACGTCCGCCATTTCTCTTTGTTAATGCCGGAGGCGAGCCCTACGCTCCTCACCCAGAGGACAGTGTCACAGATGAAATAAACCACACGGGGTTCAGGTTGGCGAGCATCAGGCATAAGCGGGGCACCAGGTCCGTGGTGTGAATGCTCTGCTCAGTGGCCTGTACCGCGTGCACCACATTGCCTAGTCTGAACCATTTACGGCCAGTGCTCACACCAGACTCCAGTTTCTTGAGCTTCATTACCACCTTCTCTTTGTCAGCTTTAGGCTCTAACAAATATCTAAGCAACATGCATGTGTATTGAGCAGCTCTGAAAAGCCGTTCCCGGTCCTGGGTCTGGTTGGTGAAGCGGATGAAGGTCTCCATGGCGCCCAGTCCACGGCACAGTGTCGAGCCGGGCTCCGCAGCAAGACCTCAGGGGCGGCGCCCGATCCCCGCGGGAGGGTCGGCCTCCGGAGGCCGAAGGGACTGTGTCGCTCGGCCTGCAGGGCGGGCGCAGTGAACTGTATTTCAATAAGCAGCAGCACACACACTGACTCCCTATGGACAAAACCAGTCCACCGGAGGGCATCCTACTTAAGGTTCCATGGTTGAAGGAATTTTGTAATTCTATAATCTTAGTTTTTTTAAAAAAATACAATGTACATTCAAAAGAGAAAAAAATAAAAATGGGTGCAGGGTTGGGGGCATACAGTGAGTGTCCTTAAAGACAATAACTCTTGTCCATTGACCAGCATACAGTCACCATAGAATTACACAGTACCCCTCCCCACAATTAGGCTAAGCAGTTATTTGTTCCATTGTGGTTCAGTAAGCTCCAACTTGAAACAGGTGGACAGTCTTTGGAAGTTGCTAGTTACTCAAGCTTGTACAAAGGTTTCATGTATAGTTTTTCACAAGTAACAAAGCTACTTTGCAAGACCCATTTCTTGCATACTAGTCTGTATTTCTTTTTGTTTGTTTATTTGTTTGCAAAGCAGCATAGCAACATCATGATTGTAGGATGTGCCTGACGTTGTGGTCACAACTGTAAACATCATTTGCACATCAGTGAAAAATCAAACAGGAAGAGATGGGTTCTTTAAAAACAAAACAACCAAGAAAACACCTGACTGGTGATGGTACAGAGGATAAAGCATCTACCTGGGACACTGAGGTACCAGGTTGGAAACCCCGAGGTTGCCAGGTTGAATGTGAGGTCATCTGGCTTGAGCACAAGCTCACCAGCTTTAGCACAGGGTTGCTGGCTTGAGTGTGGAATCACAGACATGACCCCATGGTCACTGGCTTGTGCCCAAAGGTTTCTGGCTTGAGTCCAAGATCACTGGCTTTTAAGCAAGGGATCACTTGCTCGGCTTGAGACCTCTCGATCAAGGCATGTATGATAAGCAATTAATGAATAACTAAAATGATGCAACTACGAGTTGCATCTCACCTCTCTCCCCCCCACACACAGACAAACAAGAAAATGGAGTGAACACACAATACAGTATAGAGATGATGTATTATAGAATTATACATCTGAAACCTGTATTATTTTAATTTATTTTATTTTATTTTATTTTTTACAGAGACAGAGAGTGAGTCAGAGAGAAGGATAGACAGGGACAGACAGACAGGAACGGAGAGAGATGAGAAGCATCAATCACCAGTTTTTCATTGCACGTTGCAACACCTTAGTTGTTCATTGATTGCTCTCTCATATGTGCCTTGACCGCGGGCCTTCAGCAGGCTAAGTAGCCCCTTGTTGGAGCCAGCGGCCTTGGGTTCAAACTGGTGGGCTTTTTGCTCAAAGCAGATGAGCCCGTGCTCCAGCTGGCGACCTTGGGGTCTCGAACCTGGGTCTTCTGCATCCCAGTCTGATGCTCTATCCTGCACCACTGCCTGGTCAGGCTGAAACCTATATTATTTTATAACCAATGGCATCCCAATAAATTTGATTAAAAACCCAACCCCGCACCCTCCTCAAACAAGAGAAAGGGTATAGTTCAAGAACAGTTACTCTGCACTTCTCCTTCGGAATGGGTTCTCCTGTAGCTTAGCTCATGGCAATCTTGTTTTCTTTCAGGAATTGAGGGAACTGGCATCTGGGAACACTGTCAGCAGCACACGGCTTTCCCCTGTTGGCACTGATAGCTGACTGAGCGCCATCAGTCTTGGAAACAGTGATGTTACTGCTGACAGAGCTGGCCCCCAGGGAAACCAGGAGAGTGGGAATGCCTCTACTCTGAATCATTGAGATTTCACTGGTCTTCATGGCCAGATCATCACTGACTATGGTGGTGTATTGATTCTACATAGCAGGGTCCTTGTTCAATGAAGGGGCCAAGATTTCCATGGGAAACATCTTAGGGACCCTTTTTGCCTCTGTTCCTAAAAGAGTCATGGTGTTGTTCTTTTTTTTTTTTTTTTTTGTATTTTTCTGAAGCTAGAAACAGGGAGAGACAGACAGACTCCCGCATGTGCCCGACCGGGATCCACCCGGCACGCCCACCAGGGGCGAAGCTCTGCCCATCAGGGGGCGATGCACTGCCCCTCCGGGGCATTGCTCTGCGGTGACCAGAGCCACTCTAGCACCTAGGGCAGAGGCCAAGGAGCCATCCCCAGCGCCCGGGCCATCTTTGCTCCAGTGGAGCCTTGGCTGCGGGAGGGGAAGAGAGGGACAGAGAGGAAGGAGAGGGGGAGGGGTGGAGAAGCAGATGGGTGCTTCTCCTGTGTGCCCTGGCCGGGAATCGAACCCGGGACTTCTGCATGCCAGGCCGACGCTCTACCACTGAGCCAACCGGCCAGGGCCATGGTGTTGTTCTTGATGGCAAGCTCCCTCCCATGGCATGTGGAGCTGTTGTTGGCACCATGTGCCAACATACAATGGATCTTCAAGTTACCTTTGGTGATAGAAGCTCACCCTCATATGTTACACATGAAAGGCTTCTCCCCATTGTGGGTTCACTCGTGAATCTTAAGAGCACTACCCGATGAATTCTTCCCACACCATGTGCAACTGTGTTGCTTGCCTTGTAGATGTGGCTAGGCTGCTAACAAAAGTCCCACATCTGGAGGTTTGGTTGTGGGCCCAAATGCGCCAGGAACTTTGCACCAGGAATAAATGCACCAGGAACTTTTACATAGATTGGCTGTGCTTGAACAAATGTTGATGGGATACTGCTCCGACCTTCCACCTCACTGCGGCTGTCCTCTGAGCTGTCTGCTTTGCTATCAGCGTCAGGGGACTTGGAGGTGTCTAAAAAAGATGTGGTCTCTAGGACATCTGGATCTCGGCTCTGATAGTTGTGGTCTCATCACTGAGGACGAGCTGTTGGTCACACCATCACTCTCCACTGAACTACTTTCTCTGCTGCTCTGCCATTGCAGGACCAAGGAAGCAGGACCCACCTTTCCTGGGGCATCTGGGGGGGGCGATTATGGAGAACCCTGGTATGGGTGATGCTGAGTGGGTGCTGGGAGGACCTTTGAGAGCTGCTGGGGGAATCCTGGGAGCTGACTTCGTCTACTGTGATGCTTTTGACAATGTCATCATGACAGATGGCACTTGTGCGGCCATTCTCACTGACCACTATTGGCTCGGTACCCATAAAGTCACAGGGAGTCTCTACAGGAGTGTGTTGGGAATCTGCCCATGTGCCTCCAAATATGTTGCTGCAACATGACTGTGTTGGTCAACTTCAGGCAGATAGAGCATGACTGCTGCATCTTAATGGATGTGCTGGTTCCGTGAACCCTGAGGTGTGTCTTTAGGTTGCCTTTGATGGAGAAGATTTGGTCACAGATCTTACACCAGAATGGTCTCTCTTGGTGTGGGTGCAGTAATGCATTTTGAGGGAGTGTTGGCAGCTTAAGACACAGTGGCAAATAAGACATTTGTTGTGGTTGGTGATGGCCTTCTCTGTGTTCTCTACCAGCTGCTGTAACTTCAGGGTCTCTGGTCCTGGTTTGAGTGTCCCTCCTCCTTGGAAGCCACCAACCCTTGGGGAATTATGGTTTGGCCCCACCCAGAGACTATGGATCCATCCTCACTTTCTGGAGGAGGCCCAGGCTGTAGGATATTAGGTCCTTGGGTTAGTCCCCAAAGAGAGGTAGCCCTATATTGGGGGTCACTGTTACCAGAACAGTTTTGCTATCTAAAGAGAGACTCGATTCATCTACAGCAGGGGAAGTCAACCTTTTTATACCTACTGCCCACTTTTGTATCTTTGTTAGTAGTAAAATTTTCTAACTGCCCATTGGTTCCACAGTAATGGTGATTTATAAAGTAGGGAAGTAACTTTACTTTATAAAATTTATAAAGCAGAGTTACAGCAAGTTAAAGCATATAATAATAATCACTTACCAAGTACTTTATGTCAGATTTTCGCTAAGTTTGGCAGAATAAATCTTTATAAAACAACTTACTATAGCTATATCTATCTTTTTATTTATAGTTTGGTTGCTCCTCTACCGCCCACCATGAAAGCTGGAATGCCCACTAGTGGGCGGTAGGAACCAGGTTGACTACCACTGATTTACAGGGACAGCTATGGAGAATTCATAAGGAATGCCATTGTCTCCTGCCCTTTTGTCATGGAATTTGTCAAACAGCTAGGGTTGTCGATGAAAGTGAACCTTGAGTTTGCCCTTGGTGGTGACCTGGTGGTCACAGACAGAGCACACAAAGGGTCTCACTCCAGTATGGGAATGGCGGTGGATCTGCAAGTAGTTATCAGTCCCCCAAACCTTGCTATAGTACTTATACTTGTGCCTGTAGAGGGCAGCCTGGTCTTTGAGTTTGACATCCACCAGGGATAGGTTGGGTGGCTTCCCTTACCCTTTCTTGGATGCATCCAATGCCACAGTGGGGAAATGGCTGTGGGAGAGCCCAGAGCCTGGGGCCTGTTGTATCAAAGCAGCTGGGAAGCAGTTCAGGTGCCTCAGGGCGAAGGACACCAGCCCTGGGGACATGGAGCTGGTAGTAGAAGGGATGTTTTTGCATGAGGTAACCTGGCTTGTTTCAAGGGGTCTAGAGACAGATCTTGGCTTCCAGTGTTTTGGCTGAGCAGAGCCACAGCTGTAGAAAACTGCTGGGACATGCAGCTGTGTAAGATCTTCAGGGTATCAGCTTCTGCCATGTCAGAGTGGAGGCCATGGGCAGTCCACACATTCACCTGGACGTGGATCTGCTCCGTGAGTTGTATTTCCCGTAGCACAGGATCTGCTCCAGGACCCACGGGATGCTGTAGGTACCAGGCAAGGGGGTGGGCAGCACATCTGCACTCCACAGATTCATCGCCACCTTGGTGTCCTGTAATGCGTGAAGAGTTATGTTAGTGTTGGCCACTTTGCCTTTGGGTTAACAGCCAAGTCCTGGGGTGTGGGGGTGGTAGGGTGGTCTCCCTTTTTAAGTACAAACGGATTCTGCCCCTGGCTTCCCCTTTGTGTCCTCTGAGCTGCTACCACCCTCCCTGTACTTGTCCTTACTACTTGGACAGTGTGGCTGGTGGCTCAGCATGGCTCAGAGAAGTCTTCTAAAGGCACTGGCTCCTTGCTGATGTTCTGGATGAGGACAGGTGTATGTTTAGTGCATTTTTTCTTATGTTCTTAGAACTCAGAGAAGCTGAAGAACTCTCCACAGCATTTTTCACAGGTGTGATCCTCCTCCCAACGAGGCCTCTTTATCACAGCTTGGTTTCCACTCACGTCACCGCCAGTTCCCTGGTAGTTCATTGGAGCACCCGACTCCGCTGTCGGAGTATCTGCAAACTCAGAGGCCGGCTGCTGCGACTGCTGCTCACCTGGTCCTCCTTCGAGTTGATGTGTTGGGGTTTCACCTGCATCAGGGTGCTGGAAGAGCAGCAGTTATTTGCCCACTCCTAGAAGTCCAGCTTTTCTTCAAATAAAACCATCCTTTTACATGTGCTTCCTGATCCCCTTGCTCCTACAGTGTGTCTGTAAAGTCATGGTGCACTTTTGACCGGTCACAGGAAAGCAAAAAAATAAAAAGATGATAGAAATGTGAAATCTGCACCAAATAAAAGGAAAACTCTCCCAGTTTCATACCTATTCATTGCAGTTCGATGTGGGCTCACACACAGATTTTTTAGAGCTCCTTATTTTTAATAGCTCCTTTAGGTAGCTATTCCGTATAGCCTCTACAGATTCCTCACTGACTGATGGCCTACCAGAACGGGGTTTCTCCACCAAACTGCCGGTTTCCTTCAACTGCTTATCCCACCGAGTAATGTTATTCCTATGTGGTGGCGCTTCGTTATAAACACGCCAATATTCATGTTGCACTTTGGTCATGGATTCGAATTTAGCGAGCCACAGAACACACTGAACTTTCCTCTGTACCCTCCACATCTTGACTGGCATGGCCGTGGGCTGCTCCGCTGTATACACGGTGTTACGTCATCATCTGCACATGTGCACATGCTGCCACATCATCCTACAGAAACTGGGAATGTTTTCCTTTTATTTGGTGCAGATTTCACATTTCTATCGTCTTTTGTTGCTTTCCTGTGACTGGTCAAAAGTGCACCATGACTTTACAGACACACTGTATTCTCGGGCCAACCCCAGAGCAGCCAGGGAGCGCCTTTGGTGCTGGCAGCTGCGCCCTAGATCATATGGCCCAATCCACCGCCCCTTCTCCAAGCCTCTGGTCGTACTTCCTCTGCCTGCCTCTAGCCAGTAGCAAAGGGTGGAGGCGGTGTCCTGCGGGGGGCGGGGGGGGGGGGGGTCGCGGCAGGACAGTCTCCTCTCTTCAGCTTTCGTCAGCATCTCCCGTTCAGCTCTGGTCCCTGACCTCACACTTTATTTTACTGTTGTGTATTTTATTAAACTCTTTATTGTTTGCTTTTATTATTTTATAAGCAATGCATATCTGTTAATAAAAGCCAGAAAATACAGATAAACAAAAAGAAGAAAATAAAAATCATGCAAACTCTTTTTAACTTCTTGTCATCTATCCTTAACTCTGCATATTTATTTTTATTTTTACAGAAAAGGGATCTGACTGTATGCATTATTTTTCATTTAAAATAATTCTGAAATCCTTACACTGTACCAAATATACTTCTGGGACATCATTTCCAACAGCTACATAGTATTTCAGTAGGCAATGATATGCAGCCAACCATCCTTATTAATAGGCATTTAGGGAATTTCTAATTTTTTAATATCACAAAACTAAACAACATGAAATTTCTGGCATTTGGCTATTCTTGATCTAAGAAATGGCAATTTCATATGGTTTGACCTAAGGTAAATAACACTGTGATGAACGTTATTATCACTAATCTTTGCACTATTTTTTCAATGACTTGCTTGCATTCCTCGACATTCCTAGAAATCCATGTGCTGAGTCAAAAGGAATGCATGCTTTTAAGCAGACCTACACTTTAGTACACTAACCCCAGGCGTGTGTCCAAAGCAGAGCAAGAGGGCCAAGGGATGAGGTCGAGGAACAGTTTCAGTCTGTTGGGTATCCTGTAAAGAGACCTGGGCTTGGCCTCAGCTGATGGGGCGGAAGTACCAGCTGCTCTCCTCACTAAGGTGTGACCTGAACCATTACAGCACAGAGGCAGACTTACTCTGCAATCAGCAGGGTTTCCATGACGGGACAACTATGTCTTTGTTTCACAGATATTGGTGGTTTGTCCAAGGTTTGGGCATTCTGAACCCTGTTCAACTTCCACCACCCTTTGAAACTCTGCCTGAGTTTAGGATCCTGTGATAAACCCCCTTCTCCTGGGAAAGGTGACTCAGAGATGAAGGCTTTTTAAATGACTCACAATTGCCTCTGTGGTTTTGAACGTTTAAGAATACGACTTGGCATTGAGGATGGACCCAGGCCTGGCTGTGGAGGGAGGTTCTGACGGATTCTGTGGCGGCAGACCTCCAGAACCATTGAAGCGTGCAGGCTGAATTTTAAAAATAATTGTCCTTTTTAATGATGTAAAACATGTCATCTAGATTAAAAAATAAACACACTTTATTACTTTCCCAGTCCTTTCTTCCTCCCTCCCTGGGCCAGATGGGGATTGCTTGAATATTTCTGGCGTATTTCACATATTTAATAACGCCCTTGGAGGTTCTTCCAGATCTGATGAAAACGTGGGATTGAACTCTGGGCATAGACTGTTCATAGAAAAGAAAGCTGGTGGTGAGTGCGTGTGCTGGGAGTGGGGACGCATCCTATTTTGGAAGCAGCTGGGTCTACAAGTCAAAAGGCCTATACATTTTATCTTGAGCAACAAAGAACATTGTTTCTCTGCCCCCGCCCCATCAGTGCCTTTTGGGGGTGGGGGAGAAAGGAAAAGAAAAAGAAGAAGAAATCACCGCAGCTAAGCAACCTAGAGCAGCTTCTGGAGAGGGTCAGACCTTCCCCGCGTTAGCTTTCGGCTAGCTCTCTTGAGTTGCAGTGAATCCAAGAAAATAATTAAAGCTTTAATTTATTTATACATCTTCTCTATACATAGTATAGATCCAACAATTGCTGCCTCCTAATTTATGCACGCGAAACCCTCCTGGAGCGCGGGCGGCGTGCAGCGGCCAAGTGTGGGTCCCAGGCCGCCGCGGGGAGTAGGGAAGAAGGGAAGGAGGGAAGGAGGGAAGGAAGGAAGGAGGGAGGAAGGGAAGGAGGGAAGGAGGGAAGGAGGGAAGGAGAGAAAGGGAAACCCCCGCGCCGGCGCGCCCCTCCGGAGCGGGGACCCCGGAGGCCTGTCAGCCCCGCGGCCGCGGAACAATGGCTGGTGTTGTGCGCGCGGCGGGCCGGCGGGCAGCCTGGAGCGGGCGCACCTGGGTGATGGGCACCTCCCGAGACGCCCCGGGCCTGCGGGCCTGACAGGCGCACGGCGGCTCCTTAATAGACTGCGCGAGTGTTCTCCGGGAGAAGTCTGCGGCGGTCCCCGAGGAGAGATCATCAGGCAGAGTGGTCCCCGGAGCAGGATTTATTAGCAGACAGGATGGGGAAGTTGATTAGCCTCCGCGGCTGAACGGACATCCTGTCAGACAGGCCTCTTAATCCAATCACTTACCTGTCGAGGGGGAGCCTTCTGCCGCCGCCCCACACCGGCCTCCCTGCCGCCCACCCTGCACAGCCCACGCTCGCTCGTGTCCGGGACCCTGC
This sequence comes from Saccopteryx bilineata, assembly GCF_036850765.1. Taxonomy (NCBI): domain Eukaryota; kingdom Metazoa; phylum Chordata; class Mammalia; order Chiroptera; family Emballonuridae; genus Saccopteryx; species Saccopteryx bilineata. The sequence goes on along the minus strand of NC_089491.1, from coordinate 36,862,223 downwards.
GACTGATGCGCAGGTCTCTCCGTCGCTCGTTGCCAGGTCAGCTCTCTGATCCTGGCTTGCTGTTGAGCAGCCTCCCGGTTGCTCTTCTGGACTCTCAGCCCTGGCTGTGACCCTCTCCTGCGTGGCAGCCTTACCTTCCGTGGTTCTCTAGTTCTCACTTTGGAAAATACCCGCTCTTGGGTCTTGTCTTATTTGGCCCAGACTCACCTTTCCAGTGGCATCCTGGCCAGTCCCTCTCCCTGGGGCCTCTGCTTTATGCAAACCCAGCTACTTTCCTCATTTCTCAAACTGCTCCTGCCTGCCTCCTGAGCCCTTGCCCCAGTAATGGGGTTGGGCTAGGATGCTCTCCACTCTTCTCCCAAATCCAACTGTCCTTGGAGGTCTTGCTCACAAGCCTAATCTTCCCTGATTACCCTCCGCCGTCCATGCCCAGGTAATCGCTCTCTTCAGGGAAACTTCATCTGTGCTAGAGTGAGGAGGACCCTCACCTCCAGTCCTGTCTCCACCACTTCCTAGCTCTGTGCCCTTGGGCCTTACCTGGGCCTCTCCCTGCTGTAAAACAGGGATGATAACAATAGTTCCCACAGGGTTGCTGTGGGACTGAAGGAGAGGGTGCATGTAGGGGCTGGGGCGATGCCTGACGTATAGCAGAGCTTGGTGCTCAGCATTTGTCCGACCCTGCAATGGGTAGTATGGTAGTACCTCCTTCACTGTGCCAAGTGCCATTAGGACAGGGGCCAGGCCTTCGCTGTCAGCCTCTACCCTCACTGTCTCTGCCCCCTTCCAACACTAAGTACATAGAATCCTTTACAGATGAAATGGCTGCTAAGTGTTCACTGAGTGAATGAAGGAACTGCTGCCACTCTGCAGACCAAGTATGATGTGCCATCTCTCTGGGTGACTCCACGAGGCCCCATTTCTGGTTGGTCTGGTCCTGGAAGAAGCAGGAAGGTGAGGGGCAGGCATTGAGATGTGTGTTCTCTCCAGCTCTTGTCAAGAGTTTAGGAATTCAGACTCTATTGATCTGCTGTATCTTCAAAGCCATCAATCATCATTAAGAAACAGGACCTGAGCCCCTGGATGGGGCGGCTGGTACTGGGTAATTTACAGGATTTTACACACACACACACACACACACACACACACACACACACACACACCTAAAAGAAGTCAGCTCAGACAAGCACTGAACAGGAGGAAGAGAACCCAGGGAAACATAGAGACCAAAGGTAACCGGCCAGGAAGTACATCAAATTCCACTTCCTGGTGGAATCACTGATTTTTGTGGTTGATTGCAACTGTCTATCTAGCATTTAACTTTGGTAAGTGTGGATGCTGGGGTGTCACTCAGGTCCTGCCACCTCCTACTAAGGTTTGCCTCTTTTGGCTACTCACAGCCTGTCACTTTTGCCTGGGTCCATGTCAAGATCAATGGTTTTTGGTTTGGATCATCTTCCTTATTTCCCTTTCAAAAAACAGAAAAGCATTTTGCAGGCCACAGTCATCAGTTCCTATGCCTCGGTGTCTTTCTACACTCCTGGGTAATCTTGGTATGGCAGAACACACCATTGGCCTGGGCTTCAGAGAACTTGGGGCCTGGTCAAGCCCTGCTACTGATTAATTGTGTGACCTTGAGGGAGGAACCGAGATGGGGGGTGGAGAAGAACATTTAACTTCACTGAACTTCAGTTTCTTTATCCGTCAAATGGGGATAATATTTGACCTAACGTCGTGGGAGGAGAAATTTAAGGGTCAAATGAAGTAATTGGTAGGAGTGTGCTTTTAAAAAGACAGTATTATACAAAATTAAGGCAGAATTCCTATAATGAAATTGTTCCTGAATATTGATTGCCCTCGATGCTGGGTGCTGGGGAAGTAGAGGCGGCCAAGCTTCAGCCTGCCCTCAGGAGGCTCAAAAACGGGAGAGAGACAGATGTGGGGGCACTGCTGAGATACCGGGCAGGAGGAAGTCAGGGCTGGGAAGAGGAGACAGCAATGAAACCTCCCCCTCTGCAGGCCTGGGGCCGGCAAGGCTTCAAGGAGGAAGGGGATCGGAATAGCTGGGGAAGGGTGCCAGGCAGAGGGGACAGCAAGGGATGGGAAGATAGATTGTGTGGCGGACAGGGAAAAATGAAGTGGGAAAGGCAGATGGAGTCAGTATGCAAGGCCTCATGGCCAATGAGTGCAGCCCATCTCTTGGTAGAGAAGTGACAAACTCAAGAGCATTCTGGAACTTTGGGGAGATGGCAGACTATGTGTAGGGCATGGGCTGGAGGAGAGGTAGGAGGTGTGGAAGAAGCTACAGCACTATTCAGATGAGAGATGGTGAGGCCTGAGGACCTGGGAGCTGGGGCCCTACCTTCTGATTCCCTGGGTGAAGAAAGGAGGGAGCAGAGGCAAGGGTGAGGTGACTGGGGGAGCGCCGTGGAACAAAGTTGGGGAAACCCTGGTCTGCATTGTCATCCAAACAGGTAACAGTCTATTTGCAGAGAGGCCTCTCTATCTACTGGGCCATGGACACTACTCTGGGGCCAAGGACACAACTCACAAATGCCTGCATGCCTGGGAAGAGGACTTTTCACAACAACACGAATGTCTCAGTCCTCGCCCATGAGACCAGGATACAAGAAAGAACCTGTACCCTGAGGATGATTGTCAGAGCCTGGACGGTGGGCTTGGAGTCAATCTGGCTCATCTAGTTCCCAGCTATTGGAACACTAGACAAGACATGTAACTTCAGCATCCCTATTTTTAAAATGGGGATAATAATAATAATAATAACCAAAAAAATGCATTAAGTACTTACATGAGTCAGGCACTGTGCGATTCTGAACGAGGCTAGTAGGTGGGAAGGTGACTGCCTGTCTCGGCCCCTCCCACTCTGAGCCTCCTTCTGCCCAGACTGTGGGTATCTCCTTGGGTGGACAGAAGTAGGTAGAATGTGACACCAATGAGGAGCATAAATTTGTTCAGGTAAAAATCCAATTGATATGGAAACCCCACAAGTTCCCAAGATGATTATGGCTTTAAATTCATTCTAGAGCCCCAGTAGTAGCCTTCCAAGAGATATTCTGGCTGCACTTGGATGCCTCTGGTGGCAGGGAGCTCACTCTTCCACTGGCATTCCTTTGTATCTTAGAGCATCTCTGTGAAAAAGGGAACTTTTTTTTTTTTTTAAGTGAGAGGAGGGGAGATAGAGAGAGAAAGACTCCCGCATGCCCCCTAACATGGATCTACCCTGCAACCTCTGTCTGGGGCCGATGCTTGAGTCAACCTAGCTATCCTTAGCACCCAGAGCCAACACTCAAACCAGTTGAGCCACTGGCTGTAAGGGGAAGAGAGAGAGAAGGGGGAGAGAGAGGGGAAGAGAAGCAGATGGCCGCTTCTCATGTACGCCCTGATTGGGGATTGAACGAAGGACATTCTCACGCCGGGCCAATGTGCTACCCACTAAGCAAACCTGCCAGGGCTTGTAAAAGGGAATTTATTAAGCTAAGCAGACACATATTCTTTTAGTCTAAACTAAGCACTGATTCTTTTAGGTGTTTCTACTACTCTTAAACTTTCTGCTTCTTTGGTGCAGCATTGCCAAGGGCCTTGAGTTTCACTCCAAGGAGTTTTGTCTTTATTCTGCATGCAGAGGGAGCCCTGGGAGGCCCCTGGGCAGGAGGACTATGAACAGGCAGAATTCTGTTCAAGAAGATGACACCACTGGCTGGGCTGGGGCTGGGGCTGAGGTCCTCAAGGCAGGGCAGTGTGATGTCTGTCTCTGTACTTATTAGTGAGCTTGAAGGCAGATAACCAGAGATAACCATTTCTCTTCTCAGACAAACAGGTCCAAGGCCAGTGGCCATGGGTATGGACTGAGAGGTGGCATATGTAAAAGTTCTATTTTAAGGTCACCCCAAGTTTGGGTACCGTGGAAGCCACACCCTGTTGGCCCTCTAGAGTCTGTCTTTCTGCAGAACCAAAGATTGCAGGCAGATGCAGGAAACTGGGGTCTTGGGTGAAGGAATTATCCAGCTCTCCTCTGGACCTGAGGCAGCTAGAACGTTGTGGCAGATGGTCATGGTAAGGATTGGCCCTCAGTGGGGGGGACAGTCAGCTCTCCACCCCGAGATCAGAGCTTCACTGGCCCCAGGATCCCTTTTGACCTTTATGTTCTCCAAAAAAAGTCAAGGTGATGACAAGACACATCTATCGCATCTTAGCCATCATTGCAATTGAAAGATGGGCCCGGAGCAGGTGGACTGCTTCAATTATGATGGATGAGGATGGTGACAGCTCTCGGGAGAGGCGCGGGAACCTGGCAAGTGCTCACTCAGCTATGACTCCTCTGGTAGCAATTTGACAAGATCAGAGCACTTTATAGAAGTGGAAAGTTTGGGGACCTTGGGGTTTGTTCGGCTCAGGGACTCTGTCTGATGAAGCCCTGTTCCAGCAATGCTAGGTGGGCATCTATTCTAGGAGGCCCAGAATGGGGAGGCAGGAATAGCCTTAGGGAAGGGTTCTGCCTCCTGGGACCTCCCGGCCCTGGGCCCTGGGCCTGGGACTTGCCTGCTTCAGTCTCCGCCAGCTGCTGACCAGGAGACACCAGCACGGCCATAGCCACAACCTCATGGCTATCTGGGCATCTATCTCTGCTGGGCCAGGCCCTGTGCCAGGCACTGGGGGACAACAGTGGACAAAAAAAGTCACATCCTGCCTCATGGATGTTACTCTGCCACATCCTTCTGTGTAGACTCTGAGTGAAGAGAGGGTCCGGGACCTGGCAGGCCCCTCTGTTGTTGGCTGTGAAGCTCACTTTTGAGTTTTGGTTGAATCATCTCTTTTTGGGCACAGTGACTGGGGGTTAAGGGTACCCTGTGAGGAGTGCCCACCTTGTCACAGGTGTTCCATCAATGCTGGTTTTCCCCCCTCGCCAATCCTGTTGTCCTTTGGTGTATTTCTGTATTCATCCAGCAAACTTGGAGCACTTCCTGTGTGTCAGGGATGGCCCCCGGAAATTAGATGTGGTCCAGGAGATGAGGGGCTCCCAGTTTCATCCACTCAGGGAATGAGGATGCAGTTGGACCAGGCAGTCTCACTGCCCCTCGGTGGTTGCTGGGGGGAGGCCACAGTACTCCTGGACCCCTGTGCCTTCCAGGCATTGATGGGCTTCTCTGCATCAGTTCTTCTCTAAAGCCAGGATTCAGGGGGTTCCTCACGCCAGGGGGTCATCTCGCTAGAGCAGAAGAGAACCCCCAATGTGAGTAGCTCAGTTCAGAGGTGCTTCAGTTCTTATTAAGTAGCTACTGTGTGTGTGTGTGTGTGTGTGTGTGTGTGTGTGTGTGTGTGTGGTGGGAGTTCAGGAGAGGCTGATGAGACTCAGGTCTGCCCTGCAGGGAGTCTGGGCTGGTGAGTGAGAAGGCAGTGTTAGGCATTGAACACCTTGCATGAGCTGGTAGGGAGGTCTGGTGAGGCCCTGAATGAATACTGAGGAGTCCATTCTGGTAGGGTGAACATCCCCAGGAAGCGCCCAGCTTGAGCAGGCAAAGCTTCTTGGGCACACTTCCTTCCCTGGGCCTCAGTGTTTCTGTCTGCACAGTGTCAGGGTTGCCTCAGGGGGCTTGAAGGCCCTCCTGGTCCAGACACTGGCAGGTTCAGGCCATCGCTTTCCCCTCAGAGGCAGTCCCAAGGGGAGCCAGCCTGTATCTTCCTCAGTAACTGATGTTCTTAGTTGGGAACTTCCCTGTGAACCCAGACATATCTACCCCCTCAGGATATTAGCCACAGTCCTTTTCTCTTGCTTTACAAGATGCTCAGCAGAGTTATGCCCACACAGATATTGAATAAATATTTTTATATCTTTTAATAAACTATTGTCATTTTGGTGAGCTAGAGAAGATTTTAATGATGACAACAAGAATATTAAGATCACCCACCAGCTGTGTGCCCTTGGGAAAGTCACACCCTCCCTGGGCCTTAATTTGCTTCTCAGTAAAGTGGGAGTGTCAGTCCTGCCTGGTCTCTACCTATATTGTGTCAAGTGTGAACGCCAGGAAACAGCGGATAGAGGAGGAGACCTGGTGAGGTCAGGGAGGTAGGGAGAGATGAAACTCATGGCCAACATGCCAGAGGGACTTTCTCCTGCTCTGTTAGCTTCTTGTTGGCTGGAGGCAGCTGTGACAATGTGAGATACCTTGTGAGTGGTGGTGGAGTGGTTAGTGGCATTTCCCTCCCTGTCCCATATGGCCAGATAGAAACAAAATGGCTTCCATCTCAGGCAGGAGGACTCTTATTCCACGCATGAAGCCTCCAGCAGGCAGAGGGAGCTCGGCAGGGGAAGTACTGCTCATCACAGGCCAGGCTGCCACCGAGCTCTGAGGAGCCTTTGGAGTCACACCCACAGGCTTACCTGGGCTCTTGCATCCTCTTCTCTTGTCACCTGCTCTCCACCTTAACAATTCTTTCAGGGCAAACAGAGCAGATCCAACCTAGATGCCGAAGCCAGGCTTGTGGACTGAGAGGCCTCTGGTCTCACTTCCCCCGCCCCCACCGCGCCCATCCTGTCACCACAATGTCTTCTAGTCTATGAGCCAAACCACCTAAAATCCTTCTTAGACTAAGAAGGTTTTATGAAGTCCCTTTCAATTCACCAGGTTCGTGTTTCATGAGTGGAGGTGAGGAACATGGGCTTTGGTGTCCAGCTGCCCTGGATCTGATCCCAGGCTTTGCCACTTTCTAGCTGGGTCACTTTGGGAAAATCACTTGATCTTCCTGGGTCTCAGTTTCCTCACCTGCAAAGTGGAGATTATAATAGTGCCTGTTTCATAGTGTGGTTGTGAGGAAAGTTGAGATAATGTATGTGATGTTTGAAGGAACTTCAGGATGTTTGCACCCTGTAGCATCCCTCTTCTCTGGGGAGGGCTCCCTGCTGCTCTCAGGGTGTGGTCACAGGACTGTACCTCTGTAGCTAGAGCAGGTGACCAAGCGTAGGTAAGCAGAGTCTGTTCTTGGGATTTTAGACTCTAGTGGGGGAAAGAAGCCCTCTTTTCTCTCTGTTTTAAAGGTATAATATGTGCCTTGGCAAGTTGGCTCAGCGATAGAGTGTTGGCCCAGCATGTGGATGTCCTGGGTTTAATTCCTGGTCAAAGCACACAGGAGAAGTGACCATCTGCTTCTCTACCCTTCCTCCTTCTCTCTCTTTCTCTTTTCCCCTCCCACAACCGTGGCTTGAATGGTTTGAGCAAATTGGCCCCAGGCACTGAGGATGGCTCCATGGTCTTGTCTTAAGTGCTTGAAGTAGCTTAGCTGCTGAGCAATGAAGCAGCGGCCCCAGATGGGCAGAGCATCTCCCTGTAAGGGCCTTGCTGGGTGGATCCTGGTCTGCATACATGTGGGAGTCTGTCTCTCTGCCTTTCCGCCACTCATTTAAAAAAAAAGATATAAGATGTTACCTTGAGGTTTCTGGAAGATATGGTTCTGGCCTTGGGACAGTTGACTTATCAGAAAAACCAACCCGGAGAGAAGCAGAGAAATGGAGAGAGAGAGCCCTTATTGCACTTGAATCATTAGTGCAGTGTCATCCCTGCCCTTTCTGAGTTTTCACTATTTGAATGAATGTCTGTAGCACTTACCTTTTGGATTAAGCTTCTTGGAGCTGGGATTCTGACACTTGGAACCAAAGGATTCCAATTCACATAAATACACTTAGTACAGCCCCTGACTCACTAAGTGATAGCTCTCAGAATAAACTCAAGCCAAGCTCTATGCAGCTTGACATTGGTGATGACTTTTCATCTCCATTTACCTATGGCCACCTTGTCAAGAGAACTTGTGTACACAGTATCTTCCCTGCCAACCAGCCCAGACTCTATGGCTACCTGCATGTCGGGGGTGGCTTGAGTCCGGAGCCTGTCTGGTGATGAAGGCAGCAGCATCAGCCCACGTAAAACAGCACCATGGACAGTGGCAGCCCAGCGTGCAAACACCTGCCACAGGACAGAGACACAATCAAGCCGCCGACATCCTTCGCCCATGTCGGGGCTTGATAATGAACAAGTAATTTATGTCCAAGAGTCAGTGGAGCCTGTCGCAGGCTGGGGCTGAAATGTTACTACGAGGGATTCTTATGAAGGTCATTGCCCTGTTCTTGTCGCTGTTAAGGGTTGACTGTAACTGGCGTCCTCTTAGAGGCAGGCCCTTGTTCTCCAGGCTTCGTTGTGGGGAGAGAGGTACATCTTTGAGAGAAGCTCGGTGGGGACAAGCAGCTGGGTTTCTTCTGAACCATGGTCTTGAATTGGATCTGGGATCTTTGCAAAGTTTGACCTCAGGTTCCTCGTGGATGAGAAGGGGAGGTTCAAGGTGGATTGGTGTTTGGCATGGCTGTGCAGGGTCTGTGAGGAGGAAGGACAGGATTGGGCATCCCTCTCTGAAGACAAAAAAAAAAAAAAAAGACTCCAAAGACCTCTGTGTGAATTAATTTGATTCAAAAGCTAGATGTGATAGAAATACGTAGTGTTTTGAAGACAGAGTAACAGACTGTCTCTTTTAAGTGCACGAAAAGAGAAGAGATAAAGGAGAAGGCACTAGGTTAGTGAGTAGGTGAACCACTCAAACCCTTTCTATGAGCCTTTGTTTCCCTACCTGTTAGCGGAATAGAGAGCCTTCACTGTTCTGGGATGCAGACAGAGAATGTTTTAACAGTCCCATTTCCTTGGTGAAGAAACTGAGGCTCAGAGGTTAATTCAGGCAGCTTCTCTGCTCCAGAGTTGGGCCTTTGAACAGCCCAGTACTTCATCCATTGCCCAGCTTTTCCTACTATTCATAGACATTATGGAACAAGCAGTCTCATGGGGTCCTCCCCTGTAGAAGCCCAGAGGCCCCCCTCTGTCTCTCCATCATTTTAGAGCAAGGGGTCCTTGGGGAGTTGTCAGGCTGACTTCTGCTGTAAGAGGGAAAGGCTGCCCTTGAGAAAGGGTCTGTCTCCCAGAGGGGGCTTGGCTGCTTGTGTGCACTTTGCCTCAGCTCATGTGGTCCATGATCCGTGGGGTCTGCTAGTGGGATCATCCCCTTTTTCCTGTACCCTTGTCAGTAGCCTTGTTTCAGCTCCATTTCCCCTTTCCACGTTCGATGCTGGAATTTCTGGCCTGAAACATGATTAATACACCCTGAGCGAAGTGCCGCAGTTTTCTTTTCCTCTCAGGAGAGGATTACATTGAAATTTACCAGGAGGTCCTATGAGGGGGATAAAAAATAAAGACTGGAGTAAAACTCTTGCTACTAAAGAGAGATCATGTGACCCAAACCAGTGAGTCCTGCTTGCTGCTCACCTCAGAACTGTGAGCTAAGCCTGTTCTGGGCATGGGCATCCTGGGTGACCACATCACTGGAGCTGGGCACTGTCCACTGGGTAGAGGAATGATGATAGCTTGGTTGATCCCTGTGGCTGGACTTCTAGAAAATATTCCTAAACCCAGATTTCCCCCCAGGTGCTGTTGGCGAAACACTGGGAGGCGGATAAGAAGAACCTGGATCATCACACCCATTTCACAGATGAGGAGATGTGGCTCAGCGGGAGAGAGGAGGGGCCCAGAAGCGGGGCTGCAGGGCCCTCATCAGGCCCTTTCTGCTGCATCTCTGCCCACCCAGCTCCCAACAGCAGGGGCAGGGGGGCTGCCCAGATGCACAGGGCTCTGGAGCAGCTGAGCAGGGCTGGTGGAGGCGGTGTCCCTGTCATGAGCACTCTCAGTCTGCAAGAGCACCCCCATTACAAACTGCGCATGTTGTTATGGGAAGAGCTGAGAAACATTTCAATATTTATTTTAAATATTGGGAAAATAAAGCTGAAAGGGAGGGTGACCTCACCCCTGCCTGCCTTGCCTGGCTGGTGGTCCTTTCCCTGCTGTCTCTGCTGCTCGGTAACAACCGGCCGGCACCTCCAGAGTCAGCAGACCAGGTCCAGCTCTCAGCCCCAACACATTCTCGCTGTGTGACCCGCGGGAAGTTATCTAACTTCTCTTAGCCCCCATACCTTCATCTATAAAGGGGAATACTAATTCAGGTGATCGTTGAGGTCATCCAGACTGGGACACTACATTGGGACAGCAGGCATAAACCAGGATTGTCCTGGTAACCCAGGCTATACGAGCACTTTGTGGTAAGAGGAGCACCCATTCTGGGTTATTGTAAGGGTGAGACAATGAAAGGCACAGAGTAACTAGCATAGAGCACAGAGTCAACTCCACAGTGTAAGACAGCATTACTCTTATTCCTGTGCATTCTCTTCATTTCAGGACACTTTGTGACCTTCTTTTTAAATGGTGGGCGACTAAGCTGGCCTGTGCACATGTGTCATTCTGCGCAATGTTGGTGTTTGGCTTCTCTTCTAAGGCTGGGCTTTGAGAGCGATCCTGATGGCTCTGCAGTGTCCCTGCCTGGAGGCCTCTGACCATGGAATGAGGTCATGTGTGTTACACAAAGTCACTGGCCAAGACCCTGGAGGGCAAACATCTCCAAATTGGGGATGAAGGTCACATTTGTAGGTTTATTTCTCTGGCTTCTTCTGCTAATGCTGCCCACTGCTTATTATAGGATGTAGGTTGTTCAGGTGATGGGTGGGCAGTAGGAAAGATGGTGCTGCTCAGAGGGAGCTTAAGTCTGGACAAGCCTTCATGGGAGGGGAAAAGATGCTAGAAGCCCCCAGATAAGTGTGGAGGTCCCAGAGCAGAAAGCCTGTGCCAACACCCAGTGCGGCTGAGGAGGTGGCCGCTAGAGAACAGGTGGGAGGTGTGGTGCCTCCAGACAGAGCCGGTGCTGCCCCGAACCCCGCAGCTTCCTGCAGCCCCTGACCACGTGGCGGTGCACTTCTGGGCGGTGGCCCTGATGTCATACCTGGGGAATTCCTGAGAGGCTATCAAGGGATCAAGGTAATTCAGAAAAATACAGAGAAGGATATCAAAACAAGCAGGGATTCTGCCATCCCTGGGTATGGCTAACCACAGTGCCAGTTAGGTGAGGTCTCCCAGTCTGGTGTGAGTATGTATGTATGCTCTGTGGGAAGGAATTTCATAGGTAAATGCACCCAGATATAAATTTATTTTTCTTATAAATATCTTGTGCTTCTATTCTGCCTGACACAGAAAAATCAATCTAGTGACTTTTTACTGAATTCATTATTACTCAGGGACTTCTCCGTGACTTCTATGACACTCAGGATTGTGCCCCCCATCAGGGTTTTCTCTCTTGGTTGACTCTAGGTGGTAGGGGAGGCACTGTAACTGTGCCTTAATCTCCCCGGTGTGATGCCCTTTACCCCTTCTGGCCTGGGTGGGTGGGCATCTCTGGGCTGGAAACCCACTGAGAGTGCTGCCCCTGCCCCTGGGAGTCATCCTGGCCGTGAAACTCTGACTGGCCCATGGCCTCTTCCAGCCAACCTCAGTGCCCCATTTGAGAGCCAGGAGAATTTCTAGAATGCACCGCCACGTGGTCTGGGGCTGCAGGAAGCTGTGTGGGGTCGGGGCGGCACCGGCTCTCTCTGTCTGGAGGCACCACACCTCCCACCTGTTCTCTAGTGGTCACCTCCTCGGCAACACCTGGCCTCCTCGGCAGCACAGGGTCTCCTTGGTGACGCCGGGCCTCCCCGGTGGCACCAGGTCTCCTCAGCAGCACCGGGTGTTGGCACAGGCTTTCTGCTCTGGGACCTCCACACTTATCTGGGGGCTTCTAGCATCTTTTCCTCTCCCATAAAATTTGGCCCAAAGTGGATAGGTAGCTGAGTTCAGGGCTCTCCTACACCAGCAACTGATTTAGACCCTCATCTGCAAACTCCCTAGGCCCAGCTGTCTTTTTTTTTTTTTTTTTTTTTGTAGTGAGAGAGATAGAATGAGGGACAGACAGGAAGGGAGAGAGATGAGAACCATCAATTCTTTGTTGAGGCTCCTTAGTTGTTCATTGATTGCTTTCTCATATGTGCCTTGACTAGGGGGGCTAAGCCAAGCCAGTGACCCCTTGCTCAAGTCAGCAACCTTGGGCTCAAGCCAGTGACCATGAGGTCATGTCTATGATCCCATGCTCAAGCCAGCAACCTCAGGGATTTGAACCTGGGTTCTCTGCATCGCAGGTTGATGCTCTATCCACTGCGCCACTGCCTGGTCAGGCCCCGAGTGTCTTATTTCTAGTTTGAGTGGGCAGCACTTAACTGGTGGATTGTGCCCACCACCCAATTTGTCTACCCTATACCTGGGCCGTGGCCTCTGAACTAAAAACTTAAGAATTTGGAGCTTTTATTCTTTGTCCTTTTTTGACAACCATGCTCTGGGGTAACAATGGTCATGGAGTGAAGCATGACATGCTGTCATGGGGGGTGATGGTCATGGGGTAAAGGGAATGCAGGGGAAGCAACAGAACAAACCAATTAGTACCTCAAATTCATGTCTATCACAGAGATTTAAAACAAGGGGAACAGTATCGTATATAGTGTTTTATTAACTTCTCTTAAACCTCATGAATATTTACCAGTGTTATTATATATTCTTTTATAATACCATTTTAATGACTGTACCACATTTTATTGTATACAAACCTCCTAATCAAACCATTTTCCTACTGTTGGATGCTCAGGTTGTTTTCATTTTTTACTGTCAGAGAAAAATGCTGGGATGAGTTCCCCTGGACATAATCCTTGTGCAGGTCTCTCTTTCCTCAGGGTACATGAGAATGTTTACTTTTCACAAACATTTGAGGAGATCCCCTCCTCATCCTGACACAAGCACTCGTGCACACTTATACACACACACATGCAGAAACACAGAGCCACACACGAACTTGTGACTGTGTCTGGCACAGAGCTTGGCACAGAGCAGCTGCTCCAATGAAAGTGTGCAGTGTCCTACGAGAATGGCGGACACCAGGCAGTGGAAAGGCAGAGGAAAGAGGGATCCATTGCCTGGGAAGTTTGGCATGCCTCTGGCCCAGGAACAGGAAGGTCGAACATAAACAGAGACAGAAGAACGGATAATCCAGGCAGTGGAAATGGTGGGGCAAAGGTCTGGCAGTGGGGGAGTGAGTGTGTATTTGGGATAAAGTAAGAGACTTATTGTGGAAAGGTAGGGTGGGTTCAGATGTCAGAGGAAGATAGATTGTAATCTGGCCAAAGAGAGCGATGCCCCCATATCTCCAGCTCTTGTCTGATTTTGAAAACTCTTGGCCCTGGCCGGTTGGCTCAGTGGTAGAGCATCGGCCTGGCATGTGGATGTCCCAGATCTGATTGCAGGCCAGGGCACACAGGAGAAGTGCCCAACTGCTTCTTCACCCCTCCCCCTCTTGCTTCTTTCTCCCTCTCTCCCCCCCTCCTAGCTTGATTGGAGTCCCAGGCCCCAGGTGCTAAGGATGTCTCCATGGCTACCACCTCAAATGCTAAGAAGAGCTTGGTTGCTGAGCAATGGAGCAAAGGCCCAAATGGGCAGAGCATGGCGCCATAGTGGGCTTGCTGAGTGGATCCTGGTTGGTGCGCATGCAGGAGACTGTGTCTCTGCCTCCCTTTCTCTCACTTAATAAAAAAAAAAAGAAAGAAAGAAAACTCTCTAACGGGGCCTGACCCAGCTGTACTAGGAGGACAGGTGAGTAGAGTTTTCATAAATACTACAGAACATGTCAATGAACTTGAATGTCAGATAAAAGTGAATAATTATTTTAGTATAAGTATGTTCCAAATAAGCACAGGACATACTTATACTAAAATAATTATTCATTGTTTATCTGTAATTCAAACCTAACTGGGAGACCTGTGCTTTTATTTGCTAACTCAGTCAACCCTGTATGTAACAAATGCAATAATGCTGCAGCGTCAGAGGCCTCATTACCATTTTTTGGGCCATTGCTTCATGAGCAAAGACAGATTGAAATGTGTGAATCCCCACCGCACCAAAGTGCAGATAAACATGATGAACGGTGATGGCTCCGGAGGAGCCAACGGGAGCATTTCCAGAAGCAGGTGAGTGATGGGTGTGCTGGAAATGAGCATCTGGGCCCGGAGGCTCAGGCCTCACCTGCCATCCCAGAATGCGAGGTTCACAGGGGTGTCTCTTCTGAAGGAGTGAGGCTCAGGCTGGAGAAACAGGCTGGAAGTAGTGATTGAGTTCCCAGGCTAGCCCACTTAAAGTCAATCCTGCTAATAAAAGACAGAGTGTCAGCAATAATATGAGAGAGACTTGTGTGGGGGTTTGGTCTGGAGGCCAAGTTCTATTTGGAACCCTATTTCTATGGTGATTGGAACTCTGTGGTCATTGACTGGAAGGAAAGATGGAGGCATCAGACACATACCTCCTTCAGCCCTGGCTGCAGTGGTCTCCCGCGCACAGGTGAGGGGGATGAAGAAATAAAGAATGCATGTATATTAATGGAAACTGGGGAGTAATAAAGAAGGCAAGCCCCCCTTCATCTCTTCTTTCCAGCTGACATAGCTTCCTGGGAAGAAGTATCCTTTGCTATGCACCAACTAGGAGGTTTAGGTACATTATCTCAGATGATTTTATAAGACTTGTTTGGTGTGATCCCATTTTATAGAGATGGAAATTGAGGATCAGAGAGGTACGATAATGTGCCTAAGGTCATGGAATTCAAAAATAGCAAAGACATAGACTTGACCTATGTCTATGTAGCTCCAAAATCTTGGTTCTTTTTTCTGGGCCACATTAGAAAGAATTTCCTGAGAGCTCCCCTCATGGCTTCCAGGACCTGACTTCAAGATCCTATGTTCCTGACTCTCGGAACTGCACACAGCTCCTGACCCAAACAGTCCCAGCATGGACTGACCAATCATTTATTATTCACCAAGGTACTTGCTCTATAGGTGCCAAAACTGGTAGCTGTTGTCCTTTCCCCAGGAGGGGCTCAGTGTTGCTGCTACTTTTGCCCAAAGCATTTCTGTTCCACTTTCACCCCTGAGCTACTTAATTTCTGGGCTCTTGGTTTCTACCTGTTCTGGCACCTCATGGAATAATTGGTGGCCACAAGTGGAGAGTTCCTGGGGTCAGAGGTCATTTCTCTCTTCCTCCCTGGTTTTCCAAATGTGTCCATGGAAGGAAAAGAGATGGAAGCCCCTCAGGTTTACCAGGCTGTCCAAATGAGGAGAGCTGGTGACAAGACATCCACTGGCATAAATGCCGATCAGTCTAGACTGAGCTCATCTGCCTGGATTGTTTATCTCAGGGGTATCAACCTTTTTATACCTACCGCCCACTTTTGTATCTCTGTTAGTAGCAAAATTTTCTAACTGCCCACTGGTTCCACAGTAATGGAGATTTATAAAGTAGGGAAGTAACTTTACTTTATAAAATTTATAAAGCAGAGTTACAGCAAGTGAAAGCATATATATAATAATAATTACTTACCAAGTACTTTATGTCGGATTTTTGCTAAATTTGGCAGAATAAATCTTTATAAAACAACTTATTATAGTTAAATCTATCTTTTTATTTATACTTTGGTTGCTCTGCTACCACCCACCATGAAAGCTGGAACACCCACTAGTGGGTGGTAGGGACCAGGTTGACTACCACTGGTTTATCTGATGCCTCAAGAGAGAGAGGGTGTATTAATTAAGGTAATGCTAGCTGCTATAACAAATCTCCAAATATATAATGGCTCAAATACAACAGGTGTTTATATCACTCCTGCTAAGTATCAGACAAGCGTTCTGATAGGTATAGGGTTGCCAGAATAAAATATAAGACACCTAGGTAAGTTTGAATGTCATGCAGCATTTATATAATAACAAATAATTTCTTTTTATAAGCTGGTCCCAAATGATAACTATCTGCCCATTGATCCCAAGGGCCCAGAGCTGATCCAGAAAGGTAATAGGAGTTGCCTCTGTCCTTAATTTGCCTCCCAACATATTACACTAAAAAATTATTCCTTGCTTATTTGAAATTCACATTTAATTGGGTGTCTTGTTTTAGTTTTTGCTAGTTCTGGCAACTCTAAATAGGTGTGTGATCTTCCTTCCATACTAGTCCAGGGACCCAGGCTTCGCCACCTTCTGAACCAGCCACCTTTAACCTGTGGTTTCCAAGATCGTGATGCTCATTTACATCAATTTTTGCATCAAACCAATGAAAAGGGAATGAACCTGGAGGATCATATGGGGAGGTTTTTATGGGCCAGAGCTGTTAACTAAAGCATATGGCTCTGTTTTTATTCAACTGGCGAGAACCAGGGACATGGCCACACCCAGCTGCAAGGAAGACTGGGAAATGTATTCTGTCTAGCTCAGTGCTCAGGTGAAGTGGAAAGAGGTTTCATGAACAGATGGCCGGTCTCTACCATTTAAAAAAAAGTATCTATCTATCTATCTATCTATCTATTTAATTAATTCAGTGAAAGGAGGAGAAGCAGAGAGACAGACACTCTCATGCACCTTTATGGAGATCCACCCAGCAAGCCCACTGATGCTCTGCCTATCTGGGGCGTTGCTAGATTGCTCAGCAACTGAACTCTTCTAGTGCCTGAGGCAGAGGCCATGGAGCCATCCTCAGTGACTGGGGCCAACTGATTCCAATCAAGCCATGGCTGCAGGAGGGAAAGAGAGAGAGAGAGAGAAGTGAGAGCGAGAGGGGTGGAGAAGTAGATGGGTGCTTCTCCTGTGTGTCCTGACCGGGAAGTGAACCCAGGACATCCACATGCCAGGCTGACACTCTACCACTGAGCCAACTGGCCAGGGCCTAAAAAGGCATTTAACAGAAGGCATGATGCTGACCCTGGCCAGCTGGCTCAGTGGATTAGGTGTTGTCTTGGTGCTCCAAGGGCACAGGTTCTATCTCCAGTCAGGGATGAGAAGCAACCAATAAGTGCACAACTAAAAATGGAACAACTAAGGGGAACAATGAAGTATGCTTCTCTCTCTCTTCTCCTCCCCCCTTTACTTTCCACTTTCTCTCTCTCTCCCAAATCAATGAAAAAATGTAAAAAAGGAAGGCATGATGTTTTTTCTAGGGTCATCTTTTTAAGACTCCAGTTTACCTCAGCAAACACGCACTCCAGGAGGGAAAGCTGTGCCCGTGTTTGCTAATAATAGTCCTTTCCTCTGCTTCTCTCGCAAAAAACAAACAAACAAAACATTTATTTCTTCTATGCTGAGAAAAGATTTCTCTAGATAAAGTGCTGGTAACGGATTGTCAAGTTTTATGTTCTTAAACAAGCAGCAGGACAGAGAGTCATAACTTTGAATCTTGGCAATCAACAGACGTTGATAGAACCTGGGATAGCCTCATACCACCTATTAGCTGTAGGAGCTTGGACAAGTTACTTAACCTCTCTGAGCTGCAGTTACATAATCTGTGAAAGGGGGCTGATGGCATTTACCTAGTGGGTTTCGGTGAGGACACAGCCTGATCCAGCCCTCAGCATGTAACTGGAGCTCAACAAACGGGAGTGGCTTCTCTGCTCCTGTGCCCTCTCTGTTTCCGCACCAGGAACCCAACCTGTTCCGAGCTGAGGCTCTCTGGGGGACTGACTGGAGGGTCCTCCAGGAATCTGCCTGTGGCACAGAGGAGAGCTTGGCCCACAAACTCAGCTTGGCAACAAGCTTGGGGTCCTCAGCAAGGAGGAGTACTTGAGAACATTTCTCCCAGTCGAAGTACATCATGGACTCATACCTAAGGCCTGCGGGGATGGGGCTGTGATGGATAAACATGGAATGGCTTGCCCTAATCAAACTGCTGCGCACCATTGGAACACAACTCTCTGCAACACCAAAGTGAGGGGGAGGCAGGCCCCACAGGGATGAAGACTGGCTGTGGACCACCCAGACCAGTGGGAGTCAACCTGGTCCCTACCACCCACTAGTGGGCATTCCAGCTTTCATGGTGGGCAGTAGCGGAGCAACCAAACTATAAATAAAAAGATAGATTTAACTATAGTAAGTTGTCTTATAAAGATTTATTCTGCCAAACTTAGCGAAAATCCGACATAAAGTACTTGGTAAGTAATTATTGTTATATGCTTTCACTTGCTGTAACTCTGCTTTGTAAATTTTATAAAGTAAAGTTACTTCCCTATTTTATAAATCACCATTACTGTGGAACTGGTAGACGATTAGAAAATTTTACTACTAACAGAGTTACAAAAGTGGGCGGTAGGTATAAAAAGGTTGACTACCCCTGACCTAGACCTACTAACAGAAATACAAAAGCGGGCGGTAGGTATAAAAAGGTTGACTACCCCTGACCTAGACCTTCAGAACAGCCACAGTGCAGATGACGCTGCCTGTTGGAAGGTGGCCCGAAGGTGGCTCCGAGGCCGTGGTGGCGTGTTCGTCGATGACTTGGCAGAAGCGGAAGGAGAAGAAGTGGTGATAGGACTTGCTGGGGAAAATACATGAGTTTCTCCAGAACTAATTAAGGAGGTGCTGGAAGCCCTGAGAAAATCAGAATTATGAGGTAGAGGGGGCCCCAATGAAAGTGAAATGTTGGTTATCAGTAATGATGTGGCCCTGGTTTAAACCCAGAGTTGGTGCGACTGGGGAAACCCAGGTTAGATCATTTGCTTCAAAGAATAGCTTCCCCAACTACATCTGGTTGCTGTTTACATGGTGTGGGCCCCTGGCTCCCACCCCTCAGCTGATTTGCCTTCTGCTTGGGGGCCTGTGCCTTTCAGTAGGAAATGGTTTGCCATCCTCAATTCAGACACAACGTCTATGTTCTTTCCTTGCCTGCACCCCACACCGCTCCGAGTCTGGAAAGATGGTCTTCTGGTGTCTGAATCATTAATTTTGGTTGTATAGTTTCTGCCTGGCAGAGATTTTACTGCTCTGAAAAACTCTGATTATAAATAGTTCAATAATGCATGTCCTCCTGAGTTTAAGACTCGGGCTTATGTAATTGGAAATCTGGATGTGAAGCAAGTTAAAGTTGATGCCATAAAGACAGTAAAATAATTAATCACTTTGCTCTGTTTAATAGATTCAAGGGCACAGGGACAGCCTTGCGGTCAGGGTGCGTCCTCAGGAGTGGCACGTGCTGTCATGGTGATCTTGGCAGGCGTTGAGGGGGAAGGGTTTCGGAAGTAAGCATCAAGGGTCAGAGTATGGGGCTTCCCCAGGGTGCTCCCCCAAAGCTCATTGAGGCCCTGCTTGTAAAGGTGTCAGGCATCTGTCACCCTCTGCTCATCCCCCTACCCCCTGCCAGTGGCTTCCTCTCCCTGGACTCTGGCGTAGTGAATATGTCCTCACGCACACACGTCTGGTCCAGCCCACTCAACTGACACCTTGGATGCAGTGCTCTGATTAGAATAATCCCTCTGCAGCCCACAAAGGACTTTCACATCCACTGTCCTGTTTTATTCTCACAACGCTCCATGAAGCAGGCAGAGCAGTCATTCTTTCCCTCTCTACTTGTCCTAAGGGAAAACGGAGGCTCAGCTTGGTTCTGGGGGAAATGGTCCATTTCACATGTATCTTTCTCAAAGTCACACAGATAGTCGGTGGGGCCAGGTCTTGCATTCCCATCTGGGTGACTCCTCAGCCCGTGCTGTCTTGCCTCTGCCTCACTGGCTCCCTGAGGGACCAGGGCGAGGGTATGGGCGACAGCCTGCGAGAGGCTGCCCCGAGGGCAGGGACCAGCAGCAAGTAGGGAGCGCTAAAGTCATTTGCTCATTTATAATGTGGGAGGCACTATTCCAACTACTTTCACTCATTACTTCATTTATTCTTCAAATCATTCTCTGAGATAGCTGCTATTATTGTCCCATTTTATAAACAAAGAGACAGAGGCACAGAAAGATTAGGAAACTTGTGGAAGGTCACACAGATAGTAAGTGGTGGAGATGGGATTTGAACCTCTGGTCTTAGCCACTATACCTTATGGCAGGGGTCCCCAAACTATGACCCGCAGGCCGCATGTGGCCCCCTGAGGCCATTTATCCGGCCTCACCGCACTTCCAGAAGGGGCACCTCTTTCATCGGTGGTCAGTGAGAGGAGCACATTGACCATCTCATTAGCCAGAAGCAGGCCTATAGTTCCCATTGAAATACTGGTCAGTTTGTTGATTTAAATTTACTTGTTCTTTATTTTAAATATTGTATTTGTTCCCATTTTGTTTTTTTACTTTAAAATAAGATATGTGCAGTGTGCATAGGGATTTGTTCATAGTTTTTTTTACAGTCCGGCCCTCCAACAGTCTGAGGTACAGTGAACTGGCCCCCTGTGTAAAAAGTTTGGGGACCCCTGCCTTATGGGCTCCTTGGAAACCTCTGAGTAACCTTGAGACAGAACTGTTCTCTTATTTGACTTAATGTATCAGCGTCAAGCTCAGAGTCTGACACAGAGAAGGGCTTCATGAGTTGTTTGTTGAAGGGCTGGAAAGCCTGGTCAGGTGGGGTCAGCTTCATTCACTGATTCCTATCACTAGGGTTTTCTGTTCTGGATCAGGCCCTGTCCTAGCACTAGGGATTCAGTGGTGGACCAGCCAGTCTCTGCTTCTGTGGAGCAGGAGCAGTGTGGTGGGGCAGATAATAATAAGGGGTCCACTCTGACTTTGTGTGTAGAATGGATTGGGGAAGAACAAGAAGATTTTTACTGGGGTGGCCTAATGTCCCTTTCACGATGACTGATAACTAAAGGGAGTTTGAGGCAAAGCAATGTCCACAATGTCAGGTGGAAGAGCAGTGTATCAGAGAAGACTTAGATGAGCCCTAATTCTCTCCAGAAATATATGAACTCACCGTGTGGCTGTGAGCAAGCAACTTTCAGGACAGCCCAGGAGTAGAGGGAAGGGAGAAAGAACACAGCATGTGTCCCAGGCCTTCTGCCCAGGGGCCCCCCACATCCCGTATCCCACATTCCAACGCATTTATCTCCTGCCTGAGGTCAGTTTTCATTTCCTATTACAATCCTGCCTCTTCATTTCCCCAGCTGGGTTCTTCTCCAGTCCTGGGTGCCCGTGAGACAGAACTCAAATGCCCGCGTTCTTCTATTCCCTTGCCATAAGCCCCCAGGCTCTGGCTTTGATGACCTGGTTTCTGAGAGGCATTTGCAGGCCAGAAATGTGGCTATCTGAACTCATAGTTTAAACAGGATCCAAATAGTTCACAGCTAATGAAAAATGTCCTGTCCAGCTGGCCAGTCATGGTTTGACAGGACTTCATGATGATACTCTAGGTGATGGAGACCATGAGAACAGAGACTGGTCAGTTTTTTCTCATCACTGCAGACCCAGCCCTTGGCCTGGAATGTAGTAGGTGCTCAATAAATACTTGAATGATGTTCTTACCGTGTTTTCTCAAATCTAAGTTTGCATCACCTGTAAGAAACATTGTCAATTCATAACTTTTCAGAAAAGACAAAAGGTAGACACGACATTAAATATGCACATCCTGGTAACAGGAATGCTAAAATGCGAACAAATGGTACATGCATTTGAAAATCAAGAACTTGTGTGATAACCTGTGGGGTAACAATCACACAAGGGGTTCCAGGGACCGGACAGTGTGCAAACCCGCTCATGTAGCCAATCTAGCCGTGGAGGGCCCGTTATTTCTCATTCTCCCGCCAGTGCTGCTTTTATGTAGGCGCATCCCCAGGCCGTGGAGTTCGGGGGCCCAGTGTTCTCCTCTGGGAAGTAGCCAGGGTCCTGGCCAGCAGCCGAGCTCAGAGAAGCCCCCGGTGCCATCGCGCTGTAACTTTGTAAATGACCAGCTCCACGACATATTTTCTTTGGAGTTTATAGGAATCATGAAAGCGACATAAAACTGTACAACCAGATTCAAATGAAAGGACAAATGTAGTTGGCCAAAATGAACAATTATAGGAAACAAAGGGAAAATAACGATTAAAGATCTTTCATTACAGTCGGCTAATTATCATGAGTTCTGGACTTAACTGTTCAGGCATAGAATTAAAAACCTTAATTATATTGTCACCTTTGTCTCTCAGCTCCCATTGCCACAAATGAATCCATTTACCGTAAGTGCCGCTGATGAGCAGAAATTGATGGCAGTCCCAGCGAGGTGGGAGAGGGGGCTCAGGAGTGGGGGGCACCAGGCAGCACTACCAGGCCCGCACAGCTGGGCGGCATCTTCATTCCAGGACATTATAAATTAGAAACACTTTTAATGAGACAAATACAGGTTTGATGGATTTTATGATTTCTTCTCCCCTTCAAACCTCTAACAATGCTCCTCCTCTCTCTTCCTTTCTATTAGAGCTGGCCTCTTGTTAAGTGATTGCATTAATGGTCTTTGGAGACAGGCTGAGTGTGGGAGGACAAGGGGGACTTCCCTTGTGAGGGCACTGAAAGGCTCTTCGCTCTAAAGGAAGACAATTCCTGGCTGTTGTTCCAAATGGGAGCCTTTTAAAGCCCAGAGCAATGAGTGGAAACGTGAGATTACTTTGAGAGAGAGGGAAATTGGAAAAGAAAGCTGCAGGATGGTTGGGGAGATAAAATCCTCAAAACTAGCCAGCTGCTCTGTTTGAGAGGCCGGCCTGTTCAGAGAGAGAAGCCGGGCGTGGCTACCAGAGGTGGTCAAGTGGTCGGTTTCTTGACGTAAGGGTGGATTGGGGTGTGGCTAGCAGTGAGGAGCCCTAGAATTATCATCAAACATAGCACAGTTGTTATGGACACCAACTCATGAGCCAGCCTGCCTGGCCTTAAATTCAGGCTCTATCTCTTTCTGTGTGACTCTGGGCAAATTGCCGAACCTCTCTGTGCCTTGATATCCTTATCTATAAGGTGGAGCTATTCAGAATACCTATCCCATAGGGTTGTTTTGAGGATTGAAAGAGTTTAATATGCATGGAGCACAGAACGGTGCCTGACATACTGTAAGAACTACATAAGTGACAAATACACCAAGTAAAAAGTAGCTCTGAATTCAAATACTGTCTCTCACTTCATGACAGTGTGACCTTGGGCATCTTACTTAACCTCTCTGAGCTTTGATTATTTTTGATAAAATGGGATGAACCACCACGAACACTTCAGAGGTTTACACTGGGGAGGCGATGAGAAAATGGGAGTGTGCAACTGCTGCACTCTATTACTGCGTCAGCTCCAGCTCTGCCATGACCGGCTCGGACTTCAGTGCTGTGGGGAGCAAAGGCAGGTACACAGTCACGGAGAAACTTAACCTAAAATAAGGCAACAGCCATCTGCTAACACACTTGGCGGCTGTGGGTGTCTTGGGTCCGGGGTGTTCTGGAGGCAAGCCCTGGGTGCACAGAAGGAGTGCAGGCACTGTGCTATCCTGTCTGGCCCTCCTGCATATCTGGAGAGGGGGTCCAGGCACCTCTGGCATCGGTACTCCTATCTCCTATCTCTGGGAGAGTCGAGGACCTGTGCTGTCATGGTGATGTGTAGGAAGGAGTTAATGGGATGGAACTCCTCACAGGGCTGGCGGTGGGATGGCAGAAGCCACGCATAGTGTTAAGATGCCCAAAACAAAAGGGTGAACACCTTGGCGGCACAGGGTCACAGCCACACCTGGCTCATGGGGATATCTGGCTCTGCTGCTCAGGGAGCAGGAATGAGGTTTGATGCCAAGGGTCTTCTCTCCATAGCTGTCTGCCTCTGTTCCCCAGGACAAAGACAAGAGCAGGGAGACGCCACACAGGCTGGGCAGAGAAGGGAAAGGGGGTATCAATTAGAGGTAGAAAACCAGGGGCAAGAGAGAGAAATGCCCACATTGAATGTGTGGAAGAGCCCCCCCACCCCCAATTCTCAAGTGAGAACTCCAGGCAGACAGGTCTCATGGGTGACCAGAGGCTTTAATATAGCTATCACATTTGTTTCTCCAAAAACCATGGGGGTAACCAAAGCAAGGTTTATTATCCCCATTTTCCTGATGAGCAAACTGAGACTCAGTGAGGTGATGAACTTTCCCCAGAGTCAGTGACAGAGCTGGGATAAGACTGGGATCAGGTCCTGCCTCTTTTTTCCTTAAAATCCTAACAGCTGTGGGACTTTGGAGTGGGGGCCAGGCTGAGCTCCATGCTGCCCTTCCTCTGGGCCTTTCTGGCCCCTGGTTTTCTGTGCAGAAGCCCAGGATCCTTATTCAGCTCGGAAATCAGGTCTCTGACCAGCAGGTGACAACAGCAGCTTGCAGTTGCTCCATCAGCAGGTCTGGCCACGCCCCTTGAACAAAACTAGCAGGGAGCAGCTCTGCACTGAACTCCCTCATGACCTTTGGTCAGCTTCCTGCCTCTGAGCCTCAGCATCCTTATCTACAAAATGGGGACAAATATGACCTGCCTCCCGTTTCACAGGTTGTCTGTGGATGTCACAACAGTAGTTTGTAAAGAGGCCAAAGCTGGGATGGTGACAGGTGTGGAGGGGGACCTGGTGCTACCGTGGCTCCAGAGGATCTGGCCCTGCCCTCCTGAGGACTCTTCCCCATCTAGCTTCTCCCTCCTCTTCCCAAACTTTTCCAAGACTCCCTCACGCACTTGAGTCTCTGTTCAGATGGTTTTCCCATGTATAACTCCCCTCTCTCTGTCCCCAGCCTGTCAATGCTGACTTCCTCTGCGGATGCTCTCCTGATGCCCCTCTCCCAGGCATTGTCCCTTCTCTGTGTCCCACTGCAGAATCACCAGGCAAGATAACTGAGATGCCATGCAGCCCCAATTTTCCTATTACTAGCCCCTCTCCCTGACTAAGCTGCTGAAGGACCAGTGTTCCCTGGAAGCCCGGTGGATGTGGGCTGCCCTGCTGTCCTCACTTTATAGAGGTGGAGACTGAGGCTCAGATTAGGGAAGTGTTTCACCCAAGTGCCCCCTGCAGGCTGGAGGCAGAGATCTCCATCTCTGGGTACTGGTTCAGTGCAGTGCTGGCTCCCCCTTATTCATGTGGGTCCCACTCTTGAGGCCAGGCACATGGGTAGGAGTGTACCTGTGTGAATCAGGGTTCATTTTGTGACAGATAATAAAAATAACTTCAGGTGTTTA
Source organism: Saccopteryx bilineata (assembly GCF_036850765.1). Classification (NCBI taxonomy): domain Eukaryota; kingdom Metazoa; phylum Chordata; class Mammalia; order Chiroptera; family Emballonuridae; genus Saccopteryx; species Saccopteryx bilineata. The sequence continues at coordinate 36,837,303 of NC_089491.1, read as the reverse complement.
AGAAGAAAGGGATTTAAGACAGGGAACTAGGTGCTTACACTATCAATGGAAGGGCGAGAAGAATAGACCCTTGGCCACATCTCCAGAAATGACACTGCAGAACCAGCCTGCCAGAGGAGCCCTACCTCTGCCACAGCCAGGAGAGCAGGGAGACATGGGGCAGCCACCAGCTTAATCTGTGCAGTAAGGTAACTGCCTGGGCTCTGCTTCTTGACATATGGGGACTCCTGCAAATACTGCTGCACAAGCCGAAGGGGCGGGAGCAGCAGAGTGCACCCCTGCCTCACCTTCACATGCCACATGAATTTACACAAATGCATCTGATTGGCTGAACCTCCGTCACATCTTGGCTGCAAGGGCATCAGGGAAATGTTGCGTAGGCCCTTCTTGCCTCTATAGCACAGGAAGTCCAACTGGACGGTGGGTGGAAAGGATGTTGAGTACCAAGTCACCACATCCACCATGTAGCCCTGAGGCCAAGACTCCAGGACCTAACTGGACAAGAAACTTGCTTACCCAGGGAGAAACTGCCCTTGGCCAAGGCTTCTCCAGTGACTCTGTTTTAAGAAGAGGAGCACTGTACTTAGGGTCCAGCACCCTGAGAGTCCTAATTCTATGACCGACTAGTGGATGACCTTGCACAGCTCACTCACAAATATACACATACACATCCTCGTGCCACTTTCAGTAGGGCTTGCGTGAAGGACTGATGGGGAAGAAACACTACAGATTAATCTGAAGCTGAATCCGTGTAATTTTAATACTTAAAATGTTGGTCTCTGGGGTCAGGTCCCTTGCCATTCGGGCCACTTCTGTGAGCCTGCCTCATTCTGCTACCGTCCGCCAAAGCCAGGGCCCAAGCACGGTTAAAGCACACCTGGCAGGCACCCAAGCATGTGCTCTTCACGCTCACTGGAGCTACTTCAAAGCTGGGGCTGGTTACTGCCTGAGACGCTGTGGCTTCCCCGGGCCCCATCCTTACCTAAGACAAGGAATTTGCATACAGAGGCAAGATGATGAATGTGCCCCAGTCATGGGGCCAGAGGTGACATTTTCTTCTGGCTCATATGACCCTGGATGGCTACTGGGCCCTCTGAGCCTCAGTGCTCTCATCAGTAGAACTGCCTTCCTGACAGTGGCCCTCAGGGTCATGAGGAGGATTAAGAGACACAGCCCGTGCCCAGCACTCGGCACATGCCAGCACTCAGTACAGGCTCAGCAAACTGCTCCACTGTCGTCACTGTCTGTGCTGCAAGCCAGTGTCCCTATGGATGTGTCATAACCGGTGTGCCATCATTCCTTTGTGTCTCCTTGGGAAGGCCACTGCCTGGTTGTCCCTGGGCTTACCAAGCCAGCCATGTGCGAACCCTGGAGAGCCTGACCAGGAGAAGCCCCTGGGGTCTGAGGAAAGGATTGGGCTGGTGAGCAAACTGGGCCAGAATCGCAGCCCTGGCTGCACACTAAGAAATGCTGAGGCCGGCTCCATTAACAGAGATGGGATAGAGCTAGTCCAGGCTGGAGCCCCGGGCAGCATGTTTTATTTATTATTTATTTCATGGCTCCCCAGTGATGCCAGTGTGTGACAGGGGCTGGGACACCCTAGACCAGGTGTTCTGCTGAAATCTGATTGGTTAGGACAGGATGACAGCGCTTACATGTTACCAGTGCCTATATGTGGTTTCTCTGAATCCTTGCAGGATGGTAATTAGGGTCCCATCTTTACAAATAAGGAAACAAAGGCTGTGGGTTTGGGTGCTTCTGACTCATGCGTCTGGATGGGCAATAAGGAGATGGAAGAGGATGCCTTTCTTGCTTTGTTAAAATGCCCAGGAGGAATTACTAGCAACAGAACTTTCTCTAGACCCATGTAGCTCTTGCAGAACCTGAGGGTTTGAACTTTCTGGCGGAGTCCAGGGTGCCTGTCCTGCCTTCCTCTGATCCCAGCCAACCCTTGTCTCTTGCTGCAGGGGGCGTGGACGGGTCCCTGCCATTTACTGCGGCAGCCTTCAGCTCGTGCATGCAGGTAGACAGGCCTGGTGTGGAGAGGAAAGAATTCCTACTTGGACCCGAGTTCAGGCCCTTCCAGGGGACCTGCCTGTGTGGTGGCTTTGTGAACACAGCATGCCCGAAAGTAAGCTGTCACATAGGACTGGCCTAAGTGGGCCACTCGGTCCTCCCAGTGAGGACTTCACTGCTCGCTCCTTAACTGGGGCACATCCATCACACCGAGTGTCTCACACATTGAAAGAGATGGGATTATAGATGGCGCCACAAGAAAAATGGAGATCAAGCTCCTGAGTAAATGAATTTATCTATTCCCAGACCCAGATCGGACAACGCCGGCCAGAGAAAGTCATCAATCTCTTTGAGAGATGATGTTAGAAATACAGTCATGGATGTGTCAGATCTGGGCCTTCCCACTTCAGGGGGAGCTGGGAAGTGTCTCTGCCACTGGAAGACAGCAGGAGGCCCCATAGTGACCAACTGCTTGCCTGACAGCGGGGTCCAGGCCTCAGGTGCTAATTGCCACATCCTCTTCTGAACTGGAGTCTGTGTTGTTCCTCTTCACTTCCTTTTGATTATCTCAGGGTAATTTTGAGAGAGCTGAGGATGACTTTAAGTAGACCTAGTGCCCACATTATTATGGCTTCTCTCTGGGCTTAAATGGCTATCTCGAAAATAGGGCTTTTTATTTATCTTCTCTTCTCCTCTCTTTCAGTTGTGGCCCAGTCCTAAAGGCATGGATTGATTGTGCATTTGCTTTGCTCTGGAAAGAGCCTGTTTATCACTTCCGTGGGGCTGGAAATAGGGGAGGAGATGGCGGTGCCGAGGACACAGCTCCTCACACTGACCTCCCTTGCTCTCTCAGACCGAAGGCAGCTCTGCCTTCAACTCTGATTTTGAGAAAAGCCACTTACTGTTTGCACAAGGGGCTGGTTGGTGCAGGTGTGTGTGGTGGGAGTTTTTGTCTATTTCCTTACGAGGGGATGGATCTCGGCTCTAGGACAAGTGCTATTAAAGGTCAGTTTAGATGAGGGAAGCTGCACCCATTAACCTCCTGGCCACCAGCTGATGGTGCAGTCAGAACAAACAGGTCCTGGGCCCAGGAGAGGAGGCTGTGTCTGGGACGCTATCACTAGTTGGGAACCTAAGAATTTTGTTCCAGGACAATGATTTTGCCCTGACTTCTTTTTTTATTATTGACTTTATTGAGGTGACATTAGTTAATAAAATTATATAAGTTTCAGGTGTACAATTCATCTGAACACTGTAGTGTGTGTTCAGCACCCCAAATCAAATCTCCTTCCATCACCATTAATTCCCCCTTTCTCTCTGGTCATCACCATACTGTTGTCTGTGTGCCCTGATTTCTGAGTTGGGCATTAATGGCAAAGTTGGGGGGAGAGTCAGGGTAACTGCACTTTCCAGAACATCTTTTTAGTCTCTCCTTGATTTTAACTTTGTCAACATTTTACTCTTTGGCAACTTGGGTGGGGGGTGGGGGGGGCAGAGAGACAGCGCTGACACTGTGCCTTGTCTGGTGTCCCTGGCTGATACAAGTAGTCTTGCAGGCAACATACCTGGCTCAGGGCACTGTGCGTAGATAATGTGTATCAGAGGCAATGATGCTGGCTGGGTCTTCAGAGATGTTTCCTGGATGGCCCCACTGCCATTGCCCTGGGCTTGGCCTGCTTGTTTCTCATTTGGCTACGTTCCGGCCTCTCCAGCAGATACCATGCCTGTGGTATGGCCCATCCAACCGCCCTCCACTCCAGCCTCCAGGGCCCACTCTAACAGAGAGCTTTTCTACACACCATTTCCCCCGCGAGCCTCCCCAGTCCCCTTTTATTGCTCCCCATTGTCTGAGTCTGGGGCCTCCTGGCCCTTCTAGTCTGGTCTCCCACCACACCTTTCATAGGCCTAACCAACCAAACAGAAGGATCCACCACCTCTTCTGTATATGTTTTCCTACCCATAAGCCTCCTGCTTCTAATTCCTGTCCTCTCCCCCCGTGGAGCTCTCTCCTCCATCGCTCCCTCTTAGGCTCTGAATGTGGCAGGCACTCACTGCTGTGTGTGAACGTTGCTTTCTTTGTAAAAGAACTTTTACTTTTTATCTATTTTAAAAAGAATTCAAGTTCATTTTAGAAAAATTGGGAAATATAGACAACCTCTCAAAACACAGTAAAGAATAACTTGGAAGCCTACATCCACTGTCAATATTTTGGTGTGTATCTTTCCAATCTTCTTTCTTGCATTAATTTTCTTTTCATTGTGAAATATTTCAAAAAGACAGAATAGAGAATAATTCAACATTCTTCTATATTCCCACCCCCTCCTTTATATCAATCCAGTAGTTTTTCTATCTATTTTGGCAGATTTAGATTTAAAAACTTTGGGATGATATTGTACAAATTGTCCACACTGTTTTGAAAGCTTTTCTCCCTTATCCTCCACTCAATAAATCACAAATACTTTATTAAGGTTAAAGAGTAGTCTTTAAACAATATACAATAATAGCTTATTCGGTTAATCAATCTCTTATTTTTGGATATTTATAATTATTATAAACAGCACCACACATCCCTGACTATTTACTAAGAATAAATTCAGAAAAGTAGAATTGTAAGGTCAGAGAATATGGACATTTTGGTATAGCCTGTCAAATTGGCTTTTCAAATGATTATGTTCATTTACATTTCCATAACAACATATGAGAATATCAATTTTAATACATCTTAGCGAGCATTGAGTACTTTCACTTTTATAAGACACTGTCAGTTGAGAATGAATGAGGGAATGAATGGTAAGAACCCTTTTACGAGATTGACAGGGTGTCTTTGAGATACTGCCATCACACTGCCACTCCTTGTGGCCAGTGCACGTCCCACTTCCTGTGTGAATGTGTGTGGCAGGAGGAGGGTGGCAGGGAGGGCAGAGGGCTCGCTTCCAGTCCATCTCAGTGTGGCTTTTAGACTTCAGCCAAGTCTGTGAAGTGACCATGCAGCCAAAGTAATCACCCTTCTGTGGGCCAGGCTAATGTGCTCCTCCCTTGCTGCTTGGATCAATACCATACTTACTGCAGATTCACTAAATGAGCCAGCGCAGCTGGGAATGAGCTTCTAGAGACAATTACTTTGGAAAATGCAGCCATATTTTAGTGGGCACCACATGCATGAAGCTCTTTGCAAATATCAATATATATTTGCTTGCTTGACAAAAGCAGATCAAACCCAAGTCAAGAGATTAATCCAAATGATTGGACTGTAAATGATTCTTGTCGTGCAAAGTGGGGCAAAGCCTTGAGCTTTCCCATGGTTACTATTGTTCAGACTGTGCTGGAAATAACCAGTCTGGCAAAACTGGTTGGTGGTTGGCTCACGTTGTCTTCTGCAAGTTTATTGCAGGTAGAAATAGTTGATGATGCTGATGACAACCATTCATATTTGCATAGCACTGTCTCACTTGATCTTTACCACAACCTTGGAATGGTCAATAAGTGCTTATTTAATCAATCAATTCATTCATTTAACAAATAAGTATTGAATAACCTTTATGTACTGGCATTGTTCTAGAACTTGCAGCCTGCTATAGCAAGAATGATAATAAACAAGAGAACAACAATCAAGTGGCTAAGTAATCATGCATGGAGGGAAGTGCTGCAAAGAGGAGGAAAGATGGTGCTGTGGAAAAACATACAGGGTAGTGATACTTCGTTTTGATGGGTGGGTGTGAAAGGCTTCTCTGAGGAAGTGACATTTAAGTTGAAATTTGGAGGATGAGAAGAGTCAGGATTGAGCCGGGGTAAGAGGAGCCAGGTGTTCTAGGCTGAGGGACCAGCTGTGCAAAGGGTCTGAGCTGGGAATGAGATTGGCAGCTCCCAGGAAAGGAAAAGCTGCCATGTAGGGCTGGAGTGGGGTGAGAAAGGAAGAACAGCGCATGATCAGACGGGAGAAGCAGCCAGCAGCCGGACCATACGGGGCCCTGTGGGGCATGAGAGGAAATCTGGATTTTATTTGGCGGGGGGGGGGGGGGGGGGGGGTTAGAGCCATCAAAGGGCTTTATAAAGGGAAGGACATGATCTAGTTTACTCATTTAAAAGATAGATCCCGGGTAGGGAATGAATAATGTTCTATTCATTATGATAGCTGATTCCAGAAGAATGACAAGTGTGTGTAGACAGGTTGCAAACTGGGAGGGGGCTTCAGGTAGAGCCTCTGAAGGATGTTTTGGGGTGCGAGACCCTGGTTCTGAATTTTTTTTTTTTAATTTCACACTTCCTCTTCCAGTTTCTCTCTTCCTTGGGAGGGTTTGTAACTGACATGATTCTTGGTCCATTAAAGCGGAAGGCAAAGGAGGGCAGGAAAAAGAGGGCGTGGGAACACTTGAGTGGGTGTAGCGAATATCAGTCACGCTATCCCAGCCCTGTGGGCTCAGTGTGCTAGTTTTCACACTAAAGAACAGTGTGAGGGCCCTTCCTCATTATGTGCTTGGGGCACGGTGTGTGTGTGGGGGTACCTTCCGAGGGTCGCCTCAAGTGAGCTGGGCGAAGCTGCCCTCACTCAGTCACTGGGCTGTTGGTGGACAGGGCTCAGCAGCAGGTGGCCTGAAGTTACTACTCCTCTCCCTCCTCCTCCGCCTCCCCCTCCACCACCTCCTCTCCTCTCTTTCTCCTCCTCTTCATTTTTAAGCAATTTTGCTTGAAATAAAGCATTTCTCTGAAAGGCACATGTGAATTTCCTCTTGGGAGCATAAGAAACTTGAGGGTTTCTATTAGATTCTCTCTGGCCCCAGTGCATGGGAACCACGTGAGACTAGTGCCATCCCAGAGGTCTGTGACAATAGCAATGTCCATCACTCTCCAGAGCTTCTGGCGTGAGGCATCACGGAGACGGCTCATACCCACGTGCGTGACCTCCAACAGAGAGACACACCAGCAAGGCAGGACGGGGCCGTGCGGCAGGATCACATTCTGGGCTAGAAAGTGCATCTGCTCATTACCCGACCTTTGCTAAGTACACCAACTAATGGAGCGAGAGACATGAAAGATCTTCACAGGCCATGTGGAAATGTAATTCAAACCCAGCCCGAGGAGGTCACCATAAGTTAGATTAATCTTCATCCTGCCTTTCCTTACAAAGCTAACCTTTGCCTTACAAAAAAGTTCTTTAAAAGAGATAAGTCAGTGTTTATTCAGCATTTGAAGGAGTATTAATGCTAGTAACCCTTTTGGAAGTGTCCCAATTTCCTTGGGATTCATTCCAGGAAACTCTTTATTAATCTTTTACATCAGAAATGATTGTTTGGGTTTGAAATCTATCAAGTATTGAAAATGTAAATAAAGCTATCGGTGAAGTTCTGTTTAGTGAGGGTTACCGACTGAGAGAGTTGGTTGTTAATTGGCCTCTTCACCTCACTCTGCCACTTCTACAGAGGACCAAGTTCCCTCTATCTACCTTTAGATGCAGTAGACAGACCCTTTCTTTCATCTGGGCATCTTTGCCCTCATAAATGATGGTGCATGTCTCTCTGCCAATCCTCCACCTGCTCTCTTTCCATCCCGACCCTCCACACTCCGTGTCTGATCTTTCCCTCTCATTTCCATCATCCCTCCGGTCCTCTCTCTACTTCCTGTCCTATTGCTTCCGTCTCCTCCTCCCTTCCAGTTCCCCGTCTCTTTCTTGCTTTGGTCTGTATCCATCTCTGCCAGTCCTCAATATTAAGACCAACAAACATTACCAAACTGTTTCTCATCAGAGGCCTCTGGAACCCTCCAAGTCGTTCTTCAACATGTTGACAGCATGAGATCTTGAGTTCTTAAAGTTTATCAATCATTTTTTATTCATAGCCCTCCCTTCTTTTTGGCCTGAAGCCATCTTTCACCCACTAGCGGCTGCCTCATAGGCGCTGGGCTGGGAGTGGATGATGAGTTCCCTGTGTCTCTTCTCTGGCTTTCTAGGTTTCCTAGAATGTGACCCAGTATTCTCTCAGCTGTGTGCTCCAGACTGGAAAGTTCTACTATTCATCTGGAAGCCTCCATCCCTTTGAGCGCTTTAACTATCGTTTTGTGAGACTTTGTCAGCTATGGGGTTTCTTGTAGGAGAGGAAGGACCAGACTGGAGAGACGCTTGGAGAAGAGTGGTTGAGAGGACCTTGAAAGGCTGCTCCCCCCTCCTTCACATCTCTCTCTGTCAACCCCAAACCTTTGCTGATGCCCAGTTCCTTAAAGTACCACATTAGTTTCTCACATGTTTGTTTTCATTCTTCTTTTGTTAATGATCTCTGCTTCAAACTTAGGAGGGAGAATTCCTCTGATAAAATTTTCAGAAAACTCCCTTCAGCCTTCTTGCTGTTCCTCACTAACTTTCTGGTCTATGAGGGTCATCCATAGAACCTGCGGGGAATTAGAAGAACATCCCCCAGGGTGTGTGTGTGTGTGTGTGGGGGCAGTGGAGACAGAGAAGGCAAGATCTAGAAACATCTGAGAACTGCCCTGAAGAGCAAGGCTCTCCAAGCTGGATGCCTACAGTGTGGGCTGGTTAGCGACAGAAACCCAAATCAAAGGAGCTCAAGTAAAATCATGGGTATTTATTTATTCATTGGCTCTCACAACTGGCCTCTAGCCACTGGGTCCCAAGTCACAATAGCATCATCAGGACACAGAAAGTATTGCCCAGTGGTCAGACACTGCCTGCATTTGAATCCTGGCCCTGCCTCTTCTGAGCTCTGTGGCCTTGGGCCAGTTACAGAACATCTTTGCGCTTCAATTCCCTCTTTGGTAAAACGGGGATAGAAGCAATACTACCTTATAAGGTTACTGTGAATGTTAAACAAGTTAATATACTTGAAGTGCTTAGATCAGGCAGAACACAGTAAATGTATATAAATATGAGCAGCTGTATTTATTGCCAAGGGCTGCTATAACAAAGTGTTATAAACTGGGGGTGTAGGGGAGCTTTACACAACAATAAACAACACTTTTCTGTGTCTCAGTTCTGGAAGCCAGAAGCCCAAAGTCAAGATGTAGACAGGGCCTGCTCCCTCTGAAATCCACAAGGGACCCTTCCTTGCCTTTTCCTAGCTTCTGGAGGTTTACCGGGAACCTCTGATGCTCCTTGGTGTGTGGATGCGGCCCTGCAAACACGGGCACGCTCCCCGTGTGCCTTCACGGGCGCGCTCCCCGTGTGCCTTCACGGGCGCGCTCCCCGTGTGCCTTCACGGGCACGCTCCTCCTGTGCCTTCACGGGCACGCTCCCCGTGTGCCTTCACGGCCGCGCTCCTCCTGTGCCTTCACGGGCGCGCTCCCCGTGTGCCTTCACGGCCGCGCTCCTCCTGTGCCTTCACGGGCATGCTCTCTGTTGGTCTCCACAGCATGTGCCTGTCTGTCTGGGTCCAGATTTTCCTTTTTCATAAGGACACCAATCACATTGGATCAGGGCCCTAAAAACCTCATTTTAACTTGATTACCTCATGCAGACATTATTTCCAAATAAGTTATATTCTGAGGCACTGGGGGTTAGGATTTCAACATAATTTTCTTTCTGGAGGGGGGACACAATTCAGCCCATTACTTCTCTCTCTCTCCCACTCTCTCCCTCTCCCTGTGTGTGTGTGTTGGCTTCATTCACTGGTAGGTTTTCCATAGGCTTTGGCACAGGCAGTCATTGTAGTTCTGGGCTTCTGGTTTGCCATCTTTCCTAACAGTTTCAGCAAAAGTCCTTGATCATCTCTGTCTTAGCTTGAATCATGTGACCACCTTGGAACCAATTCCTGTGACTAAGGGTACATGGTGCTCACACTGACCATCTCTGGAGTCAGGGATGGGGTCAGGCACACTTAAACCGTGTAGACTGTGAGTTGGGCAGAAGTGGTAGCCCAGAATGAAGACTGGGTCTTGCTTCTGGAAAAGGGATGTTGGGCAGACAAGAGAACAGATGGGCCTAAAGCCTTAAAAGAACACAGTGAGAGGCCCGGAGCTGCCCTCAACCCTCTTAATGTTATCTCAAGTGGGGTTGGGTTTATTGGGGGGCGGGTGGTCAGAGAACTAGGGAAGACCAATAAGCAGGAGAACGAGAGGCAGATTTGAGCTCAGCATCTTCATGCTTCTGAGGCTAAGAACAGTCAACATCAGAAGGGACTTTTGCCTTAGTGGGGGGGGGGGTCAGTATTCTATTCCCAGAACTGAGTAAAGGTTGCTGTACATTTTATGGAGAATGCTGCAGAGGCAGTTCACAGTGTGGAAGGAGCAGGCTCAATCAGTGGCTTTCAGACATTTATTACTGTGAGCCACAGAAATGGATTTATATTTTGAACACACACACACAGTTGAAACAAAAGTTTCTCAATGCAATTTTACCTTTACTATGAGCACTGCACTCTGACACGGTTCCTTCTCGTCTGTTTCATTTTTTAAAACACTCTCAGCTCAGTAAATTGATTTCCCAGCCTGGCCTTTGGGAATCCGGACCATGACCTCTGACGTCCCTGGCAACTCAATGATTCTCTGGGATTTGATGACAAATACCATTGGGCCAAGCGAGAGGAACAGTGGTTTGATATTCTAAACACAACCTCCATAATTAACAGTGACAGCGACACTGGGATCCAGTTCCCTGGGCACTCAGATTAGTGTGCCTGCACACTACCTGCAGCCCACAGTCCTTCTGGGCCTGCTTCTCCATCTTTGGATGACTACTCTGTCAACTTATGACCACATCAGTCCTTTCCCCAGACACCTCTGGGGGTTCCCCCATTCCTCCCAGGGCAGAGGCTCAATATCTTTATCTGCTGACCCTACTGACTTTGTTGGAACCTCTCCTCCTGTTCCCCCAAAGCTGTCCCCATTGCGCTGCCCTTTCTCCACACCCAGACTCACAGCTTCACCCCACCCTCCCCTCAGCCTGAGTGTACTCCCTCTATTTCCCTTCCCCAAGTCCTCCCTGTCCCTTCAGGGGCAGTGCCCCTCTTCTGAGAAGCCCGCCGTGGTTCATTCCCTGGCCGGCAGGGATCATTTGCTCCTCTGAGCACTGTCAGCCTTGTGTCGTACCTGCTCTTCCTGGACCATGAAGTATTGGCAGAGAGGAGTGTGGTTTTGCTTGTGAGTTTCCCACAATACCTAGTCTGGGGTGTCCAGAGGAGATGCTCAGTAAATGCTTGCAGAATGGATGGATGGATTGATGGATAGATGACTAGCCAGATAGATTTCATGACGCTTAATCTAATCCATTTATTCATTTATTTAAGACAAATGACTGTGTGCCAGGTACTGCTCTAAGTACTGGGGACACCACACCAAACAAAACAGACAAAAGATCCCTGCCCTCAGGAAGCTTATGCTCTAGTTGAGGGGCACAATGAACAAAATACAGTGCATGGTACATTAGATGGTCATGAGGGCTAAGGAGAAAACAAAGCGGGCAAGGAGATGGGAAGGGTTTCAGTTATTGCAATTGTAGGTGGGAAGGCCTTTCTGAGCAGGTGATGTTTGAGTAAAGACATGAATGAGTGGGAATTTTGGGGACCAGAGCCTCCCAGGCTGAGGGAAGAGCAAGAGCAAAAGCCCTGGGGCAGGAGCCTGCCTGCTGTGTTTCCTTCAGAAAGACCAAGGAGGCCAGTGTGGCTGGAGCAGAGGGAGTGAGTGCAGACAAGAAAGGGGGGCAGCCCCGTAGTCTTTGTCACAGGTTGGGATCCCCAGGAAGCAGACTGTGATGGAGATTGAGGTGCAGAAGGCTTATTAAGGGGTGCTCTTGCAATCTCTACTGGTGGAAGTAAAGGAGTGGAGGAGAGGAGAGGCAAAGAAAAGGACAGGCAGAGGCAGGAGGTGAGCAGTGATGCCATCTCCCTGGTGATGACCTCACAGGGAGTCTGAAGATGGGCTAACCTTCACAGGTGTCCTGAGTAGGGGTGGGATGTCTGGACCTTACACCCCTGTGCTGATCGGCTATGCCTTGCAGACTCTGGGAGACACTGGAGGGTTTTGAGAAGAGGAGTGACATCACTAGGCCTATGCTTGAAAGGATCACTGGCTGCTGTGTGTGGAAGCAACTGCAGGTCAGTGAGGGAGCAGGGGTGGGGCAGGGAGCAGATTATCCCCCCCGCCCCCCAGAGGTGGAGGCGTGGAGGTGGTCAGATCCGGCACAGATTTTGAAAGCTGAGCTAATAGGATTTGCCAACAGATTCCACGTGGGATTTGAGATAAACAGAGGAAGCAAGGATGATTTTGAAGATTTTTGCGTGAGCTACTCAAAGGGCAAGGTTGAGATAACCTGAGACAAGAAAGCTGAGGTTTTAGAGGCGCCCCAGGGAGTAGATCGGGTGCTTGGCTCCGTACATGCTGAGATCCCGTTAGCCCTCCGAGCAGGCAATGCCAGTTGACTTGGACACCAGGTCTGGAGGGCAGTGTGGGAGCACGCTGCGGACTGATCCGCGTGGGGGTTACTAACACTGGATTATCCTTTGGTGGGTGCGTGTGTGTGCGTGCGTGTGTGTGTGCAAGTGTGACGGATATGGGAGAATGGTTGGATAGCTTATGCATGGCTGTCCCACCTGGGACTGCCCTTTCGTGGTCTGGGAAAGTTGCAGGGACTGCCCACGCCCCCTAGAATGCCATAGTGGTCTGAATCGTGTGCCCCTGTCCCTGAGCTGGGGGGTTTGAGGTGTGGGGCTTAATATTGGGGGGCTGCACTAGTTGCCCCTAAGGTCCCTTCTCGCTGTGATTTGGAGACTCTCTGCAGCATGGGGGTTCCTCTCCCCTCACTCCTCTGGGTTCACACACCTCGCCCTTGCCCGCTTTGTGCCAGTGTGTTCTAGTCATGAGACGCGCGTGATACTTCCCTCCTTGCATTCTCTGTCTCCTCAAACTTTCCGAAGATGTTCGTTGTGTGTGACCTGAAGAGGAGAGGGGCACTGACAAAATGAATTCTGACAAAGGTAATTGCGTGAAGCCTTTGTAGCTCAGCGCTGAATGGGGCTCCACACTGTCAGTTTTTATTTTATTCAAACCTTGGAGTTGAACGTCCGCCTGCAGGCGAGGAGTAGTGGGAGAGGAGGAGGATGGGAGAGGGCTGCAGGCCGACCGCATGGTCTCACCCCTGATGCGAGAGCCTTCTGGAGATAGGGACAGGGTGCCGTGTCCCAGGCCTTCCTTTGGTCTGGGGACTGGGACAATCTCTGGGATAGGCAGATAGACAGGCATGTGAAAGGCTTAGGGGACCAGCATGTTGGCACTGCCTGCCAGGTGGGCATCGCAGCCTTAATGAACATTGAGTTTCTTGATGAGGCAGGCACAGGCCTGTCCCCCGGGTGGGAAGAGGGGGCCACTGGCAGGAGGGGGTGACATTGACCTTGCAGAGCTGCACTGCAGCAGGCTTTCCTTAGGGTCCTCACCCTCACAGCTGACGGGAGTCTCTGGGCCATCAGTGCTGTCCAAGCTTGTCTCTCGTGCCCAGAGGTTCTCACTCCAAATGTTCTCAGCGGTTATTCACTGGACTCTCAGGGCGATTGGTGTGGCTGGTCCCCTGGACGGACCATGTGGCTGAGCCTTTGCCTGGACTCACCTTCCTCAACGTCCCAATTTTCACTCTGTAAAATCCACGTGACTCATCAGCACTTACTCTGGACCTCAGAATCCTTCTCAACACAGGCTCCAAGCAGCTGCCACCACACAGTGAGCACTGGCAAGTGCGATGCAACTTATCTACCATCCCTGATCTTGAAAAGGAAAACAAAGCTTAGTCAGCATTAGTATTCTAATGATATTGGAATTTAGTTAACGTGTACACCATGCCAAAAGTATCAGAAATTGGTCTGGTCCCTGTAATGACAAAGTTTTTCATAATTGTTTGATAATGAACATTTCTTTCTTTCTTTCTTTTTGACAGAGACAGAGAGAGAGAGAGTCAGAGAGAAGGGCAGATAAGGACAGACAGACGGGAAGGGAGAGAGATGAGAAGCATCAATTCTTTGTTGAAGCTCCTTAGTTGTTCATTGATTGCTTTCTCATATGTGCCTTGACTGGGGGGCTACAGCAGACTGAGTGAACCCTTGCTCAAGCCAGCGACCTTTGAGTTCAAGCCAGTGAGCCCCGCTCAAACTGGTGAGCCCACACTCAAGTTGGATGAGTCTGCATTCAAGCTGAATGAGCCTGTACTCAAGCTGGCGACCTCTGGGTTCTGAACCTGGGCCCTCGGCATTCTAGTCTAATGTCTATCCACTGTGCACCGCCTGGTCAGGCGATAATGAACATTTGATCATTGTGTGCCATGTTCTTCACTAGGACAACTTAGACTTAAAGGACCAGTGGGTACCCCATCCTCTTGGAGGTCATGCCTGAACCATCGTTGCTTAACACATGCATATGGACAAATACTTGAATTGCTCACATTACAGATCCAAACATGTAGGTAATTATGTCCTGCCAATCACTTCAGTGAGCAAGTCAGTCAAACTAGTGAAACCAGCCAAACTTCCTCAGCAGGCAATGTCCATGGAGCCTGCCACCCAGACCTAAATGAGGCTTCTCCTTCCTTCTATTTGCGACGCCTCCCCTGCCCCGGCCACCATTTCTCAGAATAACATCTCAATGAGCGAAGGGTGTGTTGGGATGGGGGGAATGTTTATTAGAACTAAGGGCTCCTGAGATGCTTTCTGGAGAAGTACGATTAGTCAGACGGGGAAGTCAAGAAGTGAAGGTACAGCCGCCAGTTGCTTCTGTCATGCTGTCCTCTTTTATAAAATCAGGAATTGTGCCCAATCACACTCCAGAGCATTCTGAAGATCTGGTTTTTGACTCTACAGCTTTGGATGAGCACACTTGAGAGGTTAGACATGTTGAGGACCAAAAAATATGATCCAAATATTTATCTAGTATTCCAACCCAAACTAGTTATCACCTACTAGGTGCTGGGCACTGGGCAGGTGAGTTAGTTAGGTGAGCAGGAGCCAGTTTCTGCTCCCAGGGACTTCACATACTGGTAAGGAATGAGCCCAAGACATGTAGAACTATAATACAGGCATAAAGTAGGATGGCCCAAATAGAGGTGCAGAGACTAGCTCACAGGAGTCTGGGAGTGTGTGTGTTCATATATACATGCATAGATCTGGGAAGGCTTCAAGGAAGTGGTGGTACTGATCAAGGCCCTTTTGGGATTTGGAAATGGAAGGGGAAGGACACTTCTCTGTCTTTTACTCAGGGCTTGGCACATTGGAGAAACCCAGCAAATGCTTGATAACCAGCTGCTGAGTCCCTGCCAATCTAGTTTTCCCCCTTGGGTCCCTCAGGCCATCAGACGGTGTTTACAAAAATTAATCTTGGGAACAGGATGGCAAAGACAAGCACAATTCATCACTTTGTCAGAGCTCTGCTCTGAGACATTGAAAGCCCAGTTAGGAGTCATTTCAAGGAAAGTTACAGAAACCCACTTGGAGCTCAAGCAAGAGGAGGGAGTCATAAAGACAGCAAAGACTGTCATGACGCCCAGTTACGAAAAGTACACATAGGCCCCGTGGAACTGGAAATACCTCAGGGATCTATTTTTTCCACTTTGCCACATACCCCCATCCCTTACCACAGAATGCTTGATTTATTCTTTTCTGTCCGTAGAACTTCTGTTTCATTCTGTTGGCTCTGCAGACTGCCTTTTCTGCCCATTCAGCTGGTCTCTAGATACTGACTGCTCACGTATGACCCACCAAGGCTTCCGCAAAATGGTAGCTTCTGCCCTGAGGACTCCGAGTCCTTCCTGCTCCATTCCTTGTGGTCATTGGCCAGTATCAGAGTGTCCCGATTCCAAAGTGTCAGAGAGAAACTCTGCTGGGTCAGCCTACGCAAGGTCTGCGCCAGCCCCGTCAGCTGGGGGCAGGGGCAGGCTGGGCCCTCACACGCTGCACCTGTCCCCTTCCCGGCTGCTTTTCCAAGAAAAAGGTGGGGAGGAAAAGATGGACTTCTGCAGCAGGAAGAGTGTCCATCTGCTGGCTGTCACATACAGTGTTGATGCTGAAGGAAGGAACGATGGTAGCTTTTATTCATACCCTTTCCCCTAGCAGGCCAAGCCTTTTTTTTTAATTTTTTAAAAAAAATTTATTGTGTTTACATAGATTCAAGTGTCCCATCAAATATATTTCCCTCTTCCCCACCCCCGTGTTCCCCATGATACCCCCCGTTGCCTCCTCCCCCCAACGCCTCTCCCCTTCCCTCCAGGATTTGCTGTCCTGCTCTTTGTCTCTGTGTCATGTATACATAATTTGACTATTATGCTAAGTGAAATAAGCCAGGCCAAGCCTTTGATCGTTGTTAGCAGCTCTCCTAGGTAAGTGGGGTTAGAGCTGGTCTCTAGGTACTGACTGCCTCAAGGGAGACACTGCCTGAGTTTAGACTTTAGAGCAGGGGTCCCCAAACTTTTTACACAGGAGGCCAGTTTACTGTCCCTCAGACCATTGGAGGGCCAGACTATAAAAAAAAACTATGAACAAATCCCTATGCACACTGCACATATCTTATTTTAAAGTAAAAAAAATAAAACGGGAACAAATACAATATTTAAAATAAAGAACAAGTAAATTTAAATCAACAAACTGACCAGTATTTCAATGGGAACTATGGGCCTGCTTTTGGCTAATGAAATGGTCAATGTGCTCCTCTCACTGACCACCAATGAAAGAGGTGCCCCTTCTGGAAGTGCGGTGGGGGCCGGATAAATGGCCTCAGGGGGCCGCATGTGGCCCCGTGGGCCGTAGTTTGGGGACCCCTGCTTTAGAGTTTAACTTCCCATAGAAATAGATATTAAATGGTCATTTGCTCCTGGGCCAGCCCACAAAGGCTATGCAATCAAGCCTTTGAGGGCCTTAATGGCCATTTAATACAAGCTTGTCTACATTTATGTGATAGAAAAACAAATCTAGAAGCAAAAGTTTTCTTACAGCTGGAAAGGGACTCTTAGTAATCCCCTGCAGCCCTGCCTTATACGGGGAGCCCAGGAGATTATGGAATGTGTTCAAAGTCACAGGCTGTTCAGTGGCGGGATTGCTGCTAAACTAACAACATAGTTTCACTACTGGTGAGGAAACAACATTCCAAGTGTACAGAACCAAGGAAGGAATTGGTTATTGTCGATCTTGAGTATGGACGCTTGAGCAAAGCAGGTTGAATTAGATAATAGATGACTGTCAAAAAATTCCAAAGGGCTTCCAAATATCAAATACCTTTAAAGGAATTTAAAGTTATAATGCATGAACCTCCCCCCCCCAAATAAATATTATATAAAATATATAGAAATACACACAGGTAGGTAGGTAACTGTATTTAACATTGTATATGTATATATACAGTTGACCCTTGAACAATGTAAGAGTGAGGGGCACTGACCCTCTTTGCAGCCAAAAATTTACAAAAAACTTTGGACTCTGACAAAATCTAGCTACTAATAGCTTCCTGTAGACTAGAACCTTACTGATAACATAAGCAGTTGATTATGACACATATTTTCTCTGTTATATGTATTATATGCTATATTTTTACAAGAAAGTAAGCTAAATAAAGAGATTTTATTAAGGAAATACATTTACAGTATTTATTGAAAAAATAATTTACATATAGTGGTCCTGAGCAGTTCAAACTCATGTTGTTCAAGAGTCAATTGTATATATATATATATCTAACATATGCATGCATGTGTTTGAGAGTGTGCACCACATAGCATATCTAAGGATACCACTAGTTCTTTATTATGTCTGTTCTTTTCAGAAGTTAAAATTACGTTTCTCTCTTATTTAGAGGAATGTAGAGCAGTGCTATATAATAAACTTTTTGCAAATGGGAAATGTTCTATTGATATATCTAATATAGTAACCACTAGCCACACATAGCTATTGACCACTTGAAGTGTAGGTAGTGCAAAAGAGGAACTGAATTTTTAATGCTATTTGATTTAAAAAAAATTTTCCATTGAGAGAGAGAGAGAACAGAAGTGGGGGAAAGAGAGAGAAAGAAGTATCAACTCATTGTTCAACTTAGATCCATTTAGTTCATTGATTGCTTCTCTCTCTCTCTCTCTCTCTCTCTCTCTCTCTCTTTATTCAGTGAGAGGAGGGAATATAGAGATAGACTCCGCATGTGCCCCAACCAGGCTCTACCTGGCAAGCCCATTAGGGGGCAATGCTTGATTTATCTGGGAGTTGCTCCATTGCCCAGCAACTGAGCTCTTCTTAGCGCCTGAGGTGGAGGCCATGGAGCCATCTTCAGCGCTGGGGCCAACTTGCTTCAATTGAGCTATGGCTGCAGGAGGGGAAGAAAGAGAGAGAGAGAGAAGCAAGAAGAGGAGGGGTGGAGAAGCAGATGGGCGCTTCTCCTGTGTTACCTGACCAGGAATTGAATTTGGGACATCCACATGCTGGGTCAATGCTCTATCACTGAGCCAACTGGCCAGGGCCTGATTGTTTCTCATAGTGCCCTGACCAGGGATGGAACCCCTGGACCTCAGCGCACCAAGACAAGACTTTATTCACTGAGTCACACAATCAGGGCTTAACATTACTTGATTTTAATAAAATTAAATTTAAATAGCTACTGTAGTTAGTGGCTAGCATATCTGACAGTGAGCATAACATTACTATTAAGCTTATCAGGCAAAACACACTTGGGGTTCTCAGGTGGAACAAAATGGGGAAGGACGGGGATAAAAAGGAGATAATAGAGATGGAGGAAGTTTAATTAAAGGCAACTGGACAAAAGTTGCCTTTTGAAAGGATACATGTTGATGTATGAGAGGGCATCTGAGGTGGCATAAACTGAGTTGTGAACAGTAAGAGGCAAGGAGAAGGGGGTACTTGATATAGTCAATATTCTTGTGATGAAGGAGGTGGTGAAGCTGCAATGTTTAGGCAGTTCCCTGTCTCAACCACCAGAGGTCCTCGTGGCCCAGCACAGCTTGGTTACTGAGGTGACAGGTGAGGTGTAGGTGGTGGGAGAGGAAAAATTGGGCAGAAAAAACAGCCCTTGACTGGGTCAGAAAAGAGTGGAGAGAATGGCTCATCACACTGTGCTAAGCCCCACTTTACATTCCTTACAAGTATGTAAGTTCTATTTTACCATCCTTATTTTACAGATGAGTAACTAGGTCACAGAGAAGACAGAACATGGCCCAAGTCACAGAACTGTTAAGATCATGATTAGGAAAGAAACTAAACAGTCTGGCTTCAGAGCCTGGGTTGTTATACTCTGCTACACCCATGGGAGCCTTCCTCTACATGGCTCTAGGTCCCTGCCTAGAAAATGTAGTATTATATGTCAGACTAAACTCAATTATCTCCATTCATCTCTTAAGAGTAAGCTGTTGGGAAGGTTTACATGAGGTATTGTATTCTTTTACTTTTTTCCCCCCTACAGCTACTTTTCATTCATTTGTGCATTTATATATTCAACAAGTAAACATGGAATACACTATGTGCTAAGGCTGGAAATATAGAGTCAAAGGAGCCTACCCTCAGGGATTTAGAGTTCCACAGGGCAGACATGAAATAGATGGAAATACTGCTCTAGCGGGCATGAAGGGCTGACTGTTTGGGGATATGAACAGAAACAGGGGGAGAGAGAGGATCCAGACCAGCTGGGCTGTCCCGGAAGGATTTTCAGAGGAGGACCCTGGAGCTGAACTTTGAGGACCAGGCAGCATTAGAACATGCCCACATATCTCCATTCTGGGTTTCAGTGCCCTCTTGCCAAATGCTGACCAGATTCATTGTTACGAGGAGGATAACCTTTTCTAGGAATGCAGAACTCAAGCTGTCCAATGTCTAACTACCCCCTTGGTGCCGAGTCCCTCGGGGGTCACAGACTGGTGTGCTGGTGAGAAGCAGGCTCTTCAGGCTCCTCCTGCCTCCTCTATGCATTGACCTCTTTCAGACTGGCACAGACAGTGAGAATGTCCCTCCGACGCCCAACCTCAGCGCAGGTCTTGCCCACACTCCAGGTGCCTGGGTTCCTGGGAGGCCAGCTCCGCAGGCTTGTCCAGCAAGGCTTGGAAGCCCAGGTCCCCACAGACCCGCTAGTTAATGAGTTCTGTGAAAACTAGGTCTATCTGTAATCGAAATGGGAGTACAAGGCCCGCAAGGTCCCCGAATTAATTCAGTCCTGTTAGAAAAGGAGCAAGGCCGAGTGCCTACTGCTGCTGGCAGGACCCGTGGAGAGGTTCCGTGTGCTGTCACTTCCATTTGGGGACCCGCTGGATTTCATCACTTCAGCACAATGTGGAAAACATTCTCCGAGTCTGTTATTCCTGTCTCCTGCTGCCACACCGAGGCGGTTGTTAACAATACCCTCTGCCCACCCAAGGCCCCTCCTCCATTTAAATGCTAGTCTGAGGGGCAAAGAGAGCATTGAATGACTGCTCCAGACTAAAAAGTTTTTATTATTTTATTCTCTTCTTATTCTCGCTCAATTTCCTTCCAGATGCAGACAGGTGGGTATAAAGTAAATGAAGCTAGAATTACAATTGCAAAAGACAGGTCTGGATGTAGTGGGGAAATTGGGTGTGGCTGGAAAATTTGTCTGGGTCCTGGTGTGTGTCTCCTGGAAGCTCCTGGGCCATCAGCACTACCATCCCCACCCCAGCCTGGCGTTCCTCCCAGTGGTCTGGGAGTGGGGAATTGGAGTGACCAAAACTTCCTCTCTCAGTGGAGAGGTCTGAGGATCCTGACTTAGCAAAGGAGAAATTCACCAAAGGCATCTTATCATGACAGCTTTTTTTTTTTTTTTTTTTTTTTTTTACAGAGACAGAGAGTCAGAGAGAGGGATAGACAGGGAGAGACAGACAGGAACGGAGAGATGAGAAGCATCAATCATTAGTTTTTTGTTGCGCATTGCAACACTTTAGTTGTTCATTGATTGCTCTCTCATATGTGCCTTGACTGCGGGCCTTCAGCAGACCGAATAACCCCTTGCTCGAGCCAGCGACCTTGGGTCCAAGCTGGTGAGCTTCTGCTCTAACCATATGAACCCGCACTCAAGCTGGCGACCTCGGGGTCTTGAACCTGGGTCCTCCGCATCCCAGTCCAATGCTCTATCCACTGCACCACCACCTGGTCAGGCTTATCATGACAGCTTTCAACAGGCACAGGACATGCCAGCCTCAGGCTGCCTTGATCACCATACCGTGTACTCCCTGTAGAATAGCACATAACCTTTGAATCGTTCTCTGTTTTTTGTTTGTTTGTTTGTTTATTTGTTTTTATCTCCTGTCTTTATTCAAATGCCATCTCCTCTGGGAAGCCTTCTTTGATTACCCCTCCTCTGTGCTTTCCTCAAACTCTGCTTATGTCCTCAATTAAAGGTGTTATTGGTCTGTGGAACCCTTCTGCATGACTGTTTCCACTTCCCACAGCTGATGACGCCCAGTGTAGAGGAGGCTTTGGCGATATGCATGCTGCAGAGTGATTCCTGCCCCTCACTTGTTTGTTGCATTTCTTATATCTCTGGTCCTCCGCAAGTCCCCCTGTACCATGGGACAATAAGACCTACCTTACAAGGCTGTTGGTGAGGAGAAAATAAGATCCCAGGTCCCCTTTCTCCATCTTGCAACCCTTCTTATCCACTGCTATTAGGGCCCTGGGTTCCGGAGCCAGACCGACCTGGATTTGAACCCTGGCTCCACCACTTCTAATCGTATCTTCAGTCCTGTTACAATCTTCCCATGCCTTAGTTTCTTCATTTATAAAATTATGATGGTAACTCTGGCCCCCATCTCACACCTCTGTGGGGAGGATAAAACGGGATAGTGCAGGTCCAGTGCTGAGCATAGGCCTGGCACAGGATAAACACTCCAATTTTATCACTGTTATTACTAAAATTGTGAGTGGGGTGGGGCAGCAATACCAGCCAGCGGGTGTTGAGTATGTAAAGAAAAGGAAATGTTTTTATTCTAAACTAGAGAGCACTATACAAATGTCCCCCTTGATAATGTTATATTTGTCAGTCAGGAATGATTAGGACATGATGCAGGTAGTCAGAGAATGTGGGACTCAGAATGTGCCCGAGGGTGCCTGTCCCTTCCTGGCTGTCACAGCCTCCCTCAGCCTCTCAGCTCTCCTGAGCTCAGCTCGATGCAAGTGAGCCAGAGGTGACAGACACTCACCCACTGATAGCCAGAAACTTAACCCAGAAGGAAAGAAAATCCATGGCTGCCAGCTCACAGGCATCCAGGAGCAATTGCTAGTGAGTCAAGGTCGATGACCAGACAGGAAGAACCAGGGCAAGGGTTGGCATTTGCTGAGGTTGCTAATTTCCAAGCTCTGGCTTATGGTGGAGCAGCAGAAATGTGCTTATGAAGTCCTGGGCCTTCTTTCTAGGCTCTGACAGTCCATGGCTGCCCCACGCTGTGTCCTAGAAAGACTGACTGGCCTGGGGCCATGTTCATGTTTGTACTTATGCCTAGGTCTGCATGTCTCATAGGGCTTATCATGTGCTGGTTTACATGGGGCAGCCTGTACAGTATTCAGTCTTACCTATGACATAGACATTACAGCTTTCTTACTGTGAAATGAGGACAATAACAGGCCCCACAGGCATCAGTCAGGATCAGCTAAGTAATGCTGCAGTAATGAGCACCTTTCAGATCTCAGCGGCCTAAAGTGGCTTCAATCACTTTGCAAAATCCCTCTTGGATAAGCTGAGGGCACTGGTCTGTGCTATTGTCATTGTCACTCTGGGGCTCGGATTGACAGAAGAACCATTATGTGGAACACTCTGATCTCTTGACAGACGAGGAGAGAGAATGGCAAGTCGTGCACTGACCCCTGGAAGTGACAGACCAGCACAACTGTTCATATTTCATGGGCCAAAGTGAGTCATGTGGCCACATCTATCTCCAAGGTGGGAGGGGGCACTTGTAACCCAACTAAGTGCCTGAAGTGGGCACTGGAAATATTTGGTCAACAGCAAAAGGCTCCAATGTCACCTACTGGTGTGGTTTTGGGAATTGAAAGAGTTCATGTACATTATGCACTTAAAACAGTGCCTGGCACCCAGTGAGTTCCGCATGGATATTAGCTAGGACCTCCACTACTGTTTCTACTACTTATCTTAAAGATGAGTGAACAGAGCACAGAGGTGCCAAGTAACCCACTAAGATCGGTAGCACGAGTTCCTTAGAGGTTGAACTCGTAACCAGTGCACTATATGACCCTACCCGTGGAGAATCAGACCCACTCTGAGAGCCGAGGCTGGGTCAAGCTGGACACAATGTGCCCTCAAGGAAAGTTATCATTAGTGAGTGCCTCATCTATGGTCTCACTGAATTCTCACAACAGCCCTGGAGAAGGGATTATTATTCCCAAAGCTAAGAAGGCTGAAACAGAAGTGTAGGGACAGAGCAAGGGAGCATGGTGAGATCCTCTGCCTTTTTTCGAGAATCCTGGCATTAGCAGCATCCCTGTGATGAGTTGTGCTGAGATGAATTGAATTCTGCAAGCTGGGGCAGCAGAGCCAGGGGCTCAGGACGGTGGTAACAATGACCCATGTGGGCTCATGTCTCTCACTGCTCTCACCTGCATGCTACCAATCCCCCCCCCCAAGATAGCGATTATGTTGTGTGCCCCTCGAAGGTGAGATGGGCCTGTTACAGCTCTGTCTCTGCCAGTACAGCTGGCTGGGAGCAGACAGTGAGGGGCTGATGGAGTGACCCGAGCTTAGCTGAGCTGGTTTTGAGTTGATCTGAAAACCTCATTCTGGGCGAACCCCTAGTTTCCACCAGAAGGTGCACCTGCCCATATTATAGAGAAGTCCGACTTAAAAGGATTTTAGAAAACACCATTTTATTTTTTTTCCCAAAATGTACAGCAAGTAATCAAGAACAGTCCTCCTGAGTCTAGTGCTATTTCCTCTCCAGTTCACTGCCCCTCCAGCCAAATCCCAAGTCTGGTGTAATGAATATAGAAAACTCACTTGTCATTAGTTGGACAAAAGCTAATGGACTGGAGTCCTTGAGGAGAGTGGGCCTCTTGAGCAAATTAAACACTCCCCTTGCAATCTTGAAATCTATGTTAAATTGTTTATCAAACACTCCTTCCCAGGTAGCATTAAGGTGAAATTTCCCAGGTTCTGGCCATTAGGTCAGAAAATCTTATTGAGCTGGAGACAGGAAGAAGGAGGAAATCTCAAAAACAGTTTTGTTGGTGAGAGGAAAAAGCACATTAGTTAAGGTCTGGGAAGGATCCATAAATATACTTCACCTCTGGTGTCACTCTTACCTTCACTTAGGGCAGACATTACTAATCAATCATACACTCTTTCCTGTAACTCAAAACAAAACCTACCTGCAAACCAGGGTCTAGGATAAGTGGGTCTGCCTGACTCTGGTAGTCAGAAAAGAAGATGTGTGTGGGGCAGAGGAATGAGAATGGGGCTGGGCATTCGGAAACCTGGCCCTGGTTCTACTATGACCTCCCTCTTTGAGACTGGTTCCCTTTTGTTCAACCGAGACTCCTTCTTAGCCTGCCAGCTGAGGCCATGGTGAGGACTGTCAAGGTCATGGCTACAGGAGCGCTGCCATTCCAGCGGGACTGTCTAGTTGTTCCAGGCACTGCTATTCAGCACACTCAGAAATGAGCTCCTCAGGGAGTTGAGACGTTCTTCGGAGGTGTCTTCCTCACGGGGCAGTTGATGTCTGGGTCCTGTGTGCTTCTTAACCACATGGGCTATGGGGTGAGAGATGGGACTTGGGAGGATGTCTTGGGTCTCAGGCTCCTGGAGCAGGGTGAGAGAAGCAGAATGACGGAGCATGGGAGAGAGAATACGGGAACCCTGTCCTGAGTGGCAGGAATTAACTCAATTGTTCACGCATTCATTCATAAATGTTTTCTGCCAGAACTCAACATCAGCTCAAGTTGGAGCTGGCTAACACCCTTAGATGGCCTTGCAGTCTCATGGCTGACAAGGGTCATCGAAGAGGAAATAGCTTTGGATGCACGTCCTTCATTGACTAGCTGTGTGTCCTTGGGCACATTTTACCTCTCTGAGTCTCAGTTTCCTTATCTGTGAGGTGGGGGTAATGCCCTCTTCAGGGAATTCTAATGGGGAATAATTGAGATGTTTATGTAAAGATGCCTGGCAAACAGTGAGCACTCAAGAAATGTTAGCCAGATGCTGGGCATCAGGACCAATGATGCCTCAGCAAACACTTACAGAGATGGAATTCATTGCAAATACCCCAAAGAGGGGCTTTTGGCGTGCCGGAAGCATTTTTATATTTGTTCGGGAGAAAGCAAATATTATTGGCCCTAAAACTGTGAGGAGCATGCTAAAGGCTCCGAATGAGGCTTGAAAATTGAATAACTTCACTTGCAGACTTTGCATCAATTTCATTCAATTTGTAAGCACTTGTCTCTGTATTCAGCAGGAAAAATGAATTCAGTTCAATCAATCAGCCTGTTAGGGGTGGGTAGGGGGAAGCCACCCTCGCTCAAAGGCCCAGGAGGCTCAGGGCCGCCTGGAGCGGATTAAGTGGGACTTGGTTGTTTTTGTGGTAAATTAGGAAGAGTACATGCCTAATCAGTGCTTCGCTCTTTTTCCGTATTCGCAAATCAGGCATTGGGAGAGGAGCAGCTTTGAGAAGCTCCCATGTTTGGGTGAGCGGGGCAATTACAGAAAGTCAAGGGGGGCAGGCAATGGCTACTCGTGAGGCCACGACTCGATGTCTTTGGAGTTACACCCAAGCAAAATCGGGCATGTCCACCCAAAAAAGGCAAAGGGGAGATGACAGAGGATTCCAGGAAGCAGCCCCTGTTTCTTTTTTTTTTTTTTTTTTTGTATTTTTCTGAAGCTGAAAACGGGGAGAGACAGTCAGACTCCCGCATGCGCCCGACCGGGATCCACCTGGCACGCCCACCAGGGGCAACGCTCTGCCCACCAGGGGACGATGCTCTACCCCTCCAGGGCGTCGCTCTGGCGCGACCAGAGCCACTCCAGCGCCTGGGGCAGAGGCCAAGGAGCCATCCCCAGCGCCTGGGCCATCCTTGCTCCAATGGAGCCTTGGCTGCGGGAGGGGAAGAGAGAGACAGAGAGGAAGGAGGGGGTGGGGGTGGAGAAGCAAATGGGTGCTTCTCCTATGTGCCCTGGCCGGGAATCGAACCCGGGTCCCCCGCACGCCAGGCGACGCTCTACCACTGAGCCAACCGGCCAGGGCCGCCCCTGTTTCTTTTGGTCCTTCTTTCTTCTATTTCACAAAATTTAAACGGAATTGCCTCTGGGCATGCCCCTGGCCATGGTCAAGTACAGAAATACCATTTATTTGGACAAGGACATAGCTGTAGAGGAATTTAGACCTGGATCTCTAATACTCACCTTGTCGTTCTTGCCCTGGTCCATAAGTAAAGGTTTGAAACCAAAAACTTGAGAGGTGAGTCTAAACATAGACATCATTTAAAATGACTTCAATTTTTTTTCAGTCTTCTTCCTCCTCCCTCTCCCCTCTGTCAAACGTGCCAGTTCACCTGAGGTTCCACGGGGAGTCTTTAAGTTAGAATTTCCCACCATGAGCTGCACTTCTATAAATGGAGTGTTCAGGTACAACAGTTGCTACCAAAGGCAGGAAGGAGTGTAAATGACCTATATTCCCCAGTCCCTGGCCACTGACTGCTGTGTGGTGATGGGCAGGTAAGAGCACTTAAAGGAGGCCATGACGTATGGCCAGGGCAGGAGAGGTGAGTGCTTGGATGGGGCCCAGGTTGGCGGCTGTCCTGCCCCACCTCCTTAATAAAAGGAAAATAGGAAAGGGGGAAGGAGGAGGGGCGTCTCCTGAGAGACTCCCTCTCGTCTGTAGGCGTTTGTGTTCAGTGAGAAGACAAGCGCTCGCCCCCACCAGCCTCCCTCTCCACCTCCCCCACAATGGAACAAGCTCTGATTGTGTTAAATGGTGACTATTCTCGTGCCACAACCCCGTGGGGACAGATTCTGGCGAAGATGATAGATAGACCTTGGAGAGGAGAGCAGATGATGTTTGAAAGCACAGCGCGGGGAGTGGGGGGGGGGGGAGAACCAGTCTGGGGCTGAGAGAAAAGAACACGTTTGTTTGTTTCTGTTTGTTTCAGCTGGATCTTGCTCAAGGGAAGTGGAGGGGATGTTGCAAAATGCCCCTTTTGGGTCTGCTGTGGAAGGCCAGGCCTAAGCTGGCCACCAGTTAGCATCCTGTGCCGCAATGGCAGAAGCCCTCACTCCAGGTCAGGCCTTGTGGGGCCTCTCAGGGTGCGGGAAAAATCAGACGTGGTCTCTGCCCTGAGCACCTCAGTTTGGGTGGAGACAGAGCATGTACAGACAAGGATGATGGCAGCACGACTCAGGCTGTGATGGAGGGGAGGGAACTGATATGAATGTTATGCGCACGTGTGTGCCTGTCAGCGGTGGCCAGAGCACGGGTCTCATGCAGATTAAAGACAGCAGTAAAACCTAGAAAGGAAGCAGGCACCTGTTTGTGGTGGGCCTCGAGTGCCAGGCGTCTCTTCTGAGGGCAATGGGAGACATGAAATGGTTTTAATAAAGTGAGCAACCAGTGACATCGGAGTTTTAGGGAAATGGTCACTTGGAATGGTGGAGGGTGATGGGCACAGAGCATGATCAGAAAACTGTGGCAGGGAGGGGCCCGTTCACTTCCTCCCCTGCCCTGGGCCCCAAACAAAAAAGCAAGCAAGCAAACAAAAAACCCCATGGGGAGCGCAGGAGAATTTCCATGGATCGAGGAAGTACTTCCTGCTAGACAGAGCAGAGTTTTACCCTTGGAGCCTCATTACGCACTCCGCAGGCCAGAGGCGCAGGCAGCCGGGTGGGGAACCGGAGAACTGGGGAAATGGGAGGGAAGGAGGAGTGTAATCACGCTGTGGTGGGAGCACAAGCTCTGAAATCAGGCAAACCTGGTTTCCAGTGAAACGCCACAGCTGTGCCACTTTAAGCGCATTAAGGTTTCTATATCACCTAGGGTAGCATAGGTTACGCTGCAATAACAAACAGCTCCAAAATCAAAGAGGTTTAAATGACAGAGGTTTATCTCTTGCTCATACCACATATACTTAAAGGTTTGTTGGAGGCCCTCCTCATTGTGGTAATTCCAGAACCCAGGTTTATAGAAGCTTCTTTTCATTCCTGCTTCCCAGTGACTAAGGCAACATAGAGAGAGCAGGGTGACTCACTGATTTTTTTAAATGAGCCATCTCATTTCCACTCTCCTTTCACTGGCCAAAGCTCATCTGGCTGTGCCTGTCTTCACAGGATGTGGGGCACACCTTACACACACACACACTGAGCCTCAATTTCCTTCCCTGTTAAGTGGGAATAAAACCACTGACCTCAGATGGGCATTGTGAGTCTAATGAGAGAATGCACATGAAGGTCTAGGTGCAATCTAGCCACACTCAAACAATAACACCCGGGGGGGGAAATATGTGGGTAAAAGGGAATAAAAGGTAGCATGAGTTTTAGAGTTGTCTAGATAGCGTGTTTGATTTGCCCAGAAAAAGCTGCTATGCCTGGAACAGCTGTATCTATAGCTCTTGCTTGTGACCCCAGGAGTCCCTGGTGCCCCTGCAGCTCCCTCTGGTGAGAGGCTTTCCTGTCCTCCAGGAGCCACAGGGCTGAGCTGGGGTGTTCCAAGGCAGCCTCAGGCCTCCTCTCCCAGACTGTGCGCTTCAAACACCGACCTAACATCTTTCCTTCGCTGCTGCCGCAGAGGCCCCATGGAAACAGCATTTCTATGCCAAGAATCAGTTCCCATTCATCACCGTGAAGCGCGATACCTGGGGGGAACCGGTAACTGAGACTGCGTGAGTCTCCAAAGACAGGAATGTGTCTGCGTGAGCTGAGTAATTAGAGCAGTTTTCTGCACACATGCCTAATCTTTATTTAAGACATTTCACTTAGGTACACAGCGAAGTTATTCAAAAGTCAGTTAGATTTGAGACATGTGTGTCATCCAACCATCTCTCTTCTCTGTTTTAGAATAGTTGAATAAGCACCCATAACCATAATTGCAAATATTTATTGGGGCTATGCGCTAAGCCCCTGTACTCTTCACTTTACTTAACATAACTCATTTCACTTTCATAACAACCCCATATTCTTTCTTGTACCCGATCTGAGGAACTCATACGATTCCCACGTAGTTTCCAGGTGAAGGAGACATAAGTAATCTTTAAGGGGAAACTGGTGAATAAAATGGAGAGTATTTGGTCTGTGAGACTAAGAAAATAATGGTAGCTAACATGTATTTAGAGAGCTAATTATGTGCCAGGCGCTGTCCCAAGGCCTGTCGTGTATTAGCTCATTAATCCTCCCACCAGCCCTACGAGATAGCTACTATTACCCCCATTTCACAGTTAAAATAACTGAGGTATAGAGGGATTATATAACTCTCAACATAACAACAATCAATAGGTGGTAGAACCAGTACTTTGACCCACATAGTTAGGATCTGAGCCACAATACCATATTGACTCTTGGCGCCCAGCAATCTCAATGTCTTAACTATTGGAGGGATGTCATGTGGAAGATGGTGACAGAAAGGTTAACTAATTTCTTGGTCAACAGAACCAGGGCTAAAGGTATAAACTACAAAGTCAGATTTGGACTCCACCTAAGAAAGAATTTTCCTCAGCTAGTGTTGCTCAAAGATCAGAGTTTCTTGTGGGTAATAAGCTCCCTGTCACCAGAAAGCCTCAAGAACAGACTGGATGAGCTCTCCCTGAGTCGTGTGGCTGGGGCGCCTTCCTTAGGCTCGGGGTTGGCTTCAGTGTTCCCTGTAATGCTTTGGCATGAGGATTTTATGAACATAACTGTCACGACATCTGACTATGGCAAAAAGTTCAAGCTATACCCTCTCCTTACTTAAAATGGGGGGCCAATGACATAGCTACAGGAGTGGCCAACTCAAAGGCCCAGGACACTTTTCCAGAGCTCAGTGGTAGCATCAAATTAAACTCCTAGCAAAGCTACTCTGACACATAATCATGATGCAAATAATTGTTGTTACCTGGGTGATCAATTAACCTAGGTTCACTTCATCGCCTCCGAGCAGTATAATTTTCATTAGTCAAACCTGCGTTTTTGTTTTTCTTTTCTAGCTTTATTAATTTACCTGACTTCTAAAGCAGTGCTCACGGTTGCTAGTTTTCCTTGATGCTCTGTAGGGTTTCATCCTTCTTGGTGCAGCCCTTAAAGAATGAGAAGCTGGGGGTGGGGGAGTGGTCGCTCATTCATTGGGCGAGGAAAGCCAGGCAAGGGTGGGGAAACCGCAGAGGATGAACTTGGGAGTGTAGCGGGGCAGACAAGCTGGCCGAAGAAACTGCAGTGATCCCAAGGAGGATCGAAGCCCCCGGGCCAGGGGAAGGAGTCAGTTAGACATTTTAGAAAAGGGAAGCTTGGGAGGCACAGTATGGACTAGACAAGGCCCTTACCTCAACTTCTGGGCTTTTCGTCTGGGTCCTCTGGGGCAGGAAGCAGTTTCAGCTGGGTGGGCCTAGGTTGGTTCTGGATGCGAGGACAAGAACTTGGTGGTATTTGATGAGGAAAAAGACCCAGCACAGGGGTCTTAGGAACTCCTGGTAGCAAATTCAGACCAGTGTTTGCAAACAAACCTTCTCCCTCCCCACCTCCTACCCCCACGGGGGTAGGTAGGCACAGGGCAGGGATTCTACTCCCAGAGCTGCCCCGACTCAGCGCGCACCCTTGACAGCACCCCCTCCTTCTCTGCCTCAACTCCACAGTGGCAGAACGGGCCTAGATAATTCCCCAAGGACCTTCCAGTTAGGGAACACGGTGGGGGTGGCTCTCAAACATCTCCTTCCCCTTCAAAAAGGCTGTGAGGAGCTTAAACCAACCATGAGTCTCTCCCTCCTCTGCTCCAGAGCCAAGGATTTCTATGAACTGGACTTTTTGATTTACAGTCCCAAGGGCAAACTGGTGCAGAAGGGAATAATAAGCTCTTTAGACTTGGAAGCTTTTTCAAGAAATGATAGATGTCCCCAAGGGAAGGTACATCCAGGAAGGTGTCTCCAGCCCCCCAGCAGGAATCAGTCACCCTGTCCCCTGAATGCCCAACACCTCCCTCATAGCATTTTCCACCTGGTATTTCGAGCAGCTGCTTATGTGCCTTATACCCATAACTAGGTCCCTGGCCCCTGAGGTCAGTGATTGTGTACCTAGTAGGCTCTCAGGTGAGATCCATGGGCTGGCTGCTGGCTGGCTAGAAGACCAGACTTCTCTGATTTTCAATCAAGTGTCCTACCCCATATACTAGGATGTATGGTGCTTAAAAAGCACAGGAGCATTGCTACCTTAGAACTTTTGCAAATAGAGAAAAGGCGATGGCAGGGGTGGTAGACACTGCCCAGTCATCCCCTGCAAGCAGACCCTTGGATGCTGTTCTTCACCTGACTCATTGACACGACAGAGCAGACCCCTGGGGGATGGGAACTGTGCTGGCCTGAGGGCCTCTAGTTCTGACTGTCCACATGGGGCAGAGCTTCCAAGAGCCCTGCAGGAACTGAGGAGACCCAGCCAGGAGGCCCGGGTCTAACCAGGGAGGAGGGCTGATGGTGCTGGGATCCTTGGCTGTGTGTTGAAGAGCACAGCCTCATAGATGCTCCCTCCTGAAGAGGAGGGCAGAAGAGAGAAGAAAGACAAAAAGAAGAGAATAAGAGCAAATTGCTCACTGTGCTTCTCTTTCGCAAACTAAATGCTTATTGAAATTAAGATAAGCTTGACAGACTTTTGTTAGCAGTTTTGGGGCCTGAGAATATTTTGCCTTGAGAGACTTGCATTGGAACTGATTCCACAACTAATAATGTGGTCTCTGTCACTTAACTCAAAAGTCCCTCCTGGACCCGCACAATGAAGCGTTAAAGAAATGAAATCCTTTTTTTTTTTTTTTTTAAACATATACAGCTAAGTTTGATTTGTTGAGAACATTTCTTCAACTGACAAGTTACAAGCCATGTCTGAGAGGCCCACTGGGAACTTTCAAAATTTGAGCAGCAGTTTCTAATCACTGACGATCATTAGCATTTTAGTGAATAGATTTTTGATAAGAAAAATCTTTGCTCTGTGGGAAGAAAAAAAAAAAAACCCTGACATTTGATAATGCAAACAGAGTAGCAATTTTAATTAGGCCTCCAGTCCTCCTTGGCACGGCAAACATTGTACAAGATCCAGATGTTTTCCATCTTATAAGATGTGACTTTAAGGCTGTGCCAAGCCATTGGTGTTGGGTACTATGCCACTGATTGGATCTCCAGGGTGAATGATAATTAACCACTGTTTACTGAGCACTTACTATGGGCCAGATGTGCTGTTTCACATGCATCATCTCAATTAGTCCTCAAATCAATCTGATGAGGTATCTATTATTATTATCATTCCTATTTTACAGATGAAGAAACTAAAGTTTTCAGAAAGGTTCATGAACCCAGAGTCACCCAGCTTGGTGGTGGTGGAAACATTAGCCCAACTCTGTGTGACTCTGGATTCTCTATGCTCACCTACTGGGCTATACTGCCCACCTAGATGTTATTCAAATAGAGACAAATAGAGTGGACAAAGAAGAGAATTGGGTTCTCACTCTGGTTTGTTACTGAGTGTGTGATGAGTTATGGGAACTCTCCCGGCCTTAATCTCCCAGTCCATAGAATGGGATGTGATCTGTCATATCTCCTTCACTGGACTCTGGGGGTAGGGGGGACTCTGAGAGAGGGGAGGCTGTGCTTAGGAGAACATTTTTTCCTTTTATGGAAATAGACCCTGAAACTTTGTATCTTCTTTCTATAGATCTTAGCCTCACCTTTTGGGGTTACCCAGAAAAACTCTGATTCCCTGTGGTATTCAGCTCTTGGGTTTTCTCAACTTTACATTCTCCAGACTAGAGCTTCCGATTTCTTCAACAAGTCTCTATATGCCATGACACTGAGTTTCAATATTTTCTGTAAAAGAGATCTGTCATCTTCAAAATGGGGATAATAGTGGTCACTGTGAAGGTTAAATGAGCTAACATATGACGCGCTGAGAACAAGGCTGGCACATTGTGCGCGTGAGTGCGTGTGCGCATGCATTTATTGTCGCCCACCCAGTTTCCCGTTCTTCCCTTTTAGTGACAGAGCCATGATTTTATTTGGAGCATCAGGGTAAAACATTTCTCAGCTTCCTTTTCAGATAGGGGTTTCTATAAGGTATAATTTGCATTCAGTGAACTGCTCAGATCTTAGGGTACCTTGCCATCATTTTCATGAGTGCATTTTAAGACGGAACATTCTTCAGCAACCTCCACTCTCATCTCCAAAGCAGCGACTAATCTGAGTTTACTATCATAGGTCAGTTTGGCCAGTTCTAGAATAAATGAAATATGTTATACACTTTGTGTCTGGCTTCTTTCGTTCATCATATTTTTTAGATTCATCTATATTATTGCATGTGTCTACATGTTGTCCCTTTGTATTTCTGAGCAGTATCCCATTAGATGACAACACACCACAGCTTACTTACTCATTTTCCTATTGATAGGCATCTAGGTGGTCTTCAGTTTCTAACTATTATGGATAAAATGTCTATGATAATTCATGTACCAGCCTTTTTGTTGATAAGTTTTCATTTCTCTTGGATAAATATCTAGAAGTGAAATTGCTGGACAATTGGGTGAATATATGTTTAGCTTTTCAAGAAATTGTTTTCACTTTTACTTTTAGGTCTATAATCTATCTATCTTGAATTTATCTTTGTCTGTAGTCTGACACAGGGTCAAGATTCTTTGTTTTTCTTATGGATATCCATTTGTTCCAGCACCATTTGTCAGACATTTTCTTTTCCCTTCTTAATGGTTTTGGCATCTTTGTTAAAAATAAAGTAGCAATATATGAGTGGACTTTTCTTTTTTTTTTTTTTTTTTTTTTTTTTAGAGAAGAGAGAGAGAGAGGGAGAGAGAGAGACAGAGAGAGGAGCTGGAGGCATCAACTCCCATATGTGCCTTGACCAGGCAAGCCCAGGGTTTTGAACCGGCGACCTCAGCATTTCCAGGTCGACGCTTTATCCACTGTGCCACCACAGGTCAGGCATGAGTGGACTTTTCTCTGGACCTTCTATTTTGTTTCATGGCTTTATCTGTCCTTTCACCAAAACCACACTGTTTTGATTTTTATAGCTTTATAATAAACCTTAAAATCCGGTAGGTTAAGTCTTCCCATTTTGTAATTCATCTGCAAGATTGAATTGGGTTATTATTGCTCCTTTGCCTTCCCAAATAAATTTTAAAATCATCTTGACTGGGATTACAATGAATCCTTAGATCAATTTGAAAAATAATTGACATTATAATAATACTGAGTCTTCCAATCCAGGATGTTTCATTTAATTTTGAATTTACCCAGTTTATTTAGGCATTTTTAATTCCTTTTGGCATTGTTTTATTATTTCAGCATCGAATTTTACATCCATTGTTAAATTTATCCTTAAGTGTCTGATGCTTTTGAACACTATTACAAATGGTATTTATTTTTAATATTACTTTCTAATGTTCACTCCTAATATATACAAACACAATTGATTTCATATTGATTTTATATATTGCAGTGTTCTAAATTTCTTTATTAGTTCTAGTAATAGTTTTCCTAGCATTTCTTAGGGTCTCTTATATCACACCATGTCATCTGCAAACAGACAATTTTAGTTATTTCTTTGCAATTCGTCTTCCTTTTATTTATTTTTCCTGTCTTATTGCTCTACGTAGGCTTTTTCCCTTTAATGTATCCCCCCAAAAAACTCTTAGTTTTGGTAAAAGTCAGGTTTTATGTCTTCATTAAAAAGCACAAATAGTCAGTTGCAAAAATCTACAGGGTATTTTTCCAGACCTAAGAACAAGCTCAATAATTTGACTTTAATTTTTCTTCTTGGCATGGAATAAAATTTAACTTGCATGGTAGTTTTTAGTGCTGTTTGCCAAGTACTTTTAGTCGTCCCACCTTCTGGACACAGGTAGAATTGCACGTCACTGATAACTCATGGTTAGGTGGGGCTGTGGGGCTGGCTTCAGCCAATAAGTGAGTACTGAAATGATATGTGTCACTTCTACACTAGGGCATTGAACTACTACTAATGTGGGAGTCTCCAGAACTCTCTTTTTCCTCTAATACATCAACCAATGATTTTTGAGATGAAAGTTACCCCATCTGCCTGGATCTCTGAGCGTCTACAATGAGCAAAGTCCCCTCTGCTGACCCAGTATGGATATATGGCTTGAGGGAGAAATAACATTTTGTTGTTGTAAGACACTGAGATTTGGGGATTATTTGTTATAGCAGCAGCACCTAGCCTAACCCGACTGATAAAACTTGCATAAAGTTTTAAAAGAGAGATGGCTAAGCAAAATGATAGGTGGAAGCAATATGTAGGAACACATTATTTGCCTCTCTGGGTGAGACAAAGGACACGCATCCTCAGAGAAACCAGTAGTGGGCCAGAGCCCAGAATCTTATACAGGCCTTGTATACAACCAGATTCCCAGTGTCATGAACATAATAGAATTTTTTTTAAAGTACTGGCTTACATTCAATTAAGTTCTC
This sequence comes from Saccopteryx bilineata, assembly GCF_036850765.1. Lineage (NCBI taxonomy): Eukaryota > Metazoa > Chordata > Mammalia > Chiroptera > Emballonuridae > Saccopteryx > Saccopteryx bilineata. Next base: position 36,801,730 of record NC_089491.1, on the reverse strand, counting down.
CTTTCAGCTCGTGCTTTGCAAAGTAGAAACACAGCATTTCCCTTCACTTTCCTCCTTGCCTGAAAATAGGAATGACAAAAACAACTTGTCCTTGAGAATTGTTGAGAGAATTTGTGCTGATTACAAAACGCTTTGCGAAATGTAAAATCCTATCTAAGTGGCAATTTTCTCCATTGCTATGCCAATTGTAATAAATAAATATTGTTTTTAAAGCTGGCCCCTGGCTTGCTTTCCCGTGGCCATCCCCATCAAACACTCCCGTGTGCCTGGGGTTATTGTCCACTCTGGATTTGCATGTGTGTGCATGGCGCTTCTGTAATGCTGTTTACTGAGGAGCTGAGTAAGCCCATCGTGTAGCAATAAAACGGGAATAATGTCATACCCCATTGGAGAGGTGATGGGTCAGAACAACTCACTCAGGACTACTACACTCTGTGCTCCCCAAGGGTAGGGAGGCCTGTTTCAGTTATTTCTACAGCCCTAGTATGCCTGAATTAGGGAATGTTCTCTGTGGTTATTAAAAATTTTCAATTCTTGGCCCAGCTTGAATTAAGGCCCTACGTTCCTGGCTCAGGTTATTACCATGGGTAGAGTCCATGTGTCTGCTGATGGTTAAATTTATGTTCACTGACCATTTACTGTTAGCCACAAGCTGGGAACTGTAAGGAATGTAAAGATTACTGATATAGTTCCTGATCCCAGTGATCTCTCAGTTAGTAAAGGGCTAAGAAAGACAGTCATTCATTCATTCATTCATTCACTTAATTCAGTCATTAGTTCCATTAGTAGTAATTCCACTAATATTGATTGATGTTCCATTTACCATTCTAACTACAAAACAAACTCTTAGCTCTCATAAGAGCATATGTTCTAATAGGGGGATACAGGTATTAACCAAATCATTACATTAATAAAACTTTTATTATAAATATGCACTGAAGAAGAGTCTAGAGTTCTGTGAGCACAAGAAAACCAAGGAACAATTTTGTAAGGGGAAGAGGCCGAGGAAGCCTTTTTGAGCAAGTGACTTTTGAGTAGAGACTTAAAAGAAGAATGAAGAATTACCCAGTCTGTGGGTGGGTAAGGTGGAGGGGGACAAGTCAGGGAGAAGAAACAGTATGTTTAATACAGGATGGGCTATATGGTGGCCACAAAAGGGGCACACAGAGGATGTCCCAGAACAAGTTTCATTGTTTCCAGGGGAATGAGAAAGGCTACCTATAAGAGGTGGTGCTCGGGCTGGGCCTGGAAGGACAGGATAAACTTTCCAGAAAAAAGAGGAGGATCAGTACAAAGCAAAGACCAGAGGGAGGAAGGAATAGAGGATGAGGAAGCTAGGGAAGACTATCAAGAACTTTGAATGCCAGGCTAAGGCATTTGGAATTCCCCCCCAAGGAAGGAGGGTCAATGAAGGTTTGGGAACATGTCAGTTATCAGTGATGTGATAAGAGCACTTGAGTGAGAGAGGCCCTTTCATTCACCCCAGGACACAGCCCTTTATGTGACCCTAAAGGATTTGAGAGCCTCTGGTACCCCTGGATCCCAGAGAGGGGTTCCAGAGGTCAGCTCTTCTCTGCTCACAAGGAGAAACCCCAAGGTTTTAAGGATACAGTGTAGGAGAAGCAGGAAGGTGAGTGGCACAGGGTCCCACAGCTGGGACCTTCTTCCCTAGAGGCAAGAGAATGTATGTGTTCTCCAGCTGGCCCAGAGCAAAGGGCTCTCTGTGTGCCAACTATTGTGTGAAAGAGGCTGACATGAGAAAGGGCCTAGTTTAAGTTTTAGACCTCATGAAGGTGCAGGGAAAAGAATCCCAAATCAATCTAAAATAAAGACTAAAGAGAATTAGTTGAGCCATGGGACTGTGTATCTCCAGTGCATGGCTGAATCCAGAGCTTAAACCAAGACATCAGGATTCTCTTTCTCCATTTCTTAGGTTTGCTTCCATCTGTATATTGACCTCATTATCTCCCACTGCAGTTGGGCTTCCTCTAAACAAGTGATTAAAGGAGTTGTTGGAAGCTCTAGCCTTACATTGCAGTAAAAAAAGGGAGTCTCTTTGGGTCACTATATAAATCTCAGGGAAGCACTCTGATTGGCTTTGATGTGTCACATGCCCGTCTGTTTGACTAATCACTGTTGCCAGAGGGAAGAGTTGCTATGGTTGCTCAGGTTTGTCCTGAGACTGACTGGTAGCCCCAGGCAAATCACACACACACAGCAGAGGAGAACAGAGCTCCAACGGAAGCCAAGCTGAGCTAACAAAAATAACCCAGAGCCACCATGCTCCTTTTATCAGGCTGTCTACTGTAGGGCAATTGACCCACAAGGAGTGTTTGTATTCATCCTAGTAATCTAGAGGGTCAGGTCATTTAAGGAGAGAATAATACCCTGCTCACAAAAGTGAGGGAATATTTAAAAATGAATTTGAAGTGATAAAAAAAAGAAGCATTCGATTTTTTTTTTTATTAAACAAGAACATCAGAAAAGCAAATGACATGTCAAAGAAAGTTGTTCTATTATGCAAATGAGATGCAAAACCAACTTTTATTTCATTGGTGAAAATGCACTATACAAAAGGCGGAAAGTACTGGAGTATCTGCACATTCCCGGATTCCCTAATTTTTTGTGGGCAGTATAATAATATGTAATTTTTTAATGAGCTTTTGGAGACAGACATGGTCAATAATTTCCATATGATAAGACTAATTAAAGCTATGAGTTCTGCTTTCAGTAGGGCTCTAGTTGCTCCTACAAGGGTTTTTTGATGCAGAAGGGTCAGTTGTTATGTTATTTTGGGGGGAAAGCCTTGGAGGAGGGTCAGGTGACCTGGGCTCTGGCTGTGGGCCTGTCCTCAGCTCACTCTTTGATCTTGGATAAGTTCTTTACTCTCTCTGGACCTCGATTTACCCAGCTGTACAATGAGTGGAATGACATCTGCGGGGCTGAAAGGCTGACTGACTGGTATGTGATCACCAGCAGATGTGGGATTATACCCGGTGACAGAGGCAGCAGGTGCCCTTGGCTGGGATGGAACCTCGGGAGGCAGCTTTGGAAAAGGAGCTAAGTTCATTTGTAGACACGGAGCATGTGAAATTCAGGGGAGTCACCTGGAGATTTTGGGAGTAGGAGTGGAGATGGGAGGTTCAGACCAATGTCCCAGATTGATGGCAGCATTTGGAGGCCTCCTGCCCTGGCCTCTGTGGGAAGAGTCAGTCCATCTCCAGCTGGGGCCATTTCTGGACAGGCATTCTGCTTAGAACAGGGATTTCACTGCTTGTTTTCCTTTTGGAGAGCTCGTGGTCACTGGTTCTCAAGGGGTCCTTGACTGTTTGGGGACAGAGAGTTGCCTCTGTACTTTCTGTTTCTCCCTGACAGCTCCAGGCTGGCTTGGAAGGTATGTGGAGATTGGAAGGAAGGGGGAGCCCAGGCAGGTGCACAGATGTGCGGGGGGCAGGGCTTGCTCTAACCCAGGGGTCAGGAGCCCATGGCTCGTGAGCCAGATGTGGCTCTTTTGATGGCTGCATCTGGCTCGCAGACAAATCTTTAAAAAAAAAAAAAATAATGTTAAAAATATAAAACATTCTCATGTATTACAATCCATTCATTTCCTACTGCTCATGTTCATGGTTGCGTGTGGCTGGAGCCAATCACAGCTGTCCTCCAGGACAACACCAAATTTTTATTGGATAATGCCTAACGTACACAGGTCGTTGTATGGCTCTCACGGAATTACATTTTAAAATATGTGGGGTTCATGGCTCTCTCAGCCAAAAAGGTTCCCGACCCCTGCTCTAAAACCATATGTGAGTGTGCATTCCTGTTTCACTAGACATTCCTGGTGAAACATGCTTATCAGCTAGGGGTCACACAAAAGTATATCAGTGCTCACCTTTGCTAAAACATTGGGATTAGCTCTGTGGGTCTGACTTTAAATAAATTTAGGGTCAAGGCCATTTAGAAGGCTTAGGAACTGCTGAGAGAGGAAACAAGTAGATCGGAAGGCTGTAAAAATGAGTTTAAATAAAAAGAAAAAAAGGACACAATTATTTGGCTTCCAAAATAGTTATATTTGTGAAATAGAAAGTGTATTGTGCACTGAAGAAAAGGCAAGTATATCTTTCCGGGCCTCTTCCCCTTTCCCTGCGGGCAGTGGGGGCTGGAAGGGCAGTGGCAGCCCCCTGAGGCCGGCTGTTCCACCCTTGGTCCCAGAGGTCCTGCCCAGCAGGGCTGCGGGGTGGTTGGGGGGCCGGTAGGTTGAGAAGGCCAGAGCCCCCCAGCTGGTGGTGGACCCTGATCTGGAGCCGGCCCCTCTCTGGCCTTGATGACCTCCTCTGGAAAATGGGGCGAGGAGCCCATGGGCCTCCAGCGGAGGTGGGGGGCCGAGCTGATGATGGGCCCAAGGCAAGGGATAGAAGGAGCCGCTGGAAGCTGGTAATTAATAAATGAACCACCCTGGGACCGCTGCCGAGCTGCCTCAGATGACATATCTGTCGCGGGCTCGGCAAACCATTAAATGACCATTTTCTGACAGAACGACTTCCCTGCTGCCTCCACCAAGCTGCCTTGACTTTCGGGGACATATTTTCTCTTCTTACCCTGGTTTCTCCTCTGTTCCCCTCCCCCAGCTCTCCCCACCTAGGACTCTGCCCTCCCTGCGGTGAAGCTATCCCAGGTTTCTTTTCTGTCTCTCCGGGGTCTCCCCGCCTCTGTAGATGTAAGTGTGTCTGTTTCCGCCTCTTAGTTTCTTGCGTCTCTGCCTCTCTCTGACTCGTGTGTCTCTGTCTCGCTCTCCTTCCCTTCCCACCATGGCATCTTTTCTCTTTGTGGCCGCCTCTCTCTTTTCCCGGTCTCTGGTCTTCTCATCTCCCTGGCTGCCCTCTCTCTCTCTCTCTCTCTCTCTCTCTCTCTGTCTCTCTCTCTCTTCCTATCCCCTAGTCCCTGGCCCATGCCACCCGCCCCCCTCTCTCTCTGTTTCTCCCGTCAGTATAAGGCTTAACTAGCCCCTCCTTGTCGGGCGCAGCCTCCCCCCTCCAGCCTCCCCCCTCCCCGGCTGCCTGACGGCTCCAGTTCATTTCTGCCTGTTTAATTGGGCCCCGGATGAGTTTGGTCGACAGGGCCATTCATCATGTGGCCGCGGCTGGCGGCGGAGCCCGGGGGAGCAGGGCTGACAGCTCCGCCAGGCTGGGATGCGGCCTGCGTCGGGAAGTTCACATATTTGGGCATTAGTGCAGCTATTAGTTTAACAAGCTTCGTTTATCCTTGTCACTACCACTTCAGCTTCCCATGTAATCATTTGAAATGTAGATTACAGCCAGACAAATGGGACAGCGCAAGACGCGCAGGGTGGAGGGAGTGACACACTGCTCGTTAGGGCCGCCTTCCCAGCCCCAGCCCTTCCCAGGAAAGGCTTTGATTAGCTTAATATTCCAATGATTTCTGTGGGAAGCACCAGTCACCTGGGCTGAGCCCCTGGCACTGGGCAGAGTTGCCCAGGGTGCACCCAGGCGAGGGTCCAGGCCCTGCCAGGGTAAGGTCCCTCTGGCCCAAAGACCAGCCAGCCCTACAAAGAAACATGCTGTGACCGGGGCCTCAGACCTGCCCCTGAAGTCCCTCCCAAAGGAGTCTTCCTCCAGGGTGAGGTGGCTTCCAGGCTTGGCCCACTCTGATCTGCAGCCTGAACCCTAGGTCACCATCTCCCTGTGTGACCTGGGCAAGGCTGGCCTTCTCTGGGCCTCAGGTCCCATCTGCAAAGTGGGGGCTTCAGATTAGATCACATGGGCCTGCTTGTCTCCATTTTCCTGCCATGACCCTTCTCACCTTGGTTCCTCTGACGGAGTCACCCAGCTTCCCGTCATTTCTATCCTTCACCTGGTGGACTGAAGTCTCTTTTCAAAATGTAACCTGACTGTGTCTATGCCTGCTCCAAAGGCCATCATGGCGCTCAGAATGGAGTTAGGACCCTGGGGCCGGGGAGGGGAAGGACAGGGCAGCGGGGCCCACCACAGCCCACCTTTGAGCTTTCCCTCTGGCCGCCCCTCCGTCGTTCACGCTCTTCAGCGCCTCGTACCCCCGCACATGCCTGGCGCCCCAGCTCTCTCTCACCCCTGCGGTTTCTGCAGGCTGTTGTCTCAGCTAGGAACACCACTCTCCCTGTGCCCCTTCCTCAAACATCTATCTCATCCTTCGGATGCTCAGCTTAGATGTCCCCTCCTCCAGGAGCTCTTCCCTCCCTCCTTCTGCCCGGTTCTTCTTTCCCGTGCGTCCCAGAGCCCTGAGCCCCTGCGCCGACACCAACGCACAGCATCGAATGGCTGATTTGTTTGCATGCCCCACTGGACCATAACCTCCACGAGGCAGGGTCTCCCCAGCACAGAACCTGGGCCCTGGAAGCTTCCCAACCAAAGTTTGTTGAGAGAGGAGACGGCGGGCAAGCCTTGATGTATCCCGGAAGCCTCGGGAGGAGAGGCCGCCATGCACCAGTGCTCCTCCCGGTAACAACCAACCGTAACAACCAGGCTCTGCCCAGGCTTCTTCCCCCTGGCTCCCTTCTCCCTATCCCGCTGGCTCAACCCGCTGTTCCCCCAGCACACCTTCAGCTCCAGGGCAGCAGAGTCTGGTTCCCGCCGGGAAGTCTCTGAAACAGCCAGGGTCCCAGGAGACAACGGTTGGCCACTTAGAGTTCAGCAGAGAAGAGTGTAAATGATGAGACTGTTTGAAGAGGTATGAGTCACACTAGGGAGACCCCCTGGGATGATGGGGGGTTGGTGGGGAGCCCTTACATCCCTAGGCTGAGGGACAAAAGGGAGGGAATGAAGCTGCCAAACCTGGAGAAAGAGCAGGAGCCATGGGGAGGGGCTGCAAGATGATGTATCCTCTAGAAGGCGGCCCCTATGTAACCAGGGCAAGGCAAGTAGAATCGGGGAAGAAGCCTCTGACCTCTCTCTGCTCTTCTCTCCCTCTTGTCTCTGGCTGGTGTCCCCAGATAGTCAGAGGGTCTAGGTGATGAGCTCCACAGAAATCAACCTCCTGGGATATAGGCAAGGCAGAGAAAACCAATGGTATGGTGGCGCTAGGGGACAAATGGAGAATACCCCACATACCCACCCCACCCACTTTGCCTCGGGCTGACCCCTCTGCAGGGGGGCCAGGACTGAGAGTAAATCCCCTACAGAGGACTCCACAGGGCCTGTGCACGATCCTCAGCTGCCTTATACATCTTCTCTCTGTCACTTCTCCCTGCCCGACCCAGCTGGGCCCCGGCCCTCCTAAACTCCGTTTCTGTTTCCTCCTCTCCCCCCGCTGAGGAGCTTGTCTGCGTTTTCTTCCTGACACCTTCTGAATAATGACACCAGACCTTGAAGCCAACGAGTCGTGAATCAAAGTGGCTTCTCGATATCATAAAAGAGATGTTCTAAACCCCAAACATAAAGATCGTTTTATCTTTATTAATAGTTTAATGCATCTGAGAAAGCTATTTGACATTTTTTACACCTCCAACTCTTTCCTTCATGCATTGCTGGTCAGATTACACCAGGGTTCAGCCACTTAAATCCACTTAATAACTGACTAAATTCTACACTGAATTTACATTGAGCTACAAGCTGATTCTAGGATACAGATGAATTTTCTAGTGGGAAAAAGAACCCCACACCGATGCCCTGACTCCAAAGTTGTAAATCCGCTTTAATAATGAAAAAAAAAATTAGCGAAAATATTGGGATTGATGTCATGTTTAATAGCGCAGCAGAGTGAAGAAATGTACCTTGGTTAATAATTTGGAGTATTTTCTTCACATATTTAATTGAAATGCCACACTTGCAAATACACATGTGAAACTAATTGAAAATACATAAAATTTGGGACATAGAAAGCAATGCAACTCTTTCTAACAGCGGGCAAGGCCAGCACATGTCAGTGCACCATATTGTCAGGAGGAAGGTTGGTCATTAATGACATCTGAATTGGAATAACATCTAATCGGTGAATTGTATCTATTGCAGATACATATACCAACATCACCACCACATCATAAACACATATGACTCCACTTAACATATAACTTACACATGCTGAAGCATACCTCTCTCTCTCTCTCTCTCTCTCTCTCTCTCACACACACACACACACACACACACACACAGACGCCCACACTCTGAGCACGTTCATGCAAAAATTCAACAGCACACACACATGCATCGGTTCATAAATTGTACACAGCTACTCCTTAGCTAGTCTTAGTGGAAAAAGGGGGAAAACCTGTCCTCTGCCTCTCCCTAACTTCCAGGAAAGAAAAAAAATATGTAACTGTCAGAAATGTGATAGGACTGTCGAAGACATATGGAAAAAACTCAAACAAACTATGTAAGTTGTACAACATAAATCCCATTTCTATTTGTTCTGCGACAGTGTGTAAACCACACATTTTTCATCAAGATAGAAAATTAAAACCTTCAGCAGGTTTAGAGTTGCTGGGGAAGTTGGATAGCAACCCTAATGTCCTGGCAGAGGAAGAAGCAACTGGTATTGCTGTACGCACATCAGGACCGTGATTGGCCAAATATTCCATAGGCATATTCTTCGTTTAAAATATTCTTTGGTTAAGCATAAGTTCAACTTCTGCGGAGTCCTCAGGAAGCCCTGACCTTCTCATAACACTTAGGGCTGCGTCTCTACTCCCCCAACCCACAGGCAGTGGTTTTGCCCGATGGAGCTCATCTGATTCTGCTCAAGCCTCCACGCGGCCCAGGAGCTCTTCCAGTGCTTTAACTCTAAACGGCTTAGCTTCTTCCTCATGAGGAATGTGCCCCAATAACTCTCAAATATTAATGAAAACCAGTAGATCCCAGTCCCTGGAGAATTAGATGATGTTACTATATTTCATTCACAGAAGTGTCTGTTTATCCCGAGATTTGCTCCCCCCACCCCACGCCAGTTTGTTAATCATAAGAGAATGTCTCAAGACTTCTTGAAAAGCTAGTGGTTTTGGTGGGCTTGCTGTGGAATGTCCCCCAAAGTCGTTTGAAGGCTAATTAATAACATCCTGTGGTTCATTCTCTTCTAAACATCATTCTTCCTCAAAAAAAAAAAAGAAAGAAAGAAAGGAAAGGAAGGTTCCTAGATCAGGCAGGCAGCCTTCTTTTACCAAAGCCTCACTCCTCTCTTCCCATGCTTTTTTCCCTGATGGACCCCAAAACCACCATTTTTAATAGGTCTCCCTGGACACCTTCTGTTCACAGGCAGTCTACTTCCTGGGCAGCCTGACACTTCTTGGACTTGTGGTGGGTGTTTTCCAATGACAGGTGCCTCATTGCGGCTCGAGTCCCGTGATTTCATTCTCCATTTTCTCCCCAGCATTGGGCGGATGCCAGCGTTGATTAAGATCCAGCTCACTGGGCAAGGAGGCTCCAGTGCCCTGGGGTTTCAGAGGGTTTCTTTGAGAGATGAAGATCACCACGGAGAAGGCCAGGTGCAAGGAGCTCTCAGTATCTTTGATCTCACATCTGGGACCCTGAGTCATCATGGTCAAGGTTTGGTCTCTGCCTTTGACTCATTTAGACCCACAGACTCATTGAGCCTTTGAGATGGAAGGACTGGAGAGCATGTGATTCAACCTTGTCTCCTTTTCCACTGTGCAGACGGCGAGGCTGAGCCCAGGCGAAGACCTTCTGATGTGGAAGTGAGAGGAAGTAGGCAGGAAGATGACGTCCTCTCTGGGGAGTGGGGCGTCTCAGTGGTGCCTCTTGAGTTTCTGAAGCAGAAACCCTGGGTCCCCTGCCATCTTCACACAAATCTGCGTCCCATCTCCCGCCTCCCTTCAGTGAATTCAACAAGCATTTATTCAATAACAATCAGTTGCAAAAAATAATGAAACGAGGCTCTACTCTGAACCAAGCCGTGTGCTACAGGTGATGGACACACAGCAGCGTGGCAGAAGTGTTGCTCGTGTTCCCACGCCCACTCTCTCCTCTTCCCAGAGTAACAGAATTTGTAACTGGACAAACAGGCCACTTAGCATAAAGGTCACATTCCTCAGTCTCCCGTGCAGCCCAATGTGACCCTGTGCTTCAGCTCTGGCCAATGGGATATAAGAAGAAGTGTCAAGTGACAGTTTCCTGGAACCTTCTTCAAGAGACAGCTGGTCGTCTTTCCTTTGTCTCCTCCAACCTGCTGCTTAAAATCCTGATGCTGCCACCTTAGACCTTGGAGCTGAGTAACACAGCCTCTGGAGGGCCAAGGACAACTAAACACGCCTGGTCCCTGCGGGCCGCCTGCCGCTGAGTTGCCATTTCAGCCCCGGATCCCCAGCCTCCAGACTCCACACAGGAGAGAGGGTAATCCTCTCTCTTGTTCAAGCCATTATTTTTCTGGATTTTTTCCCAGTCATTCATAGTTGATCTGTTCTAGTATGGTCAGTAAGATAAATTCTTGACAAAGGTTTGAAAAAAAATTCCATTCTTCCTATCTCTGCCAAGAAAACACTGGAGTTTTATAAAAGAAATTTTATTAAGAAACTCGATTCTCTGGCTGAAAATATTGGAAATAAAGAGATGTGTGTATGTATATAGATACATACAATCTATTTACGTCTATGCTTATATAATAATGCATACATTCTCTTTGGAAGAATAAGAAGAGACAAGTCATGGGAAAGAGAACTGGGAGCTTTGGGGTTGGTGTGGGGAAGGCACTACCTGCTTTTATGTTCTGTTTGAATTTTTTTAACCACATGTGTGTGTTATCTTTTTTTTTTAATGCACAAACTTTTAAATGAGTGAAAATCCATTTTCCACCCTAAAGGCCACCAGTCCAGTCACTATCACATGAGCCTTTCGATGCTGCCAAATGGACGTCCAGTTCCATTGTGGGCGTCTCAGTGAGGAGAGGCCCACCTCCTCCGCAGACAGCTTCATCTCTCCGTGGAAACGAAGAAAAATGACAGACCCCTCTGCACTGGTCTCTTCATCTGGGGAAGACACAGACCCTCCTCACAGCGCTGTGGTGACAGCGCCCGGAGAGTTGGCACATTCTAACTGCTCTGCGGAAGTGCCAATTACTATCATCACAGCCGGGCCTGCTGTCCTTCCTGCCTGTCCCATGGCACCTCCTAGGAGGTGCTGCCTGCTGACCTGCTTGCTCCTATAGTACAGCCTCATTTAACATTGCCATTGACAGGTTCTGTGACTTTAAGCAAAATGACATATTAAGAAGCCAATTTTACCATAAGCAAGTCCTAAGACCTCTCATCAACATTATAATGAAAGGATGTTATTCAAAGACCTCCTGCTGTATAACTGTCACCTGGGTTTGCCTGCCGCCAGCAGATGGGGCATGCCCCAAGGGTGGGGCCATGCCCAGTTCACCTTGGCACTCCCAGCCCCCAGTGCCGCCCGGTCCTGGCAAGGACCACTGACTGGCTGAAGAAGGGAGAAAATAGACTGGCAATTAAGTTTGAAATGCAGATCCTGACAGCAGCCCCCAGCTAATTGATGATTTTTATTGGAATTTTAGTTTTCCTGGGTTCACCTTTCAGCTGTGTCAGGGAGTGCCACGCCGAGGCCTGAGAGGAAGGGCCCCGGAGCTCTGCCTGCAGGCGCCTCCGAGCGAGTGCTTCTCCCACAGGGAGGAGGAAACTCCCCTTGGCATCGCATCAGGGTGGCAGTGCCTGCTGCTGGGTTAGGAACTGGGCACACAGCCAGAGCGGTGACACTTGGGGACTCTGCTGTGGGGTCACACAGCCTGGCTGCCCCTCTTGGTGCCCCTGTTTATCAGCTGTGTGAGCTGGGGCAAAACATCAGAGCTCTCCGGGCTTTGTTTCCTCATCTGTAAGAGTGAGGATGATAACACCTGTACCTCTCTCATCGGGTTAGTGTAAGGACTGAATGAGATAATGTGCTCGAAATTAATTTATTAAGGAGTCACAACTCTTTGAGGTATGCACATGACTTGACTGAATTTTCCCGAAGCTTCTCCAACTGTGCTGTGTGAAGCTACCCCGCCTCCTTTTCTGGTCAGGAGGCAGGCCCTTTATTGACATCTTGGTTATATCTAGAACTTTCTAATAAATTCCAATTACGGGAACACCCATACTTAACAGTTGTGTGAGCGAAAAACAGACTGCTGTTGTGTGAAGACATTGAAATTATTTTGTTACATGAACTGGCATTGCCTTAACCAATACACAGGTGCACACAGTAAATGAGGACATTACACCCACATCATACACGCTTTAAAAACGTCTAGGACTTTCAGCCAAGCTCCATAAAGTATGCACAATGTTTTAATTCCACTTTACAGGAAGGTTTCCTTTCTGATCTCTTCGGGAGCCTTCCCTATTAAAAAGGCCCCACTTATGGAAACTACTACTTAGCATTTTCGGAACTTGTTATCCTATTCAGCAGAGTCTAAGTCAGGAGGCTTTGAACTCGGACAATTACTGCTTTTGATTAACAACAAGAACTGATGAGTTGGCCTTTCCAGTGTGCTAAGCAAACTCAGCCAAGCAGAAAATATCACTGAAGGGGAAACAACAGGAAGTGATTTTTCTTGGTTACATTACGAGCTGTCGCGATATTTACACATGTTTGTGGATAATGTGGGAACCTCTGCTGCTCGCATGCCCTTCCAGACTACACGGTCGGGCTGGAAACGCCATGTTTCCCACTTGACCTGGGCTGTAAATGTCATTCTGTGACTGCAGGCAGCCAGCCCAGTGGAAAAGCCACAGGCCCGGGGGTGGGCCGGCCCGGGTGCGGCATCCCTGCTCTGCTCCTTTGCAGCACCTGCTCCGCCAGGGGTCCCTGGGGCTGCACCCAGGCCTGGGGACACCTGGACAGCTTTGGCCTCATATCGTCAGAGAGTTCGTCGGCCACGTAGAGCAGTGCCCGTTTCCTCACACCCACGCCAGAACTGGGTATTTTCAAAAAAGATCTTTGTGAAGTTGGCTCATGTTGCTTTAAATCTAGGATAGAAGTAATTAAGTTAAAATGAGATCATTAGAGTGGGGCCCTACTCCTACACGACTGGTGTCCTTATAAGAAGAGGAGACTGGACAAGTACAGAGGGAAGTCCCCGTGGAGACACAGGTAGAAGATGGCCATTCACAAGCCAAGCAGAGAGGCCTCAGGAGAAACCAACTCTGCCGACACCTTGACCTTGGACATTAGTTTTCAGAATTGTGAGAAAGTAAATTTCTGTGGTTTAAGACACTGTTCTGTGGCACGTTGTTATGGCAGTCTGAGCAAATACAAGCGGGCTCTCAGGTAGATGCCCCTGAGCTGGGTTGAAGTGGGGCTGGCAAAAGGTTCCCATCCATTCATCTTGAGATGAATCAAGAAAACAATGTTAATAAAAAAAATTGAATTGAATTTATTGGGGTGACACTGGTCAACAAAATTATACAGGCTTCAGGTGCACGATTTCACAACACATCCTCTGTACGCTGCATTGTGTGTCTACCGCCCCAGGTCAAGCCTCCGTCCATCACCATTTATCCCCCCATCTCCTCCTCCACTGCCCCTCACTCCCCCCCCCCAAGGCAACCACCACACTGTGGCCCCTGGCCAGGTAGCTCAGTTGGTTAGAACATCAGCCCAATATGCCAAAGTTGTGGGTTTGATCCCCATTCAGGGCACATACGAGAATCAAGCAAAATAAAATTATCTTTAGATTATCTGTAATGCGTGTTCACTGAAGAAAAACCAGGACATACAAAATCTCCTGGGAGGCTAAGGCCTGCAGTGGCCCAAACTTCCTGTGGTTGTGTGTCCTGCAGAGGGGGCCTCCCCTTGAGTGGCTCCCTGGGATGGTCACCTCCTTCTCCCTGAGGTGTGCAGAGCACGTCTCTCCCAGAGACAGTGTTGTGGCGTGCGTTGGGGCAGCTGGAATCGTCTCCTTACCCACCCCCACAGAGCTAGCCAGGAGGTCCCAAGCTGCTCGGGCTGTGGGGCTGGCGCTCCGTATACTCCCAGCCGCTCTGCAGCCTCCAAGGAGGATCTTCAGCTTCTCCTGGCACTCGCCACTGCCCCTTCCTTGAGCAGCACCATTGGCTAGGAAATGCCGAGCCCAGGCTAGCCCTCACCTCTGACCCAGAGCCCAGGTTAGCCCTTGCCTCTGATCCAGTGGCACCCACAGAGCCTCAGAAGGTGGGGAAAGGCCATAGTGTCTGGCTCCCTCACAGGTACACTGTCTACTGTCTCCTCCCAACACATCCCTTTCCGCACCCTGGAGCTTTGTGCCAGGGTACTTGGCATGCCTTTTCTTCCTACTTTCTCTAAAATTTCCTGATAGATTCCTGACCATTCTTCATGGCTCAGCTCAAAAGCTACCTCTTCCAAGAAGCCTTCCCAAACCATTCCTCCCCCAACTGATTGGAATCCCCTCTGTGAACCCACACCTGTTTGCCCTACCTATAGGTTGGAATTAAAATACACATTTCACCTGCCCCAGATGTAGGTTCCTTGCTGGTTCATTTCTGCATTCCAGGCTTCTCTTGGTCATTTTGGGTTGCTATAACAAAAATACCATCAACTGGAGGGCTTAAACAAGAAACACTTATCTCTTGCAGTTCTGGAAGCTGAAAAGTTCAAGATCAAGACTCCCACAGATTCAGTGTCTGGCAAGAGCCTGTTTCCTAGTTCCTCACCTGGTGGAAGGTACGAGGGAACTCTCTGGGGTCTCTTTTATCAGGGCACTAATCCCACTAATGAGGGCTCCATCCTCATGACCTAAGCACGTCCCAAGGCTCCACCTGCAAATATCTTCACATCGGGGATTCAGTTTCAATATATGAATTCTTTGGGGGGGCACAAACATTCAGTCTGTAGCAACCCTCCTCCTGCACCTAGCTTAACTCAGAGGGTCTCACCAGACTCCTGCCTTTGGATGTAAATTTTTGACTTCCTCACAGCAGGGAAAGTATCTTGACAAAATTCACATTTGTCATTTGGAAAAACTTTCACATGATGTATAAGATTTGTTCCTCATAACACCTTTTTTAAGTAAATGTTATGCAGTTTATACCCATGGTTTTAGGTGAAGGAACCAAGATTCCTGGAAGTTGACTTTCATCAGCAAACTGACCAGCAAGAGCCAGAGCCGAGACTCTCAGCCAAGGCTCTTAGGAGCCTTTATCCCTCTGCCAATTCCGCAGCCCAGGTTCGGCCCACACCCCCAGAGATCACCTCTGTACCCATCATCTGGCACGGAGCCTGGCTCTCGCAGGAGTGAGAAATGGCTGGGCCTGATGCTAAAGCATCCCGTGGCGGACTGCAGGCACTCCTCTGCCCCTCTGTGATGGCCGCAGAGGGCACAGGTGGGGCCGGAAGCTGCCTCATCTTCAGGGCCGGCACTGCCACCCGGACTGCAAGACTTGCTCCTGGCCTCTGTTCTGTGGTCATGTGGGGGCTACACACACCCTGGCTACTGATGTCCCATGCCCGAGGAGAGCAGGCGTGTGGCCACTATCCCAGGAGACCCAGGGACAAGGGCTGCCACATCAGGGTGGAGGCACTTGCTGTCTACCCAGTTTTAAAATGCTGCCACTCCTCTTTGAAGTGTGTGTCTCTCAGTCATGAACACTGGGAAGAAGGAAGCTGGGCCTGGGTTCCACCATGGCAGTCTCTCTCTCTCTCTCTTTCTCCCTCAGGAATCACCTTCGTCACCATCCATTGCTGAAATGAATAGAGAGGCCCTGCAGCCAGCTTTATTAAATATGAATGAGTCACAGCCCACGGCCCCCATGCGGTCACTCGCCTACTCCATCTCTGGCAATTACTGTGTTGCACATACTGTGCCAAGGGTTCGCAGCGGTCCCTGCCTGCCCTTGCAGACTGACACCACCCAGCAGGGGCAGGGCTCAGGTCTGCAGCTGCCTTGGCCCTGCTGGAAAGCCACCTCTGGGCTCCCATGCAGCCAAAACGCTCAGCTCTGAAGGCACAGGTACCTCCCACCAAAGGACTGTGAATCATCGAGCTCTGAGCTCTGGCCAGATACGGCCTGCAGCTCGGGAGCCCAAAGACAAGGTCTCCAGCTCTGAGCTTTGTTGGTATGTCTGAAGCATATGGGAGCACCCAGTTTTAGGAGCCAGCCTAGATCAAGGTTAAGAGCATGTGTGCATGCACACACTAGTAACTGAGCACAGATTTGATGTGTGTTAGCTTAAATCTCACAAGAAGCTCCTAGATTGGAAGCCTCATGCTAGCAGGGTCCTTGTTAGCCCTGTTCACTGCTGTGTCCTCAGTGCTGGGGACAGAGTAGATGCTCACCCACTATTTGTTGAATGAATGAATAAGTGATGTGAATGTTACTGACCATTTTAGAGCTAACAAAGTTAAGGTTACAGGACTCAACCAAGGTTCCCCAGCCAGTGAGAATCAGAGCCAGAAGTCCAGTCCAGGGTGGGGGTTCAACCACTGCTCCAGCCCTGGCCGGTTGGCTCAGCGGTAGAGCGTCAGCCTGGCGTGCAGGAGTCCCGGGTTCGATTTCCGGCCAGGGCACATAGGAGAAGTGCTCATCTGCTTCTCCACCCCTCCCCCTCTCCTTCCTCTCTGTCTCTCTTTTCCCCTCCCGCAGCCGAGGCTCCATTGGAGCAAGGATGGCCTGGGCGCTGGGGATGGCTCCTTGGCCTCTGCCCCAGGCGCTAGAGTGGCTCTGGTCGCAAAAGAGCGATGCCCCGGAGGGGCAGAGCATCGCCCCCTGGTGGGCAGAGCGTCGCTCCTGGTGGGCGTGCCGGGTGGATCCCGGTAGGGCACATGCAGGAGTCTGTCTGACTGTCTCTCCCCGTTTCCAGCTTCAGAAAAATACAAAAAAAAAAAAAAAAAATACATTCACTGCTCCATTCTGCCAAGCCCTGGCTGGAAGCTTCCCTGGACCTTCTCCCGGATAAAATTATCTCTCCACCCCTGCCCAGGCCACAGACCACCATTCTAGTGACTTGGGTTGGTTTGGACCCCAATTTCATCAGGAGAGCCAATAAAATTCCCCACAACTCCATGTGGCTTTGTCAAAGTTGCCAAAGACCATCCATGAGATGGTAAAATAAAACAAGACCAAACTTTATTCTGAACTTAAAAAATTACTTTTATTTTAGGAACCAATAAAATTATGGCAAATATTTACAAATAATTATCTCACATAAAGGTTACAACACTCATGAAAAGACACACAGATATTGAAACTACCTCAATCTTATTGCAAGTTTCTCCAACTAATCTAAAATAAAAATCTTGCAGTCAAACATTTAACTTAGAATAAGACCACATATTCCAGGTTTGACCAGAAAAATAAAAGTTAAAAAATTAAACCAAAACCCCACCCCCATTTTCTCCCAAATCCCACCCCCAGCCCCTGCCCTTCTCCCAACAAAAGAAAAATATGTCCAACATCTTTGGCAAATTGGCACTGCTGTAATTACATTCAAATATTATTACACACAAAAGCAACACACGTCACTAAGAAAAAAAAACACCACCATTTCCAATCAGTTATTTTCTACTAGAAAAAAAAATACAAAACATACACATTTTTAAGAAGCATTTTTTTTTTCAATCTGTTGGAGACAGATCATCTCCCACTTTCAAAGGCAATTCAATTGTGGTTTTGTTCTGTTGTTTTTTTTGTTGTTTTTTTTTGTACTTTTCTTTTTTTTACAAGTAAGCGTTTATGCAGGCATCACAAACTTTGGCGGATACAGTAGATACGTATTTCTTTGATGCTGGAAGGTCAGTCCCTAAGACAAAGTCAGCTGTCAAAGAATGAAAAGCAAAATCTGTGTGTCTTCCTGGCAAAGACTTCTATTTGCAATGTAATCTGTATTTCTACAAATACTCAATGTCCAAAGGCCACTAGAGGGTGAAAAACCAGGGCGGCATCTTCCAGTCACAGTCAGGGCAGAACCCCAGTCAGATTTCTACCCTCAGCCTGAACTTGGAAGCCCAGCAGCTGGGGCCAAGGAGTGGGGCCCTCGGTGTCCCGTACCCCACACCATGCTGGCGGCTCAGGGTCAGGGGGCAGGCTGGCCTCTTCCTGAGCCCCAGGACGGGCTGCTGCCAGGCTGGCTCACCTTCTCTAACCAAAGGCGAGGACAGCAGGCAAGAACTGGCACAAGGAGACTCAGCGCTTTCTCTGAGTTTCCGGTACATCCGAGATGTGGGTGCGTGTGCGTGCATGCGTGTGTGTGTGTGTGTGTGTGTGTTTGTGTGTGTGTGTTTGTGTGTGCACGCGCGCACACTCATGTGCACCTGTGGAAGGGAAGGTTGAATTTGGAGGCTCAGAGCTTTGCAGGGAGTTTCAAATAGACTCAGGACTTATTTTCTTTTCGGTTTTATAGAAATTAATTGGCTATTGATTGGTTGGAATGTTCAACTCTTCATTTCCTCAAATACAATAAAATAGTTTCATTAAAATGTATTCATGCTTGAAAATAAGGGAGCCATTAAATGGTTTCCTTTCTGTTCCACTCCGAGGGAAATGCACTGTTTGTGAATCAAAAATCCATCATCCCAAATCACTTGTTCTTAATGGTGCTTTTGGAGGAAATGAAGGACGTGGTGACAAGCGTCATGATTTGGGGGATAAGGGCAGCCCAGTGTCCACAGTGTTTGGACAGAGTGGGCCTGGGGTTGGGTGAGCGAGGCTGCAGCTGGGCCTACGCCAGCCAGGCCTTAGCATCAGGGAGGGGAGGACACCCTGCTGTTCCCCAGGCTCCTCTCCCTGGTCTTGCTCAGAGCTGCCCCAAACTGAAGGGCAGATTCCTGCCCTCTCCCTTCTGCCCACAGGCCCAGCTCACTAGGAAACCCACTCCACTTTTAGAATCCATCGAGATTCCCTCAGTAAACAGAGAAGTAGCTGCATTCTCCACGAGCCCCCGAGGGGTCTCAGATGGGGGAAGAAGAATGTCTAGACTCTGTGAATGGTGGCGATGTTCACCCCCAACTTGAGATGGACTAAACGGGATCCTTGGAAACACATGGACTGAAACTCTAGAACCTGTGATTCTGGGGGTGTCTAGGACAGGACCCCAATACTGAAAAATTATAGCAGACGAAGGAAGACTGGTGCCTGCCTGCTCCCAGCAAGCAGCCACGACAGAGAAGCACAGCCCCCTTGTCAGGAGAGCAGGTGGGCAAGAGGCTTGCTCCCAGTCCTCCCTGCGTCCCTGGGGACCTGGCTGCCACTCTGGAGGGAGCTGACCCCGGGAAAGTGCGGATCAACGCTGTGGCTCCACCATGAATATGCAAGAGGGAATCCTGAAGTATGGGGACAGGAGGGGACAAGGTGCTGAAGGGGCTGCGGAAGGTGGGGCAGACTGCTGGCTAGGAGTCACGGCCTGACTGTCCAACTTTCCAATAACGTATTTTGTTACCTTTTAAGAAAAGCATTTGCCTTGGACTTCCCTGAGGCCAAAGGAACTAAAGGAAAACATTCTCCAGGAACACAGGTATGTGTGCCTGGAAACCATCAGAGGCAGGCTCCTGGGTGGGAGACAGCGCTAGACTGCAGGGCTGGCTCTCAGTAGGGCCACAGGAGAGGTGGTCCAGCTCAGAGTGCGGGGGGCCCACCCCTCGCCAGGGGCCTGGACTTCCCTCTACCCTCGGGGCAGCTGTCTCAGGCATGTCTTGTTTCCAGGTATTTGTCAGGAGTGCTTGGTTAGTTTTTAAGATTTGCTCCCCATGGTGAGGAGCTAAATTCAGCTGAAATGTCAGCCAGAATGGGGTGGCTGGTGCCAGGTGCTGCCAAAGGCAGGCAGTTGCTCTGGGATGTGACTTCTCATAAAGGGATTTCACCCCTCGGTGCCCTGTGCTCACATCTGGGGCTCTTCCCTGCACGAATGAAAGACCCCAGTAGCACTGACCTACCCTCAAAGCCAATGGGGTAGGGTGGGGTAGGTCCATCATTTGACCTCACCCACTTTCAAAGGCCAAACTGTCTGCAAGGACCCAGGATAGGGAGGGACGGGGTAGAAACCAGGGGCTGGACAACTGAAGTTCATCAGCCTGGGCTCCTATCTCCTCCAAATTTGCAATGGAGGGAAGCAGGTGAAGAAGAAAGGGAGCACTGGACGCAGATTGGGGGTCACAAGTGGTGGCCTGTAGCCCATAGGCATACTTTTTTGGTTGACAGAGCATTTTAAAAGCTTTCACACTCGAATGCCATTGGAAGAGGCAAGCACTCTTTGGGTCCCAGGTCCTTCCACCCACTCTGCCCTCTGACCTGCCCGAGTTGCCAGGTTGCTCCACTGGCCTAGCCTGAAAGCAGGTGGTTCAGGGCCCTTGAGATTGTGATCTGTATATATTCCCAGATCTGTGAGCACCCTGATGGCCCCAACAACTCTGCCTAGCGGCTTCTGCATATTGTCACGGCCAGGCCTATACTCTGATCCACAGCAGAGAATTGAGGGAACATCACATGACACTGAGAGTCAGAGCTGGGCCATGTCCATGCCCTGTCAGGCCTTGTGGTGGTGTAGCCTCGGATAAGTGCCAGTCAATGCCTCTGAGCCTCAGGGCACAGCAGGAAAGGAGTCTAGATGAGTCAGAAGTGTTGGTGTAAATCTGGATAAGGACTCCGCAGGTTGGTTTTGGTGTTAAGGAGAATCAAGTTGGACCAGCAACACCACCAACACACCGGTCCCTCCATCAGGCCAGCCTCTGACTCCCTGCTCTTTCTTTCCTCATTGTGGGACTCGAGGTTTCTAGGGGATTGAAGGGTGTCTCTAAAACATACTCTCCCTTGTCAGGAGCATGATTCTGTTGAGAGCGAACAGGGCCTGGAGATCTAAGCATTCACTTCGCTTCCATCTTGCCCTGTGAGCCCCAAATCTCAAACTTCCTGTCTGTAAAATGAGCATCGTGATTGCCCCAGGGGGATGGTCACAGAGCACAAAGCACCATAAGGAACATCAGTGATGAGAGGGCAAACCGTAACTATGGCACCTTGGGAAAGGGATATTGAGTTTGATATGTCATCAAATTTTTCTAGGTTGGCGCTAAAGTATGAAAAATGTTCATAAAGTCCACAATGTCCTTTTCAAAAATTCAAAGCTAGAACATGGGGCTGAAGACCCACAGAGAGATGCTCAGGCCTCTTGCCACGGTGCTGGTGAAAGCCCTGGCCTTGTGTTTTCCATGCAGAGTTCTCTGGCATCAACAACTGTCCCTTGGGACCCTCCTCTCCAAGCTCCCAGGCAGCTCCGCTGGGCAGCGTGGGAGCCCAGTGGGCGAGAGCAGCTACGAGTATAAGAAAATGTGTGGGCATCATGTGCTCTTGTGCTTCTGTCTGGCAGCCAAGTAACCAAGTGGCCGTCTAATGAATACAGATGCGACCTGTGGACCAGCAGAGCCCCGGGGGAGAGAGGAAAGGCATGGAGGGAGCTCATCACAGGGCTGGAGAGGAGCAGGGACAGCTGGAGGGGTGCCCGCGGGGCCAGGCGGGCTCTGCTGAGGAAGGATGGTCGTGCCTGAGGGAAGTAAGTGCTTAAGTTCCTAAGTTGTGTTCAGGGAAGGCTGACCTCTTATTAATGGCCTTAGTCCATAAGGGGGACCGGGATCTAAGGATGCAAGAGGCCGAGAGGTCTATGCAGCAGACCCCTGACCCAACCACTTCCTTCAGAAGGGAGGAAGGTGGGGGGCCGGTAGTATCCTTTCTTCTCCCTTGCCCGTTAGGAGGAGGCTGGAGTTGTTCCCTCCAGCAGGTTCCAGGGGGGTAGGTGTGCCTGCAAGCCCTCATGGACTCCACCACACCCCAGAGACCAGGCTTCTTCAGCGTTCTAACAGTCCTAGGGAACCCCATTTTTGGCAATGCCTGAGAACCCTCTCCTACTGCCCCCACCGTGAGCCTCCCTCGCCGGGGCCGAGAGCATCACCACGTGCCCGGGGTCGGGGCCAGGTCCCAGCCCCCTCTGCCAGTCACTGCCTGGGGACTTCACTTTGCTGAGCCTCAGTTTTCTCTCTGTCCCACTCACTGTGGGGGGCACAGGGGAGGCATGTGCTGGTGGCCAGAGGAGGTCTGTGTCTCCCTGCATAGTCCTGGGCTCTCACAGCTGCGCCTCAGTTTCCCCTGAGGGGAGCTGGACTAGATTTTCTTCAAGACTGATTTCTACCCCTCTAGGTGCTCTTGTTTCCTACTTGGTCTGAATATTAGTGGGCCTCAAGTGCTCCCCTCTGTATGCTTGCTCAGCAGTGGGGGCCTGCCCCAGCTCCCTGCTTGGGAGGAAGGAAGGAGAGAGCTATCAGATGACCCTGCAGGCAACCCTGCTGTCCCAAGGCAACCCGCTCAGAGAGGTGAAGGTCTTGTCTGAGGTCCCACCGCAAGACACAGGTGCAGCCAGGACAAGACCTCTCATGGCCAATAACCTCAAGTGTGAGCTCTCTCTGTCCCAGGTCTCTGCCAACCTGGTGACATGCAGACATCAGGGACTGTCACATGAAATGACAAATTGCACTGTCATTGCTATAATTTAGCCCAGATTTAGATAGAACCTCCATCTGGCTGTTCTGAGTGAGCAAGGGAGATCATGCAAGGGTTGAGGTCTCAGGCAGAGAGCTGGTGGTCCCTGGAGCCCCCATCTGAAAGCCATTCCCAGTTCACCTACCACTTTCTTTCTGCCTGTCCCGTCCCTCTCCCAGGCCTTCCTCTGTCCCCCAAACCCTCCCCACTGGCTTTATCTGCCCACTCAGCCCCCATGAGTTCTACATCTCCCCCTCTGAGCTCCTGTGGCCCTTGGCCATGGCCCTCACCACCACGGCCCCTTGATCAACAGGCAGATACCCACAGTGTGAAGTCAGGTACCTGCTACCACTCGGCACCTCCATTCCCAGCTGTGGGCCAGGTTCCACGAGGACAGGGGAGAGCTGCCCCCAAGTTCCGGCTGACTGCTGCAGGTGTGTGGTCTCCAGTGCAAGCAGAGTCCTTTCTGTTAATTGTTGTCTACATGGCAGAACAGGCTTGCCCAGCATCCGCTCACTGGGGTCCTGGAGGGTGGGGGCAGTGTCCATGGTGGGTGTCCGAAGTGATCAGAGCTTGGGAATGCCCCAGAAGACACATTCCAGTTCAGGTAAGCGGTTCCAAGGGCCAGGGGGTCGGGTGGGGGGGTCAAGAGGACCAGGCTCCACCTTGGACCATGATCTCTTGGGTCCCGTCCAGCCTTAACATTCAAAGTCCACAACAGAATCAGCACCTGGGACATGTTACTTTAGAACAGTAGTTGATGGATCTCCCAGATGGTTCTTTGAGTCGTCTGGTATATGGAAAAGACCTGTCTGCACTGTATTGGGCCCAGGGAAATGGAGGCAAGAAGCCAGGGTATCTCCCCAACGTGTATTTCTCTTGGGGAGGAGTCTCAGCAGGGGGCTTGGAGCATAACCAGTCCAGCGAGTCTCCTAGAGAAGATGTTAGCGATGAGCAGGAGGCTGGGGCCCCGAGCTGGGCATCCTCCATCTTATGGACAGCTCTGCACCACGCTACAGGGGCCCCCAGGGCGAGGGGATGCTCCGCGCACAGGTCTAAGACATCCTGTGACACAGAGGGAGTGCTGAATGCATAACGGCGCGCAGTCAGCTCACTTGGACCCTTGGGCCCACAAAAAAGCAAGAAGGTATTTACACAGGTGTTGTTAAAATGACAAAAGCAAGCTCTCCTTCCCAGACCTGGGGCAGACAGCTGGGGGACTGGCAGGATGGGCTGGGCCTGCAGTTCTGTGCGGAGCAGTCGGTTGGTTTGTGGAGACCCTGTCACCTTTGGGAGAAGCTCACCGATTGACTGAGAAATAGACAGGTGTCTAGAAGTCCAGCAGCTGTACCATAGAACCCCAATGTCCCGGGCAAGAAAGTGACGTTTCAGGTGAGTAGGGGCTTGCTGGAGGATGGTCTCGTCGGGCCCCTCTGGCGGTCTTTGGAGGGGGCTGGGAGGCTATTGCCCTCAGTGATATGTGTCATAAGTGCTTGGCGTCTGCCTGGCTCCGAGGGTCAGTGACGGTCGTAGGCCGTGGCGGCTGCTGGTGGGGCCGCTCCTCGGGCAGCAGCACTGTAATAGTACGGGGAGCCTGGAAGAGAGAGAGGGGGCGAGGAGGTTGGAGGGCGACGCTCTGCCCACAGTCCCACGCCTGAGGCCAATGCCCAGAGAAAGGAGGGTGATGGCACTGGTGAGAAAAGAGCGGGGAACACAAGAGTCCTCAGGCAGGGCCAGGCTCCCTGGAGGAAGCAGGGCAGGCTGGGTTTGGAGATCTGGACGAGAGGAGACTGAGGTGTGTGAGTACACGGAGCAGGGCAGGGTGCGGGCGGCCTCCTGAGACCGCTAGACAGGACCAGTGAGAGGGCCCTGCAGGGGCACTGGGCTCCTCCCTGTCTCTTAGCTGCTTTATGCGACCGCGCCCGCACGTTGGGTGAGGCCTCCAGGAGTCTGCTCTGTGGTCAGAGGTCTCCCCAAGGATGGAAGCAGGAGGGGCTCTGGAAGACCAGCAGATTCTCAGAACCACAGAGGTTAGATGTGCCAGGCCATTGCCTCCTCCTACAGGCAGGGAAACTGAGGCTCAACAAACCAAAGTCATGTGCCCAGAGCCACAGAGCCCCTCAGAATCAGAGCTGGGCCTGGAATTCAGGGTGCCTCCCCCTGGCTCCAGACCTTTCCCCCACACTGCAGTTCACGCCTGGCCCCTACGCTGCAGGACTGGGTTTATCCACTGGACAGCAGCTGGGGCCCTGTGAGCCCTCCCAGACCACACGTCTGCTGGGTGGAAATAGTAAGCTTCTCAATTTCCCAGGGGAGGTGGCAAGTATTGATTCTGAAATCTCACCCAAATCCAAACCCGCCCTGGCAATTCTCTCGGATATCATTACGGGCACCAAGGCCTGGCGAGTGCCAGCTAGGCTCTATCAGCTTGGCTGAGTGAGCTTGGGCATGTGGCCTCCCTCCCCTCAGCCTCAGTTGTTTCATCTGTAAAAGGGGGTCACAGTAGTGCTATATGAGGGCACCATCAGACAAGGATATGAAAGTGCTTTTCTAAGCACTTTATATCCATCAACTCTTTTAGTTTCCACAATAATTCTATCAGGTGAGAACTAGTACTGTTTCCATTGAGCAGAGGAGGAAACTGAGGCACAGAGAGAGTAAGCAGCATGCCCAGGTCATACAGCCAGTGGTACCTCAGCACGTGCCACCACTCCTCCAAACGCAGCCCCGATGAGCAGACACACTGCTCCCTCCCCCGGCCCCCGGGAATGCAGCATGGCTCTGGCCTGCAGTGACAGGGGAGGAGTGGGCAGCGCCTTGCTGGGCTGTGCCTGAGGGCCACCCACCCCATGCCTCAGTATTCCCAGAGATGGAGTTTCGTGCTGCTTCCTCCGTCACCTCTCTGGTCAGAGCCTTGACCTAGAGACACTTGTCAGCCTCTTCGGCACACTCTTCTTCTCTTTTCTGTAGGATGGGGACAGTGATAGTTCCTGTGTGCCCTCTCTGCAGGCCTGGGTATGGCACAGGAGCAGGAAGACCACAGGGGCTGCCCCCTCCCTCAACGGGCCTCAGGGAACAGAAGATGGAAGCAAGCCTATTCAGAGGACCTGGGCCGGGCCTTCTGAGTCCCCCGCCTATGCCTCTCTCCCTCGGCTCTGACTCATCCCCTCTCAAAGCCGAACCTGGGGCCAAGCTGTCCCACAGGCGGTCGCAGGGCCGCAGCGTGAGGGTCCCATGGCAAAATAAAAAACACTCGCATTTACTGTGAGAAATGAAAACATCACCTCACAAAGCACTCTGTCTTCCTGGTGCCCATTAGACCTTCATCTAGAATAAACTTGTCCTTTCTTCTGTCATTTTTTCCTCTCTAATTCACATTATCATCAATTTGCTTCTTGACACAGTCATCATTCTGGGCTCCCACTCACTCCCTAATCCCTTTAAAGCGGCCACAGGGCTCCCATTCTAATCCTAATTGACCGCTGCTGCCTTTCCTCCCACCGCCTGCCCCGCCCGCTGGCCCCAGGCCCCACTGTGCTGGGCCACACTGCCCTGCCGGCTGGGCTGGCAGCTCCTGGGAAAGAGGCTCAGCATCGAGGGAAGCTCTCCTGAAAAGGAAGCGTGCAGCTTCATTCGGTGGCACTGCCAATGCTTACTTTGCTGGTGTTTCTGTGGAGGAGGCTCTGACCCAGCCAGCCGCGGGGTGGGCAGTGTGCGTGAGGGCGTGAGCACCTGGGAGTGTGTGTGTGGAGGGTCCCACCTGTTCCCACAGCTCCCGCTGATCTCACAGAAGCACCAAGGGGCCTCAGAGCAGGTTTCCACCCCTTGACACCCTCCCTAGATGGCAGACATCAGTCTACTTCCCTGCTCCATGGGACTTTTCCAGATCAACCCTAAAGTCCCTGTGGGAAGATCAGGCTGCTAGAGGTGAACGCGCAGCCAGACTCTGGCAGAGGGAGCCTGGCTCTCACTCATCGTCTGGAAAGTGAGCCTCCAGACAGCGTCGTGTTCGGCTCCTGCTTGAATAAAGCTGCCCGTGGCATGCCTGCCGCCCACACTGGTTGATGGCCTGGCCGTGATTCCCCAGGGCAGCACGGGGAATTCCCCATTGCTCATGTTTGTAACTGCCCAGCATTGTCTAAGCTTTTCCTGTGTTTCCTGTAGTACGAGGCCCGCCTCTTTGAGCTAGACGTCAGAACTTACTTTCCTAGCTTCCCTTGCTGCTAGGGCACAGGGGTGGCCCCTGGGACCTGCCAGGTAGCCTCTCCCGCATATGAGCTCATTTGGGAGGGAGCAACTTGAGCCTATGGGCTGAGAGACCCCATCTCCTGGGAGTGGTGGCAGAGACATTGAGCACCAGGCAGGGGCAGGGCAGGGCCCTCAGGCACCCTGGACGAAGCAGCACAGAGCGGGCAGCGCAGGGGTGCCACCTGGCAAGGGCAGAAGTGTTTACACAGAGCAGCCCTGGCGGTGTGGCTAGGTGTGGGTCCTGGCTATGTGTCCCATGCCTGTCTCTTTGGTCCTCCCAGAAATTCTTGGGGCCCCCAACACCCCTTAATAGACTTTTTTCCCCTTGAACCAGTGCTTTTCAAGAGCTAACCACTCTTTCACAAACCAGCACGAAATTTCTGGCAGGCCGGCATTAATCCATGGACTGGCAGTGGAAACCACTGGCTTAAATCAACCAAAATGGATTCTGTTGCTGGCAACTGAAAACCTGACAGATAACTACAATAACCTGGCTCTCAAAAAAATAGACGAGAGTTGTTCTCATCACATACAGGGTCTGAGTATTTAGAATTCTCAAGGCTTGTCCCTGCACAGGGAGGAGGTGCCTCTCTTCCTGGCTGTAGTCCTGTTCAAACCGGTCAGGGCGAATGAGAGTACCACATCACACACTGGCTACGAATAGAGGCTGCTGAGTCAGGGTGGCCTGAGTCTGGGTCCTCCTTCCGCCATCTGCATGCTGTGTGACCTCAGGGAAGTTAATTAACCTTTCTGAGCCTCACTTTCTTCTTCTGTACAATAGAGATAATAGTATAGACCTCCTAGAGCTGTTGAAGGATAAAACGAGATAA
This sequence comes from Saccopteryx bilineata, assembly GCF_036850765.1. Classification (NCBI taxonomy): domain Eukaryota; kingdom Metazoa; phylum Chordata; class Mammalia; order Chiroptera; family Emballonuridae; genus Saccopteryx; species Saccopteryx bilineata. Next base: position 36,774,209 of record NC_089491.1, on the reverse strand, counting down.
TCCACACGAAGGGGTTTTGTCCAGTTGCCTGCACAATGAGCAAGTGCTCATTGGGAGAACAGAGGTTTGATTCTTCTTCCTCCTCTCCACATTGGCTCTGGCCCTGTCAAGGCACTGGGCACCTCCCCGCATGAACACACTTGTCCAACGTTCCCTCGCCTCCCGCCTGCGAACTCCCTGCATCAGAGTTCACATCTTTCCCACATGCAGCCCATGCCTATAAATGGGGATGTGAACTGGATTTCACTGCGGCTTGAGCAGCAAAGGCCTCAGACACAGGCCAGTCCCACTCTCCCCTCGCCATCCCTAGGGCTCCCAGGTGCCCACACAATGAGTTGAGATTTCCCAGTCTCAAGGTCCCCCATCCATGGCCCCATAGACCACCCACTTCCTGTGCCATGCCTTTGCCACCCTTCCTGAGTAGCTCCTTCCCCACTCCTCAGCCTCTCCAACTACCAGGCAAACAAGCCTACGGACACCTCATGAGAATTAGAGAAAGGTGCCCACTCTGGCCAGCTGTAGCCTTGTGCTGGGATTTGGGGCTCTGTGTCATGTATGGGATTCATTTCAGCCCCCACTTGTCTCCATGGACAGTTCATAGTCATATGTAAAGGTCCTAGGTCAACATGACCTTCTTGGGGTCATATCCCTATCACCAGGAGCCTCTCCCACAGTCTGGCCCAGGCCTCCTTTGTGTCACATCCCTGTGGGTCTTACAGCAGCTCTGGGACCAGGACTCTGCGTGAGGCTGATTTGCAGGAGGGGTCCCCAAGCTCAGGCCTCCAGACCAATCTCCCCACGCTTATCCCTGCTGGAAGACACTGGTTCAGGGAGATCATGGCCAGCCTTTGCCTCCTGAAACTGACAGCTGTGCCAACTCAAAGCTCAGAGCCTCTTGGTGGAGTGTTTAAGGAAAAACATTAAGTAAGTGGTCCAATACTTAGAAGTAATTTTTACCAAAACCAAAAAGCAAGTCTGAGAGATTGGTCCACATGTTTAGCTCCTCCAGGAGGTCAATGGTTAGAGCCTAGTTGTCTAGGAAACTGGAAATCTCCAGGCAGAGGGACCTGGAACACTCACTGGCATTGTTCCTTATTTCACCTGCAATGGTACATGATACACCAAAAGGCTTTGGGCAGCCCAAGGCCCAAGTGCACGGAAGGGTGGTGGCCAGCAAACGATGGTGCCCATGTCATGTGTCTGTTCTAACCACCAGAGCAAGCTTGGGAAAGGGCCAAGGCTGACTTCCTGACCTCCTTCACAGGCCCATGGCTTAGCACCTTGAATTTCAAGACGCCAGGTTCTTGCTTTTCTGATGAAATCTATGGTTCTCAGTCCTAAAATAATTCAGGATCCAGGGAATCACCAGGTTCTCACTTAATCAGGCCCTATTAAGTTGGACAGACAAACCTGGATGGTCTGAGAGGCACTCCTTTGTCCTTGGAGGAAAATTCCCAGCTGACTGCTGGGGGAGGGATTAGTGTGCTGCCTGTAGGCTGACTGGCTGGCTCAGGTGGTGAGTGACATTTGTGACCCCTGGGCTCCTGCTTCATGCTCCAGAACCTTTAGCTCCAGCTTACTCACTGGTTTCATGTAAGTTTATTTTAACAAAACAAAAAAGGCCTTTTGAGGATTGAGTGAGCCCTGCTTGCTCTTTGGGATGGCCCAATTACATAGATAATGTTCACATATCAGGCTGACCCCTAGCCATGGACAATCTACCCGTCTGAGGCCTGGGCAGAGGCTGGGCATCAGCTAAGCTGGGAATGGCATGCCTTGGCAGGCCTAGAGCCACATGGTAACTAACCAGTTTCGAATGGAGCTGATTACGGTGAAGTCCACAGCAGACATCACTAATCAATTCCTGGGCCTCAGAGTCCTCATCAAACACTGATAGCCACTATCAATCTGAGTTGGCCTCTTTGCTTGCTTTTATTTAGAGATTTCTCATCTGAATAGCCAATTAGTCTTAAGAAATATAAGTTACTTTGGGGCAGGCACTTCCCTCACTGTCCTCTTTCTGCCTCAATGCCCTTTTTGTCTTTGTTTCCCTTTGGTGCCGTTTCCCCTTACCACCAACATGTCTGGGGGAGGGCGGGGCCCAAGCAGGGCTGGACTGGTGTTTACTGTACTGTTCACTGTGCCCACCCAGCACAGCTCCCACACTGCATATGTCTGAGCAGGCTACCCACCCCCTTTCAGTGCCTGGGCTTTGGGATGTTGAGCGCCCTCGGCCCGCCTAGGCGGTTCCCCCGGGCAGCCGACGGCCCAGGGGCCTCGCAGGCCCTCTGTCAGTACTCACCGAGCAGCCCCGGGTTGGGGAACCTCCAGGAGTCGTTGTAGGAGGGATACTGAGGGTGACTGTAGGGGCTCCCGGAAAACTCACTCCCTGCATGTGGGGGGGGGGGGGAGAGAAACAGGAACCAAATGTCAAAGCAAGTTCAGAAAATGCAAATGGCGTTTGCCTCTTACACAAAGTGTAGCTGCTCTAGGAAGCAATAAAGGCAGGTCCAGTCCACACCCTTATTAAGTAGACAGCTGTCACTGGCATTGTCTAGATTTCCCCCTATAACTCTTTTCTATTACTGGAAGGGAAAACCAGCCTCTCACATGCATACCATGAAACTACTATGCTCCAGGTGTTCCTTGGGGTTACTGACCCATTTTTCAGGTGAAGAGACTGATGCCTAGGTTCTCTCACAAAACAGCCTCAATACACCAGCCAACTCCAAAACCCCAGACCGCCTGGTTCTCAGCCCTGACTGAGCCACTCCAGGACCCCAGTGTGGATTCAGCTCCTCTTCCCATGTGTTTCCTGAGTGAGTGTCTCTGGACTGAGAAGCCAAAGGTAGCTTCTACTTAAGTCTGGCCTTCTGTGCTGAGAATCCAGAGGTGGCTGCTCCCCGGGCCTCAGCCAATGAGGAAGATGGGACATCAAGTCAGGCCCTCCACCAGGGGGAGGCACACGGTACTTTGCTGTGATGAAAGGACAAGCCACAGAAGAGGCAGAAGGTGGGGGCCTCTGACATTGGGGAAGGGGTCGCTGTTAGCTGCTCCGTTTGTGCTCAAGCAGGAGGTGCCCCTGTGCTGGGGTGGGGACAGCATGGGTGTGTGGGGAGGCATGGCGGGACTTGAGGATGACTCCCTCCTGCCCGGCTCATGGAGCGGTGATGCTTGTGTCCCGCACTTTCCCGTGCTCTCGCTTCCAGCCCCAGGAGAGCTCTTCACCACCAGCCAGCCAGTCCCCAGGAGGAGAATTCACAATTCCTTCCCCTACAACCTACTGTCTGTCCCGTCCCTGAGGCAGGGCTTGGGTCTGACTCATTGCAGTCTCTCAGTGCCTGGCCCAGGTTGTGTTGGAAGCTGGCTGCCGAGTGGCCTTTTATGCCACTGGTTACAGAGCATGTGGTGACAGGAGTTACACAGCCCATGGGACCACCCTCAGCCCAAACAAGTTTCCATAGAATCTTCTTAAGGATGCCAAAGGGCCAAAGGGCAGGAGCCCCCAGAAGGGACCAGCCAGATGTCAGAATGGGAGCACTGCTCTTCCCCCGCCAGCATAGGCCCCAGTGCAGAGCCCACAGGACTTGCCAGGTGTGGCCAGCTGCTCCCAGTCCGGGCCCAGCCAGCCCCTCACTACCTCCCCACTTCCACAGGCAAACACACACACACAAACACACACACACACACACACACACACACACACACACACACACGTACTCCTCCCCAGACCTCTCTGGGGGCCACTCCCAGCCTGACAGGCTGAGCCTTCCAATTCTCTGTTTTTTATGCCTCAGTGGTCAGGGTGTCAGGTTCCGGCATAGGGAGGGAGAGCATGGTGACAGTGCCGGGCTGCAGCAGCCCGGCCTCGGCATATCCATCAGCGCCACGGCGCCGCCGCCTCCTCCTCCTTGGGGGCTGGGTGGGGGAGCGGAGAGCCAGAGCAGCCTGGAGAAGGGGGCGGCCGCCCTCGCCAGGCTCTGGGCGCGCGGTGTGAAGCTGCCCCGTCAGAGGCACTTCCTGACAGTGCTGCACCTGGGCCGGGGGCATCTGGCTGCGTGGGCAAAGGCCACCTCTCCATCTTCCTCCAGCAGCACTGTGCCTGCCTGCCAGGCCCAGCTCCACGCCACCTTTTTTTTTCCCCCCCATTTTTCCGAAGCTAGAAATGGGAGGCAGTCAGACTCCCGCATGCGCCCGACCGGGATCCACCCAGCATGCCCACCAGGGGGCGATGTTCTGCCCCTCTGGGGCGTCGCTCTGTTGCATCCAGAGCCATTCTAGCACCTGGGGCAGAGGCCACAGAGCCATCCCCAGCGCCCAGGCCATCTTTGCTCCAATGGAGCCTTGGCTGTGGGAGGGGAAGAGAGAGAGAGGAAGGAGAGGGGGAGGGGTGGAGAAGCAGATGGGCACCTCTCCTGTGTGCCCTGGCCGGGAATTGAACCCGGGACTCCTGCACGCCAGGCTGACGCTCTACCACTAAGCCAACTGGCCAGAGCCCACGCCACCTCTTCTAGGAAGCCTCCCTGATCAGCTTCGTTTCCCCTGCGGAATTCACCACCCTCGTCACACCCAAGAAGCATTCACCTTCCTTCCCTCAAATGCCACGACAGCAGCTTAGAAAAGTGAGTCTTGTCCAGTCAAGAGAAGATCTGGGCAAAGCACTGGGGACACTTTCTGGGGTGAGGGGAGCATACGAGCCAGGATGGATAGGACTTGACAAGCAGAGGGAGGCAGGGCATCACAGGCACAAAGCCCGAGGGCTGGACTGGTCAGAACATGACAGGACATGGCCAGGTGTTCATGAGGCCCCAGCAGAGGCAAGCCACCACGCACAGTGGGGTGGGGCAGGAACGTTCTGCTTTCCTCCCATTAGGGTTGGGAGCAGGGAAGCCTTCAGACTGGGGAGGGCCAGAGCCGGGAGGACAGGCCAGCAGAGGCAAGCCTACGGTCAGGCTGGGGAGACCAGCCGAGTGAGTGCGGCCCCAGTCTAAGTGAGAGCAAACCCAAGCCCAGGAGACAACGTAGCTACAACATCCAAAGACACAAAATAATGCTCCTTAAATACAGAAATGACATTCTTATGGCAGATAATGAAAGTCCCCAAACATCCAAAGACACAAAATAATGCTCCTTAAATATAGGAATGACATTCTTAGAGCAGATAATGTAAGTTCCCAATTTTGGCTCATTGTCAGGCCCCTAGAAGTCCAGCCAGCTGACCCAAGATGAAGATCACACAATAAACACCTTCTCTTATGATTGCCCAGCACAAATAACTCCCTGAGCCCTTCTCCTCTTTCCATAAGTCACCCGTATTGGGAACTATACCCCCCCTCCATACATTTAGTGAAGACTGCAACACACTCGAGCATCTCGTACAACTGGGTTGGTGAGTGAGTGGAAGTGTCCCCCTGAGGAGGACGTGGACCTTCCATGAGGCGGGGAATGAGGGTTTGAGTCAAGTCTCTCTTGATGACACAGGGCCAGGAGAAGCCAGCCAGCCAGCCATTGTTGGTATTCTTTGCCTTGGGAAAAGGCATGGTGGGGCCAGAGGGGGCACTGCATGAGTAAAAGCAGGGAGGTAGGGTGAGGCAGATGGTACACGGTGGACCTCTGGACACTCGGGACTGATTCCTCCTCTTCAGCTGCCACCAACAGGACCAAGAACAGAGGGCCGGTACCCTTTCAGACTCATGGCTAGGGTCACACCCACAGGTATGCTCTGTCCCCCCACTCCTGCCCTGAGCTGCCTACCCTGAAAAAGACCACAGAAAATGGCTCCAGACAAAGGGTGCTAACAACAGTTGGTGGCTGCTGGCTCCTCCTGGCATCTTGACATCAAGACCAGTTGGGCTCAAGCTCATGGAAGAGTCCAATGTCCTTCCCCAAGATTTTGGCAGATTGGTCAAGGGATTTGCATTTACAGCCCAGGTGGCCCTGGGCAGGTGAATTTACCTCTGGAGCCTCAGTTTTTACATCTATAAAATGAAGGGAAGGAAAGTCCCTACTTCTTAGACTGGTGGAGAACATCAAACAACTTCACAGTTGCAGAAGACCTTTGCACGCCCGTGTGGCAAGCATTGGTGCCTCTCTTCATTGACGGTAGAGCAAACAAGCTCAGTCACTCCTGCCCACACCCCAAACCCTCTGAGCACCCCAGTCCTCCCACCCCTGCCAGGCTCCTGGGGAAACAAAGGGGCAGAAGGAAATACAGAGTTGCAGAAATGTCAGAATAGGAAGGGAGCTGAAGAGTCATCAAGCTTTGACTTTACAGATGAGGAAACTGAGGCTCAGAAAGGAGAAGGGATTTGGCAGAGGCCAGACACGGAGTCTCTTGAGGCCAGAAAGGCAGAAAGGATGGCCTGCTTGGGAACTATCTCTTGGAGAAAAAAACAAAAAAGAGGGCGAGACTAGGAGATAAAGAATGCTGGCAGTTACACAGCCCTCCAAGGGTGTGGCCTCCCTCTGACAACACCCTGGAAGACAGTAGAGCCTTAATGGCTGCAGGGCCCAAGGGAATTGGCTCCCCACTGGGCATCCAAGGACTGGCGACCACTCCCCTCATTCCCATCCAACCCCAAGCAATGTGCTCCTTCCCGGCATTGATGAGAAATGAAATCCACCCCCCCCCAACACACACACACACAGAGCTATCTTACATGGAACCTCACCAATGTCCGCTATTACTCATCATCCCAGATGATTAGGACTGGGACAAATTTGAGAGATAATTTCCCTCAACCTCCCTTGTTTCCTGGGCCACATAGCCAGGCAGGGACAGAACGGGGCCATAATATCCCAACTACATTCTGGGCCCTGAGACTTTTACCATATTAAGGAACACTTCATTGGGCTGAGCCAGCAGGGGGAAGAGGAAGTCCTCCCCCTCCCATCCCTGGTAGGTGGGCAAATTTTCAAACACACAGCAGAGTTGAAAGAGTTTTTATGGTGAATACTTGTATACCCACCACCTAATTCTCATCAATATTTCTCAACTTGCTTGACATCTATCTCTCCATTTCTAGCTTTTCATTCATCGCATTTCTTATGCATCAGAGTAAATTGCAAACATCAGTACATTTTCCCCTAAGTATTTCAGTGTGCATATCATTAACTGAAATTCACTATTTGTTTACAAGTTTTTTCTTTGGATGTAAAGTGTACATATAAGGAAATGGGCAAATATTAAATGTATTCTTGCTATATTTTGACAAATGTGCACACCATGTAACCCAAACCTCTATCAAGGTATTGAACATTATCATCAGCCCAAAGAAAGCTCCCTCATGCTGGAGAAGGAGACTTTGGTCCACTGAGAACCCAGTTATCTGGGGATCTGATGGAGTTAACCTCCATGAATACAGAGCTCTAAGATTCGCACTGACAACCCAAACCCCGATTGTGGAAGGAGGCCCCTGGCCTGCCAATCAAAAACCTTCCAAAGCCAAGAAATGTGTCTTCTTTCCTCGAAGACACAGAAAGAAAGCAGAGGCTTAAGAAGTTTAGGTTACATGGTGGCTTTCCCCCAAACAGCACTGTCTTCTGAATAAAGAGGAGCTAGTTGTAAAAACCAACAAGTTAACAAGAAAGGACTGATTAAAATAAAAGTTTAGAGGAGGCCTCAAAAAGTGCACTTAATGTAGCTGTCCTGGAGAATCAGGGCCAGGAAAAGCGTCAGAACCAGAGACGGTTTCAATTTCCCCTTCACTAAAGCTGGGAGATGGCAAGAAAGTCGAAGTTTCCTAAAATTCTCAGAAGTGACAGGTAACCCAGCTCAGTGTAGCTCTTAATTAACCCAAAACGACACCTGCCAGATGATGGGGATTTGCAGAGCGCGCTGGGGGCCGACCCCATCTGCAGATGGTGGGCTCCCACCTCAGCTCGAGACCTTGGCCGGCTGTAATTAACATACACAAAGTCTTTCAAAGTGACTTCGCAGTCAAGTTCTGTTTCTGAAGGGTTGAAACTGGGCTATGAGAGAAACTCTTTGCAGATGAGGAGGAAGATACGGATTTGAAATGGATCGTGAGGTTTCTCCAGCTCCTCCCCGTGGTTTTGTAGAACTGCACGATGTGTCATGGCTCAGGGTCGGCAGGTACCTGGTGCAGAGCTATCTATGGTTACAGTGACCACAGCGCCCCACACAGGCAGAGTCAGCCTTCCAAACATGTATATTACATATATATTATATATAATAGTGTGTGTATTATATTACTACATTGTATAATGTATTACGTACATAATACATGTATATACACATAATATATATACACATGTGTATATATAATAATCTGTATCACATATGCATGTACAGGGTGGAATAGAAGTAGGCTTATAGTTGTTTGTATGAAAAGTAATACAATAATTAATAAGTAATAATACAAGAATAAGCTCTGTGCTTCTTGTACTCTCAACTGTAAACCTACTTTTGCTTCGCCCTGTATATGGATATGTGTACACACACACACACACACACACACACACACACACACACACACACACAATGGATTCTGGGACTCTGTCAAAGCTCTATGAGTGACCTTGGTTAAGTCTCTTCTCCTCACCAAGACTCAATTTTCCCATCTGTAGAAGTGGTGTGTATGGGACAGGTTTCAATAACTGACTGCAAAGGGCTTTCAGTGCTGAGAGTCTCCCCTCAACCGTGGCCCAGCCCCTTGGGGGCCAAGGCTTCCCAGCCTCTGCCTATCAGGGCCAGTCCTCCGGGGCTCCCAGCGGGAAAGGAGAGCCAGGTAAAGCACTCAAAGGTCAGCTCTGTCAGCCGGCTGCCTGCACGCGGACCATCGATCCATTCCTGGGAAAAACCTCTTCTCCCACCAGCCCAGGCCAGCCACGAAGGCCTTCAGAAAAACCAAGAAGAGAAAAACCGAGAGAGAGGGCGAGGGTGAGGGAGAGAATGCAGAATGTGTCTCGTTTCCCTTTCGCCCAGAGCTGTTGGCTTTGAGGTTGGATGGTGGAGCCGGGTGTGCCACAGCGAGGTGGGGGTTGGAGCGAGGGGGGGGGTTAGAGCGAGGGGGGGGTTGGAGCGAGGCGGGGGTTGGAGCGAGGTGGGGGTTGGAGCGAGGCAGGGCTGAGCCTCTCACTAACCAGGAAGTGGCTGAGTGATGGTTCTGGGTCTCAATTGTGCCTTCAGCCCACTTCCTGTTGTCTGTACTACAAAGACCCAAATGTATGGGCCCTTCAGGGGACTCAAGGGAAACCCCACTGTCCTATTCCACAGCACCCCCACCACACACCAGGCTGGAGGACCAAGCCTGTTAGTAATGTCCAGAAGTTCAGTGGTGGCATTCAGGCCTTGCAGGGTCTGGTTCCTGAGGATTTTCCCAGCCATCTGGCCCCTTGCCCCCCTGCCTGTTCCAGGCCATGGAGATGCCATTCCTCTCATTTCCATGGGCCCGTCTCCGCCTGCTCGTGCTGCTTCCTTCATCTGAAATGCCACCTTCCTCCCTCTCCTCTGTCTAATCCTCCAACTTGTTGAGACCCAGCTTTAACACCACCTCCTCTAGGAAGCCTTTCTAGAGCAACTGTCCCAGCTGAGAGAGCATCCCCACACTTTCCCTGAGCCCCTAGCCCTGGGTCCATCCTGCCCGCCCAGACTCAGGGTGGATGTGACCCCATTTCCCTTCTCCTCGTGGTGAATCTGTGCCTCTCCCCTGAGGGCAGAAACCAGGACTGGTCACATGTGACTGACAGATTCCAGCAGCCCCTTTGGCCCCCGGCACAGGGCCCTGCCCATAGCACAGATGCTGGTGAGTAAGAGCTGCCTGTGCCGACAGATGTCCCTTGAGCCAGTCCCTTCTGTGGTCAGACAGAAATAGGTACTAGATAGCATTAGTGAAACACTGGACTTTCATCTTTGAAAGATGCATGAGACAAAGAGTCAGAGAAAGGCAGCAAAACGCACAGAAGAGGAGTGGGCTATGTTTGCTGCAGAGGCCAGGGTGCAGGCCCCACAGGGGGAAAGGGACCCTGACTGGGTGCTCTCCTGAGGGACTAGGACCCCCACCAAGCCTCTGTCGGCCCCCCTGCCACAAAATCACAGCACCAAAGTTAGCTCATTCCAAAAGAGCAAAGAGGTATTTTTGTTTGTTTGTTTTAGCAAAACCCACTAGAAGTGACAGCTCAAAGAGAGCGGGACCAACTGCGTTTCATGAGTTGCAGCTGCAACACTGGGAAGGCTTTTCCTTGCCACTCATTTGGCCATTGGAAGATGCTAGGTCTAGAAACCTGAAGACTTTTATTTGAGTGCCCAGAATGTTGCCAGTCTAAGCTGCCAGGCGGCAGGTTCCAAGCGTTACTTTGGAATAACATTGAATTGTATTCCTGAAAACATCCAACTCACTCACATACCTGTGATGGATGTCTAATAAACTCACAAGGATCTTGGTCAGCCCATTCAATTCAGCATTCACAGTGGCTCTATTCCATTCAGAGCTCTGTGCTAGGTCCCCCAGTCCTCAGGAAAACTCCCTGCATCTAAAGGGATTCGTAGACCCAGAACTAGACATTTCAGATGCCAGCGAAGGGCAATGCAAGTTTATGAGCAGAGCCAAGGTTATCATTTGTTCTGGCTTGGAAGTCTAGGAAGCCTTCTTGGAAGAAGTGGCAATAATCTGGACGCTGAAGGACTTGAAGCTGTATCTTTTAATGGGTCACCAAAATCTGTCCCTCTGCACCTTTCACCAGTCCCAGCTGCATTTTGAGAAGTCAAAATGCACTGCCCTGTCCCCATGGAAAGGGGCCTGGGGACAAGGCCAGTCTCCAGCTCCTCAAAAACAGGAAGTAGTTCAGCAGGACACAATGTGTCCTAAAGTGGAACAAGCCGCAGAGGCCCAACTCCTCCCTCTGTCAACTCCCTGACAAGGTCACTGCTCATGTAGTACATTGGCTGATAGACCCAGAAACCCTTGACAGCTCTGAGCCACATCATGATTTTTATAAATAATTGTGAAAAGGTGGGCACTGATCTTCTGCACAGGTGCTGAGAGCAGCAGTGGCTGCCGTTCTGTGTGGACAGCTGAGGTGATGGAAGGCAGTAGGTTTGGAGTCAGCCAGTCTCTGTCAAAGCCCCTCAGCCACTTAGCTGAGTGTCCTGGGACACACATCACTGGACCTCTCTGAACCTGAGTTACTCGTCTGCAATGCACATGAGAGCACTTACAGGACTAAATAATATCGACATATTTCAAAGTCTTTTGTGAATCAAAAAGTGACGAGCTATTTAAGATGTGGGCTTATCAGTCCTTGGGCTCAGCACATGCTCTGACTGTTGAAAACTAGGAGGCACAGGGCCTTGTTTTTTAATGAATATTACATTTCCAGATTTTGTTCCCGTATTTCAACAGGTGCCCCAAGTTCTTTTTTTTATTATTATTATTATTATTTAGAAATTAAATTTAATGGAGTGGCATTGGTCCATAAGAGCACATAGGTTTCGGGTAAACATCTCTATAGCATTTGAACTATTGATTGCATTGTGTGCCCATCACCCAAAGTCAAATTATTTTCCATCACCGTATATTTGTCCTTTATTACTTCCCTCCCCCTCAGTAACCACTTCACTTTTATCTATGTTTATGAGTCTCAGTTTCCAAATTCTTGACTGCAGGAAAAGTCTTGAACTAGGAGCCAGGACCCTAATCTTACCTGTCTCTACCACTGAGACCTTGAGCATGTCCCTTTCAGGTTCACTTAGCCTTCCTTGACTCTGGAGGAGTGGGAGGCATACAAGACTGGTTTCCAGTCTTTTGCCACTAGAAATATTTTTGCTCCCTGGCTCCCTCCCGAACGACCCTTTGCTTGCTTAAATGAGACCAACCTATGCTTTTGAAAGTGTTCTATGAGGCCTTTTTGTGGGCAGACCAACAATTTCTACCAGGCTGCCTATAAAGCTCAAACAAGCCTCCAGCCCCTATTACCAGTTCCCAGACTCATAACATGGCCTGGCGGGTTCTGAGCCCCCTGCCCCCACCCCCCAGTGCACTCCCAGAGCCTTCAGGGGCTTCTCTTAGCCTGACATCAGCCCTGAGCTGAGTTACTTTTCTGTGGCCTAGACCTTGGCCTGTCCCTCAGAGCAGCCAGAGGCCCTCCTCTGAAGAAATTGCCTCCCCCTGGCTGGGCCTGGCTCGGCAAGGAGGCCAGAGCGTCCCCACCACCGACTAATGAGAGGGAGGTGGTGGTGTCATACCTTGCTGGGAAGTCACAGTGCTAGTCCCGACCTGTGCCGCCTGCCATCAAATTTTAATGCTGCTGCTGACATATTTATGGAATATCTCACCAAGTGTTTGCGAGAAGACCAGACAAGATTTACCTCCACAATTACCAGCACGATGCGCGGGCTTTGCAGAGCACCGGGAGCTGGCGGCGCATAGGCCTGGGCCCCGGTGCGTCCGGGGAGCACACTCAATTCCACACTCCTTTCCTGCCCCCAGCACCCAGGGCGTGGGGGACACGGAGATGAATCAGACATGGTCCCTGCCCACCGCGAGCCCGCACTCTGCGGGAGGGGGCAACACACACATCCATTACTCGAATCCTGGGTGGCTGGGGACGAGCACGGGTAGAGGTAGGAGAGGCAGGCTGGGCAGAGGAGGGCATGGGGAAGTTATTTCTCTATCAAAGTCAGGGTCAAGAATGAGGCCGCAGATGGGGCCCTGCAGGGCCACCCAGCCACTTTAGCTCTGCTGGCCGCCCCTCAGCCTGGAAGGGCTCCTAGGGCTCTCCCCCCTTCCCGCTGCTGGCCTCAGGGTCTCAGAGCCCCCTTTCCTTCCGGACCCTTGCCCCCTTCAGTCCTTGGGGTGCCCTCTCCTGGGGCTGCCTTGGAGAGGATGAAGCCCCCCTGCCCCTCACCTCTCCTCACTTTGTCAACAAGCCCCTTTCTCTTAAAAACAAATAAAAACAAGCAAATAAACACCTTTCTGTAAGTTGAATTGTTGTGGGGCGGCTGTGTTAGGCTTGCGGGTTTACCGGCTGCAAGCACTTGCCTGATCGGTGTGAGCACGTGGCAGAGGCACGTGTGCGCAGCCTGTGTAAGGCTACAGGTGCTGCCCCGGGAGGGGTTCTCCCAGATCTCTCTCCCGCCACCGTGGGGTGCGGTTTCCCTGCTCCCTTGCCCTGACTTCGAACAGCAGGTTTTCCTTTGTTTACTAGCTCTTTCCCTTTTGTTGTTTATTTGCTCGTCTGTCTTTGTGAGCCTCCAATAAACGGGTATGGCCCGACGCTTTCCGGCTCCGCAGTTTCTCTACCGTCTGCCTGAATTCAATGTGAACCTGCCTGACCTCAACCACCGGCATTACAATTGTTCTACAGTGGAGCTGCCCAGAGGGCAGGAATAATGTGCAGTGACCCAGGCCGGTGGTTCTCTAAACCAGGACACCCCTCAGACTAGTTAAATCAGAATCTCTGGCCGGGGTCCGGTGTCAGGACGTTCAGACTTCCAAGGAGCCCGCATATGCAGCTGCTGTGAGAGCCAGCAGCACCCGAGGAGCTGGCAGCAAGGCAGCATTCTGGGCCCGCTCCAGGCTTCCCGGAGCTCTGAAAGGCAATCGCGGCTGCTGTGCGTGCAGTCAAGTTTCAGAAGCGCTGACCCACATTAAAGAGTTGCCAGTGTCTGCAGAGGCAGACTGGTGTCCAGCCCCCAGGCCCTCTGAGGAGCGTACTCGAAGAAGGCCAACCTGTAAGAAGTCTGGCTGCCAAGAGGGGCCAGTGGGGTGGGTGGACTCCGAGCAGGTCGCTTGTCAGCCACCACCATTACTCAGCAAGCTTGGTAAGGCACATGTTCTGTGGAGGGAGCTGAATCGAGACCACCCCTCAGCCCAGTTCTCACAACGGCCAAGACTGAGCCAGGAGGCAGGAGCCCCAGTGAAGTCCTGTCTGTATCACAAAGTCACTGGAGCAAGGCCCTTCCCCAGTCCAGGCCTCAGTTTCCCCGCGAGTGTTGCCAGTAAGTCAGCCCTGAAGTTGGAGAGGCTGATGGAGATCTCTCTTTTCTTAAATTAAATGGACACATACATCCATGTCTCCTGGGACCAGCCCACACACCTGGCTGAGAAGTGGCTTTGTAGGGAGGGATCTGGGAGGAGAGGAGGGGAGATGTCTTTGGGGGCCAAGGAAGGAGGAGTGGAGAAGCCTCCAGGGGGTGCGAGAGCCCCACAGGTGGGCTGGGAGAGCCAGGGAGTGTCTGCCTGGATGCAGGCACACAGAAGCCAGCATTTCACCCACCTAGCCCTTCCCCAGGTACTGAGTGCCTGGCACTGTCTAGACACTGAGGATACAGCTGTTGGTTCCTGCCCTCACAGAGCTTATATTGTAATGGCACAGACAGCAAATAAGACAAATAAAAAGAAAGCATACAGTATATCTCAATGAGAAAACATAAAGCAGTAAAATTTTAGATAGAGCGACTAGGGATGGCTTCACTGAAAAGGTAACTTTTGAATACAGACCTGAAGGAAGTGAAAGTCATGTGAAAATTCATAAGAAGGGCACTCCAAACAGAGGGAACAGCAAGTGCAAAGGCCCTGAGGCAGGAGTGTGGGTGGTGTGTTAAAGGAGCATCAAGAAGGTCTGTGTGCCTGAAGAGAAGTGAGGAGTGGGGAGGTAGAAGATGAGATTAAGGAGAGAAGTAAGAAGGGGGAGATCATGTAAGGACTTTGGCCTCTACTCTGAGTGAGCAAGAGGGACACAACCTGCCTCAGAGTTTAACAGGCTCACCCTGGCTGTTATGTTAAAAATGTACTAAAAGGGGTAAGGGTGGTAGTGGGGAGACCAGTAAGGAAGCTATTGCAAATATTTATTGAAAGATTGGCCTACCCACGGAGCGGGCACCTCTGGCCATTGGAGCCTAATGCCTCGAGGCTGGGAAGGGCCAGACTGTGTGGCCATGCAAGCAGATGGTCTGCTGGCCAAAGCCAAGGACCCTCATGGAGTGTGGCCAGCTGTGGACTGTTGGATGGAAGGGAAAGTATCATGGATTATAGTCCTGGCTCTGAATGACCTTGGGAACACCCACTTCCTCCCACTGAGCCTACAACAAAAGCAAAAACCAAGAGTACCCTCTAGGATGCGGTAAGGATTCCAGGACAGCATGGATGTACCAATTGTGTGTAAACTGAAAAGGGGTCTGTGTGTGGCAGCTGTAGGTGGTCCTGTCTGGTCCTGCCACACACCGGGAAAACGGGAGGGCGACACATCCCTGCTCTCCACTAGGGGGAGCCTGGGCAATTCATCCTCGAGCAGAAATGCAGTTTGCAGCCACCAACCTGGTCTTATCCAGGGAAATTTCCGAAGTCCCCAACATGGCCCTCTGGGATGGGAGTGAATGTGTCCTGGAGCTGTCCTCAGAGTGCCTGCCCTGATCCTGTGGTTGGCAGGACTTACCCTCTCCAAGAGATGCTCTGAACAGCCCAACAGCAGCTACTGAGAGGCTGGTACACGGAGACCTACAGTTCCACCAGGCTCATGCCCTGGTTCCCAAACAAACAAAACAAAGAGTAGGTGGAAAGGAAGAGCACAAGGAAATAAAAAGTCACCCCTGGCTCAAGGTGTTTGGTCTGCAGTAGGCAGCCTGGGTGGCGTTTAGTCCATTCCTGCACGAGTGTGTGTGCGTGTTTACATTCTCTCTTGGCCCACATGTCCTTCCGTGTGGCTTCTCACATCGTCGTGGAGCATCTGCTCCGCGCAGGCTCTGAGCTGAGCGGTGGCTGGCGCTGTGATGCGGTGGAGACTCGGGCCCGTGAGCCCCCTCTGTCCCCAGGCAGGTGGGGGCCAACGGGGGTTTGGATTTCCCAGGGTCTCTCTTGCCTCTCCATTTATCTGGAAGCTAAAAGACCCAGAAAGATTGCCTTAAAACAGGCAAATGGGGCAGGGCAGCCATGCATGGATGAGTAGGTTGTTCACTGAACAAGAACCACCAGCTGACCGGGCACGTGGGGACTGAGGTCCAGCCTGCTCTCCACTCACCAAACCCTGAATCTGGGCTGCGTCCCTTCACGGGGAGGAAGGAACAAGGTCCTGGAAACAGCGTGGGGACAGCCTGGGGAGAACCTCGAGTTACCTCTTCCTCGTGCAGTAGCTTCTTCACTTTGCTGTCACACGTCAGGAGGGGACCGTAAAGACGGATACAGGGCGTCCCCAAAGGCAGTCATTCCTGGGCCCACCTGGGTTCCCTTCTCTCAGCTCACATGTATTTGGCACTGAGGACGTGCTGAGCACTGACAGAGGAGCAGACGCCTGCGGGGCAGCACTGCCAGCACCTTTCACAGTCCGGGCAGAAACAGGATCCAGCTCTCAGGCTCCCGCATCTTTTCTTGTTAAAAGGGCTCTGGAGCAAGCAAGATGGACTCTGTCACGGTCCTGCTGCTTGGGCAAGTTGCTCTGTGTGAGCTGAGGCCTCAGCCTCCTCCTCTGTGAAATGGGATCACATCAACACAGGCTTGGTGGGTTTATTGTGAAGAGCAAGCAGCTTAGGAAATGAAAGGCAGCGCAGGTCTGGCAATAGAAGTTCTCACTAGACGTCAGGGCCTCTTCCCCCTTCTTATCCTGGACATCTCTGGGGGAAGACCATAAAGATGCCTCCACCATAAAAATTTGGAGACTAAAGTCCAGAGGGGGAAGGTGACTTCCCCAAAGGCTAGTAAACCTGCAGGCAGGACTGAGACCCAAAGGTGCTGAGTCCTGGTCCAAGGTGTCCTGCTTATACCACACACCTCCTCAGCCTTCCCCCCTCAGTCCTCCATTACAGCTGGTGGGATTCCACACACAGATGTGGACAGTGGTATCCCAGGGATGGGGGAGGGAGAGCAGGGGTATGTTAGGGTCAGCCCTGGAGTACAGAGGAGGGAAAGCAACGCAAGACTTGAACTTGCCCCTTATGGACGTGCAGGTGGGAGAAGGTGCCTGAGTTCCCACGGGGACACTCTCAGAACCCGCCAGACGTAAGGGTCCTCTGCCCCAACCGGGTCCTCAGTTGGAGGCCACCCCCCCACCCTCACTCTGCCCATCGCCCCAGTCCGGCCAAGACTGGTGGACCCGAGCCCCGGCCAGCCTCCCCCACCAGCCCACCTGCCTGCCTGCCTCCTCAGTCTGGCCAGCATGGTGGCAGCCCTGCCTGCTCCCGAGGGAGGCTGCCGCGAGGCCTGATGGCGCTGACGGAGGGGAGGGAGACCGCCAAGCTGTCAGTCTGGAGGTGCCCCTCTGAGCCCCTCCTGGCTGGAGCGAGGAGGGTGGGCTGGCGCTGGAACTGGGCTGTCAGGGCCTTCACAGAGACAAGGCCAGAGAGGCGCTGCCTGACAGCTCGCCCACCGAATTAGGACCATTTGCATGCTAATTTCCAGCGCTCTAACGGGCTGGCAGGCTGGCTGGGGTGTGGAGAGTGTACAGAGAGCAGCGCAGGGGCCTCCCCGCCTGCGAGGGAACAATGCTTGACTGATCGAGCTGCGTTAACGAGCAAATTATGGTAATTTTGTTATTGCAAATGCATAGAAATTTCCAAGGCGGGCAGCCATTCTGGCTGCTCCCTGCCCCTCCCCGCTCCTAAATACTGAACCCCTGTTTGTACACACGGGGTCTGGCACCCAGCTCAGGAATGAGGATTTGCAGGGGCCAGGCTTCCCTTGGAGCCCTCCTGGGGAGACCCGGGGGAGCTGGCATGGGCCAGAGCATCCTCCCAGCAGCATCAAGCCGTCAGACCCTGCACCCCACAACCCTCACCCTTTGTTGTCCCCCAGGAGGCCCTGTCTGGCCCCTGGGCCTAGCAATTCCTCAAAACCATGGAAGCTGGTTTCTTCCCATTCTGAGCAGGTAACTTGGGTGATGCTCCTCAAGGATACTCCTGGGCCTTGAGAAATTCAATTATTTCTGTGTCTACTCAACTGGGCTCAGCCCTCAGGAGAGCTCAGGGATTGTCTGATGATTGACTGGCTGAATGACCAACTGACTGAATGAGTGAGTGAGTGAAGTAAGGAGGAAGAGAGAAAGAAGAGATGAGAATAAGGGAGGCAGGGGAGGGAGGGAGGGAAGGAAGGAAGGAAGGAAGGAAGGAAGGAAGGAAGGAAGGAAGGAAGGCAGGCTTGAACTTCTCCCACAAATGAGGACAATTAAGAGAGAAGATCTCCCCCCCCACACCCCCTGTCAGCCTATTGGTGGTGTAATTAATCTAAGACCTAACCAGAGGAGTTTATTTGCCACCTGGCAAACCCTCCTGGAATTTGTAATTATCCACTGTCAAATTCACAATTTGTCCCAGTTTTTCTAGTGATCTTCTTTTTGATTAAAAGTATGTTTTTGGAAGTGTGCTCTGGAATGTACCCAGACAGAAACTATTTCCAAGAATGTGAGCTCCCTGCTCCCAGCAGCGAAGCGTAGGTAGCTCCAGGCACAGGGCCGCCTCAGAACCCAGGCTCCATAATGCGAACCTGTTCAAAACCAGTCAACTTATGGGTGGGGCCAGCAGGTCACACCTGGGCCACCCCATGTGCCCCATCGGCAGACCTCTTGTTTTATGACAGAGATTTCAAGTTCAGGCTGATGTTATTGACAGGTCGAGAAGCTGCCTCAAACCCATTCTGGAAGTCGGTGGGGAATAAACCATTCATTACAAGGAAGCCCAGTGCCAGGGAAGGTCTGTTCCAGGTGGCCGAGGCAGCCTGAGCCAGCCCAGCTCACAGACAGGTGTGGGAAGCAGAGGCCTAAATGCCAGCAGAGACTTGATAACGTCAGCTGGGTCGCAGCCAGATTTTTCTATTTGTCTGATTTTCTAACTGGGCCACAACTTCCAGAGGGAGATTGAATCCAGGAAAAGAAAACAATCATTTCTTTTCGTCTGGCTGCCTGACTCTGGGAAGAAAGCAGAGAGCAGAGGAGCTGGGGCCTTGGCGTGGCCCGCAGGTCCCAGGCAGGACCCCTGACAGCACTGGGCACAGATACTGCTGTGTCCCACGAGGCGCTTTTGCAGCTGGCCAGGCCCGGGGCCTGGGGGAAGGATGTGGGCTCAGGAAGAACGTGACAAAGTTGGGACAGGTGGGGTGTGAGTTCTGTTTTGAGTTGATCGAGAGGCCAGGTCATCCAGGGACCATCCCAGGGGCCATCCCAGGGACACTAAGTCTGCCTGAGGTTAGGAGACAAAGTGCCTCCTTTCCAGTGCTTCAGTGAAGACCGAAAGTGGGGGCGGGGTTGATATTTCCCGCTAGCCCAGGGGAGACCACAGAGCAGGCTGCCACCACAGCCAGAGAGCCGGCCTGGCTTTTCCTCTGACATGCCATGCGACCTTAAGCAGGTCCTCTTCCTGACCTGTGCACTGGGCTGAGCTCTAAACTCTGGTGGCGTCCAGCCCTGTCCAGGACAGAAGGAGGCGTGGCTGCAGGACCTATAGGGGCCATCTCCTGTCCCCTACGAGGTACGTGTTAGAGCAGACCCCTCCACCTACCACTCAGACGTACCCCAATCTAGGCCTTCAGGGCTTCTTTTTCAGGCAGATGCCTCCACAGCCAAGGGCAGGGCCCTCAGCCTGGACCTCCACTGAGTCAACGCCTTTGTTGCCATCCCCAGTTACTTGCTCTCCGTCACCCCCGAAAGGTCCTGGGTGCTAGTCAGTGGCATATGTCAGGTCTCTATGTACCAATTCCCTGGCAGCCATTTTCCCAAATGTCTCTTGCTCCTTGTTGGGGAGTTCTCTTTCCAGGAATTTCCCACCCAAAGTGTTTTCAGAAAGTCTGCACGTTCACAAAGCCCTAATGGAAAGAAAGTTCCAGGAGCCGTGGGGATTGGCCTCATTCACGACTCCTCTGTACGCCCCCAGGACCTCAGGGCTGTTTGTGCTGCCCCTTCTCTGTGTCACACAGAGAAAGCAATGTCTAGATTTTAGCACAGTGTTCCTAGGGTCAAACTCCACGTTGGCAAAGTCCTTCCCTTGTCATCTGGGCTCAACCACACGGTAGCTGCGTGACCAACCTTTAGCAAAGCACCGTTCCAAAGCCTCAGTTTTCATCTCTGTGAAATGGGGCTAACAACCATGCCCCCCAAACGGGTCCTCAGAGATCACACACGGAAGAGACTTGTATGTTATAACTATCTGTCCAGATGGTGGTTCCTATTCTTCTCATTGTTGTGAACAAGACTTCAAAATGGCCACAACTGTCACACATCCCGCTCTGGCAGGACAATGCCCAGGGCATTTGTGACCTGGGATTGCTCTTTAGAGAAAAGGACATGATAACTCAGTTGTCATTTTAAAATATCCTTTCCTCCCTCTTTCCTCTTTCTATTCCCCTTTGCACTCCTTCCCTCTTTCTTTCTCGCTTTCTTCCACCCTGGATCTCCGTCTCCCCGATTCGGGCCCTTTATTTGTGCCATTGCACATAGACTCCTTATAAAGAAAATTCATTTGTTCAGGGTCACCGCGTGGTTTTTCATTAAAAACAAATTACCCGCATTCAGGGAGGACATCTGGGCTTCGCGGGTCCCATTAATGACTATATTTCCAGCCTCCCCGGCCCGGTTGGGCTCCCCTTGCCTGTCACCCTGCGTTCCCGGCCCCAGGAGGACAATGAGAGTGACAGTCAAGTGAAAGGGAAAACATGAGGGATGAGGGCGAGAGGCGAGTCCCCTGAGAGGCGAAGGAGGGAAAAGTGAAAAAAATAAATAACTCAAACAGAGGGTAACAAGGGCCATTGTCTCAGTGCCTTCCAGAGAGGAGCCAGAGCAAATATTGGGAGAGCGAGCAGGGGCGCCAAGGTCGAGCTGGAGCCGGTTTACCACACGGCTGGAGTCTAAGCCCTGACTCCGCACTGGACAGGACAGGGAGGAGCGTGTTCACACTCAAATAAATCCACGTACATGCACTGAGCGCCTACTGTTTGCAGGCACTGGGCAGACGGAGGGTTCTGAGAGGAGCAACTGGGAGGTGGGAGCACTTGGTCACTGCAGCTCTGACGGGCTGACCGTGGGCAGTGCCCGGGGGTACGCTCGGGGGAGAGATGAGGCCCCTGTGGGGGTAGGCTTGCTGAGAGAGAGAGCATGTGATTTGGGCCTAGCGGGATGGGTCAAACATGGACAAGTAAAGATAGAAAGTAGAGGGAGTATACTAGAATCGGAAGTGTGGTTCCCTGATGTCCCAGCTGCGAGGCTTCTTCTGGGCCATAACAGATCTCTGGGTCAGGAGGGCTGTCCACAGCCCTGAGGGAGTTCTGAGGAAAACATGACCTTCCCCTGGGCCCGGAGCCCATTCCCTCATTCTCAGGGGAACCAGGGCCTGGGGGAACTTGAGACACGTGTGCCAGCTGCCAGGCCCTGCGGCACCCCTGAGTGGCTGTACCCCTGGTGAGGCGTGGCACCCCTCTGAACTCAGCTAGCATGTCTCTGAGATGGGGATAAACACCCAACCTCACCAGGTGCTTTCAAACTGCAACTGGGGATAAGAGGTGTGGCTTCCCTGTGTAGACTACAGAGCCCCGGGCAGGCTGGGGGGAGGCCTGTTGGTGGAGTTAGCTTATGGGCACAAGCGATGGGCTTCACTGGAAAGCTTTCGCCTGCCCCCTGAAGGCTCCGGGCACCACCGGAAGCTCTCTGCGGAGCTGTCCCAGACCAGTGGCCCAGCTGAGGGCTGACAGATGATGAGGGCTTGGAGACGAGGCTGCAGATTCCAGCAAATCAGAGAGAGGAGAACACAGACAACCCCAGTAGATCCAACCTGGTTTTTGGAAGGAGCCCAGCAGGTGTAGAAGCAAAACAGGCTCAGAACCTGTGTGCTCATCGCCTCCGCACTGCCGGAACCCTCCCTCTGCTCCCTCCTCTCTCCACCCCCATTGCTGACACAGGCTGTTCTCTGAGCGACAAGCCAAGCCAGAGGCTCGTCTCCTCCTGGATTCATCCCCCGACCCGGGGCAGCACCATGGGTGACCTGGGACACTTCAGCTACGCCCTTAACTTGCCCCATTATTTGATGTGGACAGTGTTTCTCAGATTTAGCAACACTCTCTGCAAAAGCAGCTTCCGACATGCCCTTCCCTGCCCCAACTCTTCTATGGCGAAATTCTTGAGCCTTCCATGCCTGACACCCCCAGTCTGGGCCCCCCGAGTCCCTGAGCGTACCTGTCATCACATCTGTCCCCCTAGGCCCTTACTGACTTGCCGTCTGCAACTACACACTGAGACCTTCACACAGACAAGGGCCATGGCTTCCACCTTCGCATCCCAAGCCTTATGCTTGGCACATGGAGATGGTTCATAAATGTGGAAGCAAGGAAGGGAGGAAGGTTAGAGGGAGAAAGGAGGAAAGGCAAGAACAAATGATGGTCAGATGGATGCATGGCTGGCTGGTTACTGCAACCTAATCAGCTCAAGACCCCACCATTATCTTTTATGTTCAATACAGTTCAACAGGAAATTAGTGTCTCTCCAAGCCCCTCCTTCCCAGACCCCTGGTGTCATCCTGTGGAGGCCTCTGTCTGTGCCACCTTACAGCACATCACACATTAAATGCACCACAGTAAAACTTTTCTGGCCCTGGCTGGTGGCTCCGTGGATGGAGTGTTGGCCCGATGTATGGATATCCTGGGTTTGATCCCCAGTCAGGGCACACACGAGAAATGACCATCTGCTTCTTTCCCCCACCCACTCCCCCTTTTCTGCCTCTTTCCCTCCAGCAGCCAGTGGCTCGATTGGTTCGAGCGTTGACCCCAGGCACTGAGGATAACTTGGTTGGTCCAAATGCGTCAGCTTCAGGTGCTAAAAATAGCTCAGTTGATTTGAGCACTGGCCCCAGACAGAGGTTGCTGGGTGGATTCTGGTTGGGGTGCATGCAGGAGTCTGTCTCTGTCTTCCCTCCTCTCACTTAAAAAAAGAAAAAAGAAAAAAAATAATAATACTTTTCCTTCTAAAAATATGAAAGGCTTATTTTTTATATTTTGTTTTTGAAATTATTTGGCCACAAGGAACCTATTTAATTTATGATTAGCTATGATTTCTCAGCAATCAAGACACAGACTAGGGAATTCTTGCAAACCGAGAAAATCTAACCTAAATATTGTTTTCAACTGTAATGAAATTTTTATGAGCACTAAATTTAATAGTTAATGAAGTTAACATAATGTTACAATTTGTAGGCACTTAACATTTATTAATGCCCGTTTTCCAGCTTCCTTTTTGAATTTTAGAGGCAAAAGGAGTTTTGGTGAAGTCCCAAATTGTTGTTAATTCCTGAAAAACTCTTAGGCCTCTAGTCCAGATCCCCTCCAGTACTCTGCACCCCGCTCACTGTCCTATAGGAAGTCCTGGCTGGGAGGCGAACCGCCTCTTCAGGAGCCCGAGTCTGGATAAAGACACAGTCAAAGATAATGTCATACAAAGTAGAAGGAGGGATGACTGCAGAGGTGAGCTAGGTCTTGAACCACGCATGGGCAGATGACTGCTAGCCAGTGGCTAAGGGGTGGTCTGAGCCCTGGACCCTGCAGGGCACTGGCTGCTCCGAAAGCCCCTAGCCAGGACTCAACCACCTCACCAGAGAGAACTGCCACCCAGCAGTCTTGGAAACCCCCTGGCAAGAAGTGGTACTGGGAGGCAATGCCGAAAGGTGCCTCAAAATCGCAGGGGCTCAGAGTCGGGCTGCTCTGCCGCTTTCTGTGTGGCCAGGTGCTGAGGACAGCTCCCCTGGGCTGTGCTGGAACTGCTGGGTGTCCCTGGTCTGCAGCCCTCAGCTGATCCTGAGGGTTTGTCTCCTGGAAGCTGACTTGGCCGTCAGGACTTAGGAGGATGAAGGCCCAACACCCAGCAGGCTCACCCATTTCCCTCAGGACGCCCACACTCTGCGCCTGTGTGCTCCTCTCTGCACCAAGTGGTCTGCCCTACTTCTCTCCACCCAAGTCTCAGACACCCTCCAATAATTCTACTTCCTCTAAAGCAAATCCCAACTCTATTCTCCCTGATGCCCTAAAAAGGCATCACAGTCCTGTTTGGGGTTTTGTTTGTTTAAAGAAACACCACTTGTACAGACACTTTAGGAAGACACTGGAGGTCAGGATCCCAGACATACGGTGTCCCGTACTCATAACTGGGTCTGCCAACCGCCATCAGAAGGAGCAGAGACAGGAAAACAAGTTCACTGGACACCTGAGCAGCCCGGAGGAGGTGAAGGTGTCCTTAAGCCCTGCTCCAAGTTCCCCAGCCCTGCACGGGCTCGGCTTCTCATCTGTCCTTGCCATGGGGGCCTGAGGTGCTGAGAAAACCTAAACCAGCAATGCACTCCCTCCACCTCCATGCTCCCCACAGGGACACTGCTAAGACATTAGAACAAATCATGGTGATCTTTGCTGCCTCTCTTGCCCTAAGGTTCCAGATTCCAAAGTCTGTAAGAACCATCCTAGGTGTGGAGCCCCTGACAGCCTGTCCTGGCCTGCCACCACAGTAATGACCTTCCGTACAGAGAGATGTGGCAACGGGTGTGCAGGAGTAGCATACCCCGAGACCCCCTTCCTACAGCTCCACCCCAGAAGTTACTACCAAATCACACACGATAGCCCAGGGCTGTTGCCTTTTCACAGCCCAGAATTGACGGCAACTTGAAAACATTTGCTGCCCACTTAGAGGTGGCAGGGCTCAGGGAGCCCTCTAGTCCAGCCAGGAAAGATACCACCAGGCAGGGAAGTCAGACTTAGAAGCCCTTGAATGGCAGGACCAGAAAACCCCCTACGGAGCATCTAATCCCATCTCCCCGAGCCCCTGACTCCTGTTGTAAGAGACAGCAGGAAGTTCCAACCCATGTCCCAAAGTAACACTGTGTCTGGCAGCTGGAACCAGAACCGGGGTTCCTAAACCTCAGCAGAACCTCCATGCTCCCAGCGTGCTTTCCACCTCTAAGTCTTTGCTTTTGCAATTGTTTTCTTCCTTAATGCAGCAAAGGTCTCATCAAGCCCACACTGGATGTCAGATTCTCTCCAGTTCCAGAGTCACTTCAATGCAGGAGCTGGTCCCATGGGCTGTCTGGATCAGACCACTCCAGACTCTTGTGTTCCATTCTAGGAGGACACAGCAGCCTCACCTCTGACCTCCATCCAGATTCGCCTGGGCAGAGCCTGCCACCAGTCAAAGCTGCTGTCTGTACCGCCTCAAGCCCCAGAGGTGTCCAGGGGGTCGAGGCTTCGGTGATGAAGGAGGCTCAGCCTGCCCTTCCTGCTCGTCTCTGTCAGCACCCCAATGCTTTGGCCACACCCAGGTCCTGCCTGATGCCCATGCTCTCTGGTCCTCAGGTCTTCTCACTCACCAGTCCCTCACCCAACAATGATCAACCGTTCCAGGTCCAGCTCCAATGACCTCTGGGAAGTCCTCCCCAATTTCCCCCACCTTACCCACTGCACCAGCAGACGCAGCAGTCTCCTCCTCTGCATTTCCTCAGCACATACCTAGATTTTAGCTCTTCACATAGCATGCAAGGATATTTTATGTTTCTCCAACTAGACTGTGAGCTCCCTGAGGGCAGGAGCTGTGTCTGCAACAGCGCACCTAGCTTAGAACTAGCACTCGTGTCTCTCAGGAAATGTTTGAAGAATGACAGAATGAACAAATGAATGGCCACCTGCCATTTCATCCTGGCTCTGCCTGGCATTCCCTAGGGTCAATTCCATGTTCCCGGTGTGGCAGAGTGCCTGGAGGCCACTAGAGGGCAGCAAAGAGTCAGACACGATCAACAGGTGGGAGACCTCAGCACTGTGAAAGGTGTGCAGGGAGCTTTGAAAGTGCCTGGGCCACAGGACTGCCAGGAACCTTGGCGAGGGGGAAGTAAGAGCTAAGAACAAAGGCCATCAATAACCCTGAGCAAACACTCCCAAGCCTATGCTTGGGTTAGGAAGGCACTTGGGGAGCAATGGTCCAATCAGCCACCTGATGCTCCTGTC
Source organism: Saccopteryx bilineata (assembly GCF_036850765.1). Taxonomy (NCBI): domain Eukaryota; kingdom Metazoa; phylum Chordata; class Mammalia; order Chiroptera; family Emballonuridae; genus Saccopteryx; species Saccopteryx bilineata. The sequence goes on along the minus strand of NC_089491.1, from coordinate 36,748,308 downwards.
TCGCCCACCTCACTGGCCAGCAGGCTCCTCTCGAGCCTGCCCATTCCCCTTCCTTTTGTTTTAATTATGGGAAGGGGCTGTATATAAGACTGGAAAAGGTGTCGCTCTGACTCCCACTCACCAGTCCCGACCATGCCTACAGAACTGTGCAGAGTGTGTTTTATCCCTGTCCACTCCCCGAAGGAGGCCCAGAGAATGGAAGTGGCATATCGCATCGCACAGTGAGTCCTGGCTGAGCTTGGCCCCCAGCTAGGCTTTGGCCCCCCTGCCTGGTGCTGAGATCCCCAGCACCCAAGCTTGCATGCTCAGAGTCAGCAGGGGCTTAAGGCGGACAATAAAGACCCACTCTCCTCCCCTCCAGACCTCAGTACCCTTCCTGCCTCGCACGGATTAGGCCTCCATAACTGCACAGCCATCATTTCAAATGATCCTTAAAGCAGCAGGCAAGGCAGGCTCAGAGTAGTCTTGGAGCTTGTGCCTAGTCACACAGCTAAGCAGTGGTGAAACCACACTCCTTCCACGCTCCCCCTCACTTCTCTTGGGGCAACTCCACAGCTCTCTCTCTCTCTCTCTCTCTCTCTCTCTCTCTCTCTGGGCCCTCCCTGCCCCTGTGCTCTCCACCTGCTCTGCCACCTGCCTGCATAGGGCCTAGCCTGGATGTCTATGTGGCCTCCCCAAATTGACAAGTCCAAAACCTAACCTTGCTGGCCACCAGCCTCCTCCTTAATCAGTTCCCTTCCTGGCCAACCCCATTCACCCAGATTGGGTACGTGAACCCACTCCAGCCAAGGGTGGAACTCATGCCCCATACCCAGTGCCCCTGCCCTCCTCTTCAGCTGGCCAAAGATACACGTCAGACCCGTAGCATTCAGCATCCGCCCCCGCTCCTGCCTGGAAACACTCTTGTTGGCAACTGGTTTCTCCCCTAGTCGGTGCTCCATTGACCCAGGGGGTATGAGCTCTGCTGGAGAGCTCTGGATTTAATGCCTGCTCAGCCAGGCCTGCTTCAGTCTTGCCAGCTGGGCTTCTCTTCTCCCCACCGCACCCAGCTCAGACCCCTATTTAAACAATCCGCAGCAGCAGCAGCAGCAGCAGCAGCATAATGAACACTTATATGGCACTTAATATGTGCCAGGCAAGGCTCTAAGGCCTTTTAGCTATATTACATTTCATGCTCATTCTTATTATCATCATCATCCTTTTATAGATGAGGAAACTAGGGCACAGAGAAGTTATCTAACTTATCCCAAGTCACACAGCTAGTGAGAAGCAGGTCGGTGATTCAAACCAGGCAGTCTGGCTCCAGAGCCCATGCTCCTAATAACCCAGCCTCCCCGTTTCACCACGTGGCTGCCCAGCAGCCATGGCTGCATTGCTCCAGCACTGGCCTGGGCTCTCATTGCAGCCTGGTCCAGAACCCCATTTCTTATTTCCACTAGGATTTCCCGAGTACTACTCAGGGCTAGGCACTCAGCCAGCAACAGGGGCATAGCAGCAAACAAAACAGACACAGCCTTGTGACTATGCAACTCTTAAGCAGTGCGCTGACCTGAGGGGAAAGCAGACAAGGGAGGGGTAGCACTGATTCAACTCCTTCCATTGTGCTTAGAATCACGAGTGAAAAGAAAAGGGTGCTGGCCCTGGCCGGTTGGCTCAGTGGTAGAGCGTCGGCTTGGCGTGCAGAAGTCCCGGGTTCAATTCCGGGCCAGGGCACACAGGAGAGGCGCCCATCTGCTTCTCTGCCCTTCCCCCTCTCCTTCCTCTCTGTCTCTCTCTTCCCCTCCCGCAGCCGAGGCTCCATTGGAGCAAAGATGGCCCGAGCTCTGGGGATGGCTCTTTGGCCTCTGCCCCAGGCGCTAGAGTGGCTCTGGTCACAACAGAGCGACACCCCGGAGGGGCAGAGCATCGCCCCCTGGTGGGCATGCTGGGTGGATCCCGGTCGGGCGCATGTGGGAGTCTGTCTGACTGTCTCTCCCCGTTTCCAGCTTCAGAAAAATAAAAAAAGAAAAGAAAAGGGTGCTTTAAAAGGGGAACAGTGGGGGCCCTGGCTTAGACGGTGTGGTAGGCAGAATGATGGCCCCCACCAAAGATGTCTACATCCTAACCCCAGAACCTGTGAGCAGGGTAGGTTATATGGCAAAGGGGAATTAAGTTGACCTGAAGGTAAGGAGAGTAGCCTGGATTATCCAGGTGGATCCAATTAAATCCCAAGGATCCTTACAAGTGAAAGAGGGATGTGGGAGAGAGAACCAACAAGAGGGCATCATGATCAGGACCCCGCCCAACGTTGCCAGCTCTAAAGGTGACGATGAAGAAATATGGGCTTATGGGCCGTACCCACCCGCTGGAGAAGGTGAGGAAACGAGCCTCCAGGACGAGCACAGCCCTGCCCACGCCCGATTCAGCCTGTGAGTCCATTCTGGACTCTAACCTCCAGGACTGTAAGGGGGTAAATTTCTCTTGTTGTAAGTCACTTGTTTGTGGTCACTCATTACAGCAGCAACAGGAAACTGGTACATTTTGGGTCAAAGGGAAGACCTTTCAGAGGAGGTGAAACCCACAGGGTGAGGGGGGCAGGGCTGGCTGGGCCAGGCGGGTGGGAGCAGTGGGAAGGGGCCAAGCCCTTGAAGCAGAAGAACTCACACGTGTCCCTCACTCCTCCTGCAGGGTCCAGCGGGCCTGGGCCTGCTCGTCTCTCGCCGCTGTTCCAGACCTCCTCACTGGCCTCAAACTCCTGCTCCACCCTCACCCTTACCTCCTACTTTGTCGAGAAAATAAAAACCATGAGTTAATTGAGCAATTTAATTGAAAGGCACTTAGAAATGATATATACCGATCTGTGGCAAGCAGAGAGCCCAGGACTGAAGGAACCCAACATACTCCTCCTGGGGCCTCCCAGCAAATAGCTCTGGTCTGTTGCAGCCCTGGGGGGTGAACACGACATGGTCAAGATTTCCTGGCGCTCCGGTCTGAAGCCCCCAAAGAAGTAGGGGGCCCTGGGGCCTAGGGGTGCATGGGAACTGGCATTCCTTGACTGGTTCATCTCAAAGACGGTTACCTTGCTTCTTGGACTCAATAGAGCCACAGGGCAATGAACGCCCCCTTTCTCTTCCCCAAGCTCAGGTTTAAGTTTCAAATGCCATGTTGATTTCTATAGGATTAAACAAATACCTTCAGATAAGAACCAATTATTACACTGGTCATGTCACTATGGAATCTTCGGTGCCAAAGTTTTGGCATTTGTTGGGACTTGATGAAAATAAAATATGAAAACTGTCTCCATTCCGAGCTGATGGGATGTGGCCATGTTTGCTTTATGCAGCGTAACGGATCAGTGAAGAGCTATATGGGGTGTGCGGAGCTGCAGGAACTGAATCGGCACACACCAGGGAAGACCATGTTGCAGATGTGGGGATGCCTCTGAACCAGAAAGGGCAGACAACACCCCGATGGCAGAATCAGGCTTCAAATCAACAGGAGTCCAAGCCAATAGGCTAGCGTTTCATACAGAAAAGCATAATGTCTGTATTTTCAGGCCCAGAAGTGTGACGCCTGAGTGTACCCTGGAGACAATCCCTCTCCATTGTCCTGAAAGCAAACCTCACAGATGGAAGCCTTCCCTTTGGAAGAGGTGGCAGCCAAGTGTCCCAGAACCTAGAAACCTAGCCTGGGAAAAGCAACTCAGATTTCCAGTTTCTACTTAATTCCCTGCAGGCAGGAGAGAGAACTGCTCCATACAATGAACCAGCCCATTGCTCTGCCCTGTAACAGCCTCAGAGAGACACAAGCATGATAACCTCCCGGGGCTTTGCTCAGCCTGTTTTTCCCAACGCTATCCACTGCCCCTGGGGGTCCACGAAGTGGTATCACCTTCAGCACCGTCATAATCAAATACATGCATCTGAGATTCAGAAGCCCAAGAGGTTAGAAACCAGAAATGTGAACAAATACAAAGTTGAAATCCTCCAACAGGTTGTGGTATGTCCATGTCCTAATCCCTGGAACCTGTCAATGTGACTTCTGTGGCCAGCGAAGGCAGGGGGCTGCTGTTTCTTCATCGTATGATGAAGTTAAGGATCTTGAAATGGGAAGATCATTCTGGATTACCTGGGTGGACCCTAAATTCAGTCGTGTGTATCTTCATGAGAGAGGCAGGAGGGGATGCAGCACCGCAGAGGAGAAGGTGCAAGAAGACCGAGCAGAGAGAGATCTAAAGATCGAGTGACACAGCCACACCCCGGAGCGCCAGGAGCCACAAGAAGGTAGATGAGGGAAGGACCAGATCTTCCCCGGAGTCTCCAGACCCTGCTAACCTTGATTTTTGGCCCAATGATACTGATTTCAGACTTCTGGGCTCCAGAACTGTGAAAGAATATGTTTCTATTGTTTTAAGGCACTAAGCTTGTGGTAATGTTGAATAGCAGTCACAGGAAACAAATACATGGGTCAATATTAATTTTCCCTGCCTCCTTCCCTTAGCAAACACCCACAAAAGGACCCTACTATGTGTAAGGGTCCATGAAGAGTACAGAAGACAAGTTAGGCCTGGTCCTAAACGAGGTCACCCCAGGGCAGAGGCTGATAATGGTCGGTTGAGGCCCTGGGTGCAGAAGAAAATATTGGGTCCCCTGTCATTAGAAAAAAGTGTAAAGTTGGGGTTTTGCGGGCCCTTCAGAAATCGGGGCCCAGGGCGCTCGTCCAGTGCACCAGCCGTTAAATCCGCCTCTACCCCTGGGGCATACCTAACTGGGCTACACACACGTGGCCACGTGGTATAACAAAGCCACATGTAAAGCTGTATCCCCAGGGAGGGCCACATCAGAAGGCTTCATGGGGCAGGTGATATCTGTGTTCAACCCTGAAGGGTGATATTGGATCTTAACAGGCCGGGGCAGGCAGGGGTCTAAATGAAGGGCGCAGAATCACAAGAGACAATGAGCAGAAAGAGTGAGTGATGCTGGGAACCAGTGAGTGGTCAGGCTGGGGACAGGCTGAGAGACGAGACCAGAAAGGCAAGTTGAGACCAGACCGTCGTGACGCCTGACTGACAGGCCAAGGACCTGCTCTGTTGAAAGGCCGTCTTAGCTCTAGGCCAACCCTGGGAGAAGTTCCAGCAAAGACCACGTGTACAAGCCAGCACCGTCCCGTGAAGCCATCCAAGAAACAGATTTGGATATCATGTTGGAAACAGTCTCAAAGACGGGATACTGATTTGGACCATGAGGACCAGGAACTAAGGAGTGTGTACACCAAGTATAGATTCCCAGCCCTGACACACAGTGCAGCATTGCATGAATCCTGGGGGGTATACGAGAAGGAAAGACAAGAAAAGTAAGATGAAACGGAAGGCAAGAGACATGCACAGAAGGATACACATGTGCCCTCCCTCTATTTTGGGGACAGAGTCTCAGGAGACTGCACTGCTGTGCCAACCCTGTGCTACCCCCTGCCCAGCTGCTGCCAGCAGGTTTGGTTTGGCTCATCCTGTGCTTCCTGCTGCCACCAAATGGGCAAGGAGCTGCCATCAGTTTCCACTGGGGCTCTGCCAGGCCCGTGCCCATTTGTATTTTGAGCCCGGTAATCAGGGCTGGAGGAATCACGGGGGCCAGAAGGCAGCCTCTGTTTGGATAAACTCAGGAGGGTTCAGCTGCTTCTCTGAACTCAGACTCTTGGGGGTTTGCAGAGGGGAGGCAGCAGGGCCAGCTCGGGGGCCTCAGCCTCACCTGCCCACATGCTGCCGCCTACCCCTCTGGCATCACTGAGAAGCCTGTGTAGATGAACTCGGAGCATACACAGCAGCGCAGAACAGAGGAATGAGTGCCGAGTGGAGGGCAAAGATCCAGCTTCAAGCTGTGCAGCCTCGGAAGATTCCCTAACTGCTCCGAGTCTCAGTTTCTCCTCTTGGGAAACAGAGACTACACTCCAGACCAGCCCACCTCACAGGGCTGTGGCATCAGAGGGCTCCTAGGAAAACACTTTGCATTCTTTCAAATGCTATGTAAATTCTAGGGGCCACCTGAGGGGCTGTTCGTTCAAGTGGCTTGGTGAGGCTGCCCTAACTTGCTAATAGTTGGGAAATGAGTGGGAGTGGGGGAGGAGGGTGTGTGCCCACCACCTGTTCACCATATGTCTGGTATTTCCCTGTGCTCTGCACTGGCCCGTCCGTGCAACAGAAAAGGCAAAGGCTTTACAGGTGTGACCTTGGCAGGCCTCTTCGGCATTGGCAAGGCCCAGGGCAAGAGTACACACGGAGGCCACTTCCCATCTGTCTCATATTTAAAAGTCATAAATCAAGCTAACAAACCGTTAAATGAAACATGCTCTGTCCTCCTACCTTGTTAAACACATCTTCGTAATAACCTGGAAAGCCAGGAGTGAATTTAGAATTCTGGGACTCCTCGGCCTCTGCGCCAGGACCTGGCTCTGTGGGGAGAGCCTGGCTGAGCCACGCTCTGCCCTGCTCCCCTCCACCCCCGGCTCCACTCATCATCCTGCACAGCCTCACACACAGGTGTGGGCACCGAGCCCTCCCAGCCAGGCTCTGTCCGCACCCCCCACAAAGAGCCAGCCCCCGGCCCCGGGGTGCATGTGCCTGTGACACAGATCAGGGAAGAGGCTGGAAGAGGCGAGGGGCTCGGGTACCAGGTGGACGGATCCCTTTGGCCCTGCAGACCGTCCATGGTCCATCAGGGTGAGGGGGCCTGCAGGGCCGGAGTCGGTCCCTCTTGCCTGGGTCTAAGGGTGGTTCATGCTGGGTTAGGGCTTCTACTTGCTGGGTGACTTAAGCATGTCCTAACCCCTTTCTGGGCTCCATTTCCTCACCAAGAGAGCAGGGTGAATGATTCATCCATCTACTTCTCAGAGCTGTTGTGAGGCTCAAAAAAGAAACCCATCAGTTGGGAGGGGGGTGAAGTAGCCAGCCTGGCTCTGTCACATGCCCTGAGAGAGGCGATGGAATGTTCTGGAAGAGGAGCGGCCCCTGGAACCCCCGGGGTGTGGCCCCTGTGAGTGACTCAAAACGAGGGACAAGAACCCTTAAAAGGATTGAAACAACACTTCAACTTGATTTTCCCGCTGATCAATTTTTTCAAACATTTTTCAAAGAAATAATCCTTAGAGAATCCCTGCCACGCTCAGGCCCTTAGCATACAGCCACCAGTGCCATGTGATGTGCTGTCCATGGAAGGACATGTGGTGGCCTCCTTTCCAAGTGTCTTGAAAGAAACTGACACATTGCTGGCCTGAGGGCATCAATTTCAATGGCCACAAGGGTGTTCAGTTTAGAAGCAAGTGACAAACCGACCAGACAACATCCTGTCTGTTCTGAGCACACGGTCCTCAATTTCAAGGAGTAAGACCATAGAGACCACCTCAGGGATGCTTCCTCATGTTCATGTCACATCAGTGAGGTGGAGGAGGGAGGAGAGAGGATAGGGGGGCCCCCACTCCCCACTGGCTGGGTGACCTTTGACCAAGTCATGCACCCCTCTGTGTTCAGACTTCCCATGTGGCCAGTGAGAGGCTGTTTGAGTGACAGCCCAAAGCCCCCCTCCCTCCGATGTCCTCCTGGGTGCCGCCACTAGCTGGTCCCAGCCCCACCGCAGGCCCAGCTGCATAGCAGGCGGCTGAGAGTGCAGACTTCTGCCTGATTTATTCAGGTCCACTTCTCAGAAGCATAGAGGTCACCAGGGCTGTTTGAGGGGATACCCCCCCCCCCGAAACCCCATCCACTGCCTGCTGCGGAGACGCCAGCAATGCAAACTCACCAGGCACCATCCCTGTCAGTGTCGGTGCTGAGTAGCTGCCCTGTCCGGCAGGGGGGACGTGCGGAGGGTACCCAGGGAGGGTTGTGCTTGCCAAGTCTCGGCCTGAAGAATCAAAGCAACAAATCACAGGGTGAGCGTCTCTGCAGCTAGCCACTCATGTCCACAGCTCCCTGGACATCTGCACATTTGTCACGTCTAGACGCTGAACACCGACATGCCCCCAGCTCCTCACGTTCCTCGCATGGACACATATACACACACTCCACGCTCACACACACACACCTCCAGCCACCTTGGATGGCTCTGTTGTGTCCCTGAGAAACTGGAGCTCCTGCTCACCTCGCTCTCTACCTCCTCCCCCAGTAGGCCTTGGACTTCTGCACGTGAAGCACCCTCCCCTCCAGCTGCACGCAGTCCAACACCATCCACCATCAAAGACCAGCTCAGATGCCTCCCTCCGCCTCACACCCCAACAGCTCTAGTCCTCACTGAACTCTTCTTCCTTTGTCCGAGAGCCAGTCACTCATTCAACAAAGGCACAGAAGGCACTCCTGACACCAGACACAGTCCTGGGTACTGGGACCTGGAGGTCAAGGCCTCCGCGCTCAGAGGCAGACGCTGGTGAGTGCATGTCACCTCTCTGCAGGCTACGAGCCCCTGGAGAGCGGGTGTGACTCCACGTTCACCGCCCACACAACCTGCCTCCACCCCATGGGTTGGCACCTTGTGAATAGATGTGTGACCCAATGGCACATCTAAGTGTTACAGGAGCAGTGAGCAGAACTCCGAGGGAGATGCAACCAGAGATACGGAAGAGATGATGTTATAAAACAGAAAATGCATGGCCGCTCAACACTAATAAATGCAGAAATCTCAACCAAAGTGAACTTTCTAGAAAAACATGAATAACCAAAATTAACTCAAGAAGAGGGAGAAAATATGAACAGCCCACTAACCTTTAAAGAAATACAAAAAGTTTTTTAAATTATTTTTTTAAATAATGTGCATCACCCATTTAGCTTCTTGGACAAGTATTTTGGTTCTGTTTTGGGCAAGTTCTTTTGAAAATCCAAGGGACACATACTTCTATTACTAAACTGTTTCAGGATATGTGAAAACTAAAAAAGCCTTTCCAATTTATTTTGTCAAGCTAGAATAATTCTGATGTAAAAACTTAACAAAGGCCCACCAAAATGAAAATTAAAGGCTAGTCTCACAATTTATTAATATACATCAGAAAAATCAATCTCATTGATCAGGCAATATTAGAAAAAGAATAGTATACTATGATCAAATAAGGCTTATCTGGGTATGCAAGGATAATCAATATTAAAGCATTGGTTGCAAAATCATATTAATGTATCAAAGGAGGAAAATCATATGATTATACTAAAGTTATGGAAAAGGTATGGGCTAGAACTCAATACTAATTCCTTACGATACCTCTTAGCAAATAAGAATTAGAGGATACCTCTTTGATCTGATATTGATCTTAAATCTAGAGTCAACATCACACCTAACTGGTGAAATACCCGAAGCCTTCTTATTTAAATCAAGGACATGTCAAGGAAACCTGTTATTACTGAAAATTGTTCTGAAGGTTTGAGCCAGTATAAGAAGATAAACATATGAACATTAGGGAAGGGGGGAACACCAAACTGATTATCAGTTGACTATATCTGGAAAATCACAAGCAAATCAGCCCATCCACGAGAAACAGTAAAAAACTTTGGTGAGACAGCCAGGTAATGGGTGTCTAGAATCAATATTTTTCTAGAGTCTAGCTCCCCACTGCCTATTCAATTAAGTATAGATTTTTCAGTTTGGCTTCAAAGACCCTCCTCAATCTGTGTCCCCAACCTGTGACCTTTCCAGCCTCATCCACTCTGACTTCCCCAGCTAGCCCCCAAACTGCCCCCTATTCCTTCCTGTCCCCACGCCCTGCTCTTCTCTCTGTCCTATCAATTTCACCGGTCTCCAAACGCCACCCCCAAGGGCCTGCTCCTCTGTGAAGTGTTTCAAGGCCCTCCAAGTGTATGCCTCTTCTGAAGGCCGCCCTGCTCCCCACCCCAACCCTCCCAGTGCTATGGGAGCATTATGCCAGGGGACGGACACGATGGAGGTGACGATGTTAGTAACAGTAAGATAGCACTTACTTGTGCCTGACACTGTTACTTTTCTCCATACATTAACTCGCTTTATCATACTGACAACTCCACGAGGTTCGAACAGCCATGCCCACTTTATAAAAGAGGGAGCTGAGGAAGGACTAAGTTACCATCTTCCCCGTGTATAAGACGCACCCTTTCCCGAAAATTTTGGGGTCTAAAAACTGGGTGCGTCTTATACAGTAGTTGTAGATTTTTTTACTTGCATTTCCCGCTTTTTCACGCAGATGAGGAGTTGTATGAATTTTATGATGAATAAAACTAGAGTTCAATAACTTTATGTAATTTTTTTTCTTTCAAATCTCAGGCCCCAAAATTAAAGTGCGTCTTATATACTGTACATGGAAGCATCTTATACATGGGGAAATACGGTAAGTAACTTGCCTTAGGTCACACAGCCAGTAAGAAAAAGAGTGAAGATCTGACCCTTGTAGCAGGGCTCCAGCCGGAGCTTTTTGGGTGGAGTAAGCAGTGGGTGTGTGTGGGTGGGAGGAAACAAGTAAATGAGGAAGGATGAACAGATTAGAGTCGGGAAGAGAGGGTGCCGGCTGTCAGAAGCCAGAACAGAAAGTGGGCGTCAATGCCTGTTTGGGAATTAACTCACCAATGTTCGTCTGCTTCACCCGGGCAGGGCTGCCGGCTCCTGGCACACAGTAAGTGCTCATAATTATGTTGGAGAGCCAGAACGATAAGGTCAGCCAGGGCCTTTTAGCTGATCTGAGCCCCAGTTTAGCTACTGACCTTACTGTGGGGGCTCTGGGCACCAGTCTTTCCCAATTATTTTAATTTTTGTAGTTTTTTTTAAGTCTTTCCCAATTTTAAAAAAGAGCTCTTAGCTCAGTGATACCCAAGTGTCAATACTGGTCTCCATGTGCATATATACAAAGAATAATTTAGCTGTGAGTAGATTTTTTTATCTTAAAGTTCAAGTGCGCCAAAGCTCTGAAACCTCCACAATGGATCCTGTAATGTGAGCTGCTGCCTAGAGGGCGCCTACGTCCTCCGTGGGCAATGGCAGGCTGTGCTCCCAGCATCCAGCCACAGGGGGACCTGGTGTTGGCTCCAGCAAGGGTTCAGGGCTTGGCCATCATGCTAGGAGACCATTCCATCCCCAGTCCCTCCTCCCTGTGCACAGTCAGGAGCTGACAAATGGACACATATACCCTACAAATAACTCAGCCTCTGAGGTCTCTGTCACTGGGGAACTCCTTTGCATTGTCCATGGCTCCAATTTCATTCAGCAAATGTTCCTAGAACCAGGAGCTTCAGCCTGAGTCTGCATGTACTTCCCTTGGACTGGCCCCCAAAGCCTGGAGTCTGAGTTATCACTTGTGGTGTGGTGGGCAAAGAGGAGACAGTGTCTGTGTCTCCAGATATGTGGACCCCTCCCAACTCTGTGCCAGGCAATGGTGTAGGCTGTTCATAAACATTATCCCTTTTCGTCCTCACAGCTTATACAACTCTCAGTGAACTCCATGAGACCGTGTGGGGAAGTCACAGGGAGGCTGACCACAGCTTAGAACAGGAAGGCAGTAGAGCACAGCAGTCGAGCCCACTGTGCCCAGGCTCAAATCCCTGCTTTACCACCTACTGGTGTGTGGCTCTGAGAGACTTCACTAGTCATCTGAGCCTCAGTTTCCTCCTCTGTGAAACGAGGATAATAGCAGCCAACCTTCATCTAGCATAAACAATAGCTGAGACGTATAGAAAGGAAACTATGACCCGCACAGAGGCAAATTTAATGGCAGGCGCACTGGGCTTACACCCTGGGCCCCGACTTCTGAGGGGCCCCATAAAACCCCAACTTTACACTTTTTTTCTAATGACACCAAGTTTGGTTTCATATGTGCAATTTTAACATTAATAGTACATAATATTTTTTATTTATTTAAAAATATGACTAACATGTATTTTTATTTTCTCTGTCTTCTCTTTTTTTTTTAAGGGGCCCAATATTTTCTTCTGCGCCTGGGGCCTCAACTGACCTTAATCTGCCTCTGCCCATTTATTCTTGCAATGACCCTGTTAGAGAGCCCCTACTGTCCCTATTTTACTGTGGGGAGACTAAGGCACAGAAAGTTTAAATGACTTGCTCACAGTCGCACAGTAAGTAAGAAAGCTAGGTTTCAAAGCCAGCTGGACTGGCTGGCAAGTCTGCACTCAGCACACGCTTGCTGTGCCACCCCAGCAGCAACAACAACAACAACACGCGTCTTTCACGGGGCACTGTGGGGTCAGCAAGAGGAAGCATGCACACACACGGCACAGTGCTGGCCCAGGAGCAACTGCACAACACGGAATTATTGGCTGTGACCCTTAACCCCGGGGGCCTTATAACCATCATCTTGAAAAAGAAGTGGCAATTTGACACCCAAAAAACAGGGTCAGTATAATATTAAACTTTAAAAAACCAAATACATTAAAAATAGTAATTATTTAAATAAGTAAATCTAAATAACTGTAGTTCTAGTCTATGAGAAACTAAGAAGAAACCCTGTGCAGTTCCTCCCCCTGGAGGCAGTGTGCTTCTCCGCCCCTTCAGTGTGGGCTCAGCTATGGGCCTTGCTTTGGCCAGCGGGATGCGATGCCAGCAGACTTTCAGCAAGCTGCTGCAGCTGGGCACGCCCCCCACCCCCACCCCGTCCCTCTGCCATCACCGTGAGAGCAGGCCCTGGCCAGCCTGCTACAAGGAGGAGGGGAGAGAGCAGACGTGGGCCCAACCTATAACAGGAATCAAGCCCAGCCCAGATCAGCCAACCCCTGGGCAGCCCCCAGGAGCATGACCAAGAAGAGATGATTATTGTTTTAAGCCCTGAGCTTTGGGGTGGTTTGCTAAGCATCATTGTTATGGAGATAGCTGATTGATACAAGACTTTGGAAATGTGACCTGCTCTTAGATACCTATCCAAATCTGAGCAGAGGCTGGACACCAACCACCCAGTGGGAAAACTCAGATAGGAGTCAAGCCTCAAATTGGCTTTGATGGCCTGCAAGGACTCTTCCGGCACTGAGTGGGAATCCTATGGCCTCGGAGTGTATGGGCACCTTCACGGTCTCAGTCCTTTCTCTAACATGTTTCAGGCATGTCCCCCAGGCTGAGGGTGTTTAACAATCAGTCAACACAAGGCCCCTGCACGGGCTGGCACGTGGTAGGTACTCAGAAAATATCTGCCAAGATGAAATTAAGCTCAGCACGTTCAGGGTGATATAGCCATAGACTGCCAAGATGAAATTAATCAGACACTAGTTCTACCGTCCGAGAGGAACTTGGGTTCCCATCTCACCAACATCTCAGAAAGCCCTTTATCACGAACTCCACAGAATAAGTAGGTCTGATTTATCTGTTTTTTTGCTTAGATGCAACTTTTTCTTTTTCGTACAGCCCATTTCTAGGTAGGCTCTCTCTATGTGCACTAATGGGGGGAAATGTGAATCCAATTAACTTCAAATTTAGCTCATAATGAACTTATCTCATTTTGCTACCAGCTCGGTTCTCATCGTGTGGCAGTAATTAACCACTGGGGGTTGTCACTCCCAGACACATGACATGGAGATCCTCCCAGCCCCTCTCTTCAAACCCGTACAGAATTCATTACCCTGACAATGTGAAAACCCTTCACTTTGAATACCACAGGGCACCAACCCAACTCCCCCTCTACCTACCTGACTGCGTGTGTGAGCAGGGGAGAGAAGGAAGCAAGCCACTGAGAAGCCATGAATTGTTGTGAACAAGGGAGGGGGGGAGGGAGGATGCTGGTGGTGGCTCGATGGCCGGAGAGGGTCTGCCAGCTTGGACAGCCCTGGGCCAGTGGTTCTGCCCACAGGGGGCCATCTCCACACATAAGACCCAGGCTTTGAAGGAATATGGCAGAGCTGGTTGAGAGAGGCAATCTTTCACAAAATGGTAATCATATCCACTGGGGACTCTGAATGCCCAGAAAGCCTGCACGTCCTGGGAAGAGGCATCGGTAATTTGCATGTGACTTCAGCTAAGTTCTACCTCTCTCTAGGCCTTTGTTTTCCCATTTGAACACTCAAGCAGTGGGAACAGATGGCCTCTCGGGGCTTTTTCCTGCTCCAGCATTCCCTAAGTCAGAGGCAACATTTTACTCCTGAGTTGATGAACTGGAGGCTACCACTGGCTGCTAGAGATAGGTGTGGCGGGGTCTCCCCACCTGACCTTGGCTCTAATGCCCACAGTGTCAGACTCCCTGGGGCCCCTGGATTCAACCCTAGTGAAAGAAGGGTGAGTATTTGTCTTATTTTCCTGTCTCCAGGAAAGGAACTTTCAGAAGCAAATGGGGTTGCCAACCTGCACACTGTTGCCATGGCGTCCCACCCAACATCTGCCTGGGTGACCAAGCCCCTGTCCTGGGAGAGCAGCCCCTGCTCGCTCTGGCTAGTCTGCAGAAGGAGCTAGAAGTCTGATTTCATTTTGTTTGGGAATGTCTTGTCTGTGTGAACACTGACACTAATCCAGTTTTTGAAATATACAGTGAGGGCCAAAGAAAACTTGTACAAAGACCATGTTTAGTCCTCACACTGCTAATTTTCAACTTTTATTCATCCCTCAAAGTCCTCAAGTCCTGCCATCTTCCTTGTCTTTGTGGGTGACAACCCCAGCCTCTGAGGCATCCCAGCTTCAAAGACACCCTCCTCCCTCCTGTCCAGTCAGTCCCCCAGCCCCTCCTGACTCTCCACCCCCCCCCCACCCCCCGCCCCAGTTCCCTGTCCTCCATGGCCCTGATCTGTCCGGATCAGACTGTTCTTCCTTTTCCCCTGCCTTCCTCATAACCTCTTCCCAGGCCCCTGCCCCACCCTCTGTCTGACTGCCTGTCAAGGCAGCTCTCTAGCGTCCTGTCACAGAACCACACAGCTCGCCCTGAAGGGCCACGTGGAACCACGCAGGAACTCGGTGAGGGCTCCAAAGCCAAAGCTCTGATTCTGTCTCAGTGCAATGATTTAACCAGAACCTGCAGACCCTTCTAGAACATTTTCCCAGAAAACCCTTCCTCAAGGTCACAGAACCATGAGAAACCTTTCTGAGTGTAAACAAACATTAATAAAACTTTAAAAAGTGGGTCACGAGGGTAGGAAGCATAGCCTTCCAATGCATCAGGCACACACGAGGGTCATACCTCTAGAAGAATGTACCTGTGCTCGATGGTCCTTTACCATTATTAGATCAGAGCCGGCCACAGAGAAGTTACAAGCTAATGTGTAGGTTTCTAACAGGTAAAAACGATAACCCCCAACATTTAGGTGTTTTTCTCTGTAGGACATCAACCACTTTTGTATCTAATCTAGCAATTTTACTCAACACTTTTTAAAGATGCCTTTCCGATGGACAGTATAGACCCCAAATTTCTGAAATGCTCTTGGAACCAGAAGCTTTTATCTTTCTACAGCTTCCTTAATTTAGGAGTTGAATAAAATCTTTCCAGGTATTCCTTTTCTATGTGCATATGGGTTAGGTGCTTAATGTTTTCAAACTATAGTTTGATACTTGTTACAGAAAATAAGTCTACCATGCCTGAGTGACATGAGCTGGAAGATCTTCAACCAACACCAAAGCGGAGGACAGTAACCTGTCACCCGAGGGCAGGAGGAAAGAAACATCCCAACACCCGGGATACTCGGAGGGGAGTGATGCTGCTACACAAACCCTGGTGTGTGTGTGTGTGTGTGTGTGTGTGTGTGTGTGCGCGCGCGCGTGTGTGTGTGTGTAAACCACCAGGCTCCCTCCTTCCAGTGGCATTTGAAACGTGTGGCAATTTAAGCAGGGGCTGCTCTAGATCTCCCTTTGTTTGGACCTGCCACGAGGAAAGAGCGCGCTGAGCCAGAGGTGCACAGGGGGAGAATCATACGGGGAGAGGAAGGGCTGGCAGTGATGGAACTGCCCAACTGGCCGGCACACAATGGACGTGCTAATTGCCGATGAGCCCATCTTGTCATTATCGCAGACCTGGCCGGCTCCTAATGACAGGTTTATTAGCCATTAGTTTAGGGGGTATTATTTACTTAAAAATAATAACCCTAAATTTCTTTTCTCAAAATCACTTAATCCCCGCATTGAACTAATTCTGACTAGCCTTCCTTTAATTGTCCTGGCTAAAGATCTAATCTGGATGTGTAGAGCGGGGAAGACAACTCTGACAACTCATTAATCAGGGCACTGTTTATTCTGCAGTCTCAGTGCTCCCCATTCCTTCATGTGAACCAGCCTCATCCACTCCCTGGAATCACTGGGAACTTCCAGACTCCAACTCTGTTTAATTTCAAGACAGTGTTTGAATTTCATCTGCCTGGGATTCTAGGACAGACACTGGGGGTCAGCCAATATTTCCATGCACATTTATGACAAGATCTTCCTTGAACTAGCAACTGTCAATCCTACATAATAAATATACAAAGGCAGAGTTCTAATAAGCAAGGCTGCAGAGAGATCTGCCACCCTCCTGACTCTGGGCCTCCCTGCCAGGACAGGAGCTGCTCCAGGGACAAAGGGAAGCCAGTATTCACAGCTGGGGAATGCCAAGTATAGCTGTGAGCTAGCTCATGTCTTCATTCATTCATGCATTCAATTATACATTCATTCCTTCATTCATTCATGCATTCATTCATGTATTATTTGACACCCACTAAGTTCTAAGCACACTCCTGAGTACTCCAGAGGACCTGGGAGATAATAAGAAGGGTAATAGAAATAATAATAATAATAATAATAATGTCCCAAACAGGAACAATTAGCATTTGTTCAGCTCTTACCATGTGCCAGGCACCATTCTAAGTGTTTTGTATGTATTATCTCATTTAAGTATCATGGCCACCCTGAGAGATATAAATCTTTATAACCCCCAATTTGCAGATAAGATACCCAGCTAGAAAGAGGTGGAGCTGGATGCAAACCGAGGCCACCTGACGCCCAAGTCATGCTTTTACCACCCACCTCCTGCACTATGTTGCCTCCACAGGTGAACTGCCC
Source organism: Saccopteryx bilineata (assembly GCF_036850765.1). NCBI lineage: Eukaryota > Metazoa > Chordata > Mammalia > Chiroptera > Emballonuridae > Saccopteryx > Saccopteryx bilineata. The sequence continues at coordinate 36,731,389 of NC_089491.1, read as the reverse complement.
AAGACAGAACACACCTCCCAGCAATTCTATTGTAGCACTTTACCAATGGAAAGGCACAGAAAACTATACCAGGTTTATATTTCATGGAAATGCACAGAAAACTATACCAGGTTTACATTTCATGGGGAAGGAGGGAGGGAAGGAGGGAAAGAAGGAGGAAAAGAGGTAGGGAAGGAGATAATCCAAGTGTCTATCATAATGGCTGTTACATAATTATGGTATTTCCCTATGATGAAATATTACACAGTTTTGAAAAACAGTGAGGTTGATTTGAATGTGTGAATTGTGGAATTGTGGAAAGAGCGCCAAGATACATTACTGAGCGAATAAAACAAAGTGTAGTAGAACACTCCGGACAGTATGATTCCATTTGTGCTAGTTAAAAATACATAAAATCTATATGCTGACAGATGTATAAGAACGTTATACCAAGTCTACACAAGGTGCTGTTAACTTCGGGGTGAGGGACTGTGAATGGGATGGTTGAGGTTGGAGGAAGATTTCCTTTTCATTTTATATTTTTCTTTATGGTTTGAATATTTAACTACATGCATGTATTACTTTTTATTTGAAATTAACTTTTTGATTTAAAATTAACTTTATCTTAAGAATCAGACACTGTCTTTGCCCCAAGGGGCTCACTCACAGTCTCAAAGGGGAGACAGTAACAAACCCAAGATGCTCAGCGTGCATGGTGCCTCCCTGCCCCCACTCCCACCTCTGCAGCTCTCAGGACGAGCTACCACAACAGGGACTCTGGCTCCCAAGGGCAGCGTCATGATGCTATGACCATCTTGGCCAAGTCACATGTCTACAGCTCATGGTCCACCAGGCCTCCGCCAAGCCAGCAGTAAATACAGTGATGTGCTGTCAATCTAAAACATGCCATCAAGCCATCTCAGTCCCAACAATCTGGCTATGACTAGCCAAAAGGTGGCACAAAACCTGACCCTGGAGTCCCTTGGGGCACCAGCTCTGACGGGCCCAATCATCATTTGCACATAGTTCCAATGAGCTCAGTACCTTGGTTTTCCAGCCCCTAGTAGAGTGAAAACAGCAAAATAAAGAGGAGAGAGACTTCTAGAGTTGGGAAATTTGACATTAGGAGAAGTGACAGGTGATAGGTGAGCAGCAAGAATGGAGACAAGATAACAACATAGTCAGACCTAAGACATACAAGCCTCAGCAGTCTGGGGTGCTCGGTGGAAGGGCGAGCCGCCTGCTTACAGACCTCAGTGTCAGGCCAGGTTCAGTAATGCCGGAGAGGTGACCCTCGCTGCTATTGATGGAGGGGAGTGAACTTATGTCACTCCAGTATAATGATGTGCATCTCTCTCTTTTTATTTTTACTTTGCTTTTTCTTATTCACTTTTAGAGAGGAGAGACAGAGAGAGAAAGAAAGGTGGGGGAGGAGCAGGAAGCATCAACTCCCATACGTGCCTTGACCAGGCAAGCCCAGGGTTTCAAACCTGCGACCTCAGTGTTCCAGGTTGACACTTTATCCACTGTGCCACCACAGGTCAGGCCTAATGTGCATCCCTTATGCAAGAAACTGATATTAGAAACCAACGTTTTGAAAGTTGGCTCAGGACCTATGTAACAATAGGTAGCAGATGGAGAAAAGCTCAGTTGTCCATCTCAGTCCTGGATAGGTCCCTGAAGAACCCTCACACAGTGCTTGGCAGCGGCAGAGATCGCCAGGAGGTTAGACTGCTGATGGGACCCACCATGCCCCCACTCCTCGTACAGCACACCTCCACCCATGCTGCTGGGGAACACCAAAAATGTCTCTTTGCCTCATGATGTCTCAGAATCATGGAGTCCCGTTGCCAGCGACCCCCAACTCCAGGCCAACAGTATTTCATCACATTCGCCCACCTCCAGGTTGCTAACATAAAACACACTTCCCAAACCTGATGGTCGGGGAAGCCCTCCTTCCCAAGAGTTAAAGTCTACATAAACTAGATGATTTCTAAGTGGAAAAAGGAAGAAATATGTGAACACCCAGAAAGCATCGAGTCCCCCTGAAGAGGTCTTTTCTAAAAGGGAGCAGTGTTGCAAGAGAGTCAGAGACAAGGGTCACAGGCTGGCAGTCTCCATCCGGACCCTGGCTCCACGCTTGCTGGATGTGTGATCTTGAGCGACTGGCTTAGCCTCTCTATTTCTGTTTTCCTATCTATAAATAAAGATAATCCTTACTGCCTTACAGAATTGTTGCATGGATTAAATTAACAAATGCATGTACAGCTCCCGACACAGCGAGGACACTCAGTAATGCCACCCACCATTGTGTGTGCCCTGCCCACAGTACCAGTGAATAGCGTGCGGTAGTTGACAGTACTTGCTCTGCTGAGCAATCCCTATTTGCCGGGCACTCTCCCATGTGCTTCAGGCACCTCATCTCAGTTACTCATCAAACAATCCTACCAGGTAGAAACCGTTGTTGTTGCGGTGGTGGTGATGGTGGTGGTTACTGAGAGCCGAGTGAGCCTAGTGGTTCAGAGCAGAGAGAGGCTCTGGGAGCAGACTGCCTGGATTCAAATCTCAGCTCTACTACTTACGAGTTGTTTTGTAACTGTGGGCATCTATAAAATAGGGCCAATGATAATATTATCACCTCATTAGACTGTTTAAAAGGATTGAAGAGTTAGGGCATATAAAGCATTTAGGTGCCTAGCCCAGGTAAGTTCTCCCAAACGTGAGCCATGTCATTATTACTTCCAATATTCAGAGAAGGTGACTGAAGGCTGAGAGGTCGAGTAACTTGTACAAGGTCACACAGACAAAAAAATGGGGTGTGTGGGGGCAGAAGGAATAGGTATCCAGGCCACCTGTGCTCTTGACCACCAGATTCCATATCTAGGGCGGGTCTGAAATGAAGTTAAGCGTTGTAGGAGGGCCTACTGGACTTCTCAAGCTGAAGTGTAAGGTCAGGGCAGAAGGACCAAGTGTGAAGCTCACTGAGGCCCAGCCAGTCCCGGACTTCAGGTCAGAAAGCTCTCTACCTCCTTACTGTGCCTTCATGCAGGTTCCCGACCCCTCTCTGGACATTCTCATCTGTGTACCAGAGTCTTAACCCCTGGCTGCCCACTTGGGGGGTGGGAGGAATAAAACAACCCTAGAGATGTGGGAAAAGCACATCACCCAGTGTTCTGTCCTACTACATCTGTCTGGCTCACAGCCCACTTATTTAAAGAATAATCAATAGGTAAACGTCTAAGGCAGAAAAGCCTCAGATAGGCTTCTCATCTCTTGTTAAGGGGCGTAGGCCAGTCATAAATCCAAAACCAGTGGCTCAGTTGGTCCACTTTTGGTTCAAAGGGCAACCAGATGGCAGACGTCACAGAGAGCCAGACCTGGAATCGAGACAGCCTAGCTACTTCTCTCATAGTTTCCCCAAACCACACAGTGAGGCCACAGTTGATAACTGCCGAGGGGGCCCACATGAGAGACAGGCTGGGCAGGTGTGCTGCTTGCCAGGGAAAACCAAGCCCACCCCGCAGAGTCACTTCCTAGGGTGCACAGCAAATTAATGTACAGCGGAGAACATGAGTTAAATTGCACTGCTAGCTGGCACTGCAGGCTGCCCAGTCTTCAGCCCATTGCTCCCTGCCCCCCCCCTTTCAGAGAGGACGAGGCAGGTGTAGGAGCTTCTGAGAGGCCCAGTATAGCTCAGATTCTTGCTTGTAAACCATTGCCAGTTCTGAGATCGCCCGTGTCCTGCCTCCCTCATGGGCCATCGGGAGCCCCGGATGGGATCACAGAAGTGAGAGTGCTTCATGCAACTCGGGGTAGGGGTCCTACTGAGCACGGGGAATTACATGGGGACAAGTGCACAAATCAGTCAGGCCTGGGTTCAGTGTGCCGGTTACTCACCACCTCAGTGATCACAACTGGGGAAACTGAGGCTCAGAGAGAAGACATTGTCCTGACCAATATCACACAACTAGCTAAGCACAGACCTAGGATTCAATACCAGCAGTCAGACTGCAGGCTTCTTGGAGGAGGTGGCACTGGAATTGGGTCTCAGTAAGTAGGGTTCCTCTATGATCGGGAGCAAGGCTCAGGCAGAGTCAGGTCCGGGTGGGCAGCAGGGCAGTACGATGGGTCCCATCACACCAGCGGAGGAGCTATGAGAGGCAGCATGCTGGGGCCTTGATCTAAACTTCCTCAGGCAGAGACAGAGGTTGGGGTGAGGCAGGTGGGCAACTGGGGTATAAGGTTTGAAAACTGGGGTTTCAGAGGTGGGAATGGAGAGCTAGGTTGAGTAGAGGGCACACATACTCTGTGATCAGTCCTCACTGTGGCTTGCAAGCCACTTTAGAATTGGGGAACCCCAGAGCCCAAAGGACACTAATGGTCAGCCAGTGCAGGGGGTCCCAGCTGTGTGTCTCTGGACCTCCCGGGGGACCCTGAGTCCTGTGAGACTGGTAGCCCCCAAACCACTACACCTGGATTCTGACTGCTTTCCATAAATAACTTCCCAGAAAGGTTTTATCTGAAGAAAAGTTTCTTGACAAAAAAAAAGTTAAAAAACTTAACAGCTGTTGGAAAATCACCTATTGCTCACACTGCTGGTGAGAGAAGCCCCTTCGAGGGCCAGGCCCTGCCCAGGGAGCGTGCACAGCCAGGCCTGGGGCCCTAGAACCGCCCTGCCCCAGTCCCAGTTTCCTTTCCTTGGTTTTCCTATTCTTTCTTGCCTCTTCCCGCTCCCTTTACGGAACACCTCTCAAGCTCAAGACACTGATTCTAAATAGTTTTTTCTCCCAGTAGTCCAGGCCACAAAGTCCCTGATGAAACAAAAAAAGCACTTTCCCCTATGAGCAGATCTAAGGGTGCAGGCATTCTCCTGGGCTCTGCAGGCCTGTCCAGCGTCAACAGGGGCTCTGGAGCTGGGAGAGGGCTGAGCCCTCATGGGGCAGGAGCCCAGAATAACCTGGGCCAGGGACTGGCGAGCACTAACAAAACCAGCTGGTTCCTGCCCAGAGACCATGGTTCTAAACCTGCTACGTGTGTGTGTGTGTGTGTGTGTGTGTGTGTGTGTGAGAGAGAGAGAGAGAGAGAGAGAGAGAGGGATTTTGTCACATCTTTGTATTTATTGACCCTGCTGGTCCAGGAAGGTAGAGGGACCACATGCAAGAATCAAATTTCACAGAATTTGCCACTGGCTTCCACCCTATGTGCCTCCAACAAATGATGGTATTTCACTGAGCCACACTTTCCAAATCTGCAAAATGGGAACCTACCCCTTGTTCTGCCTCTCAGGGCTCTTGGGCTTTGGAAAGAGAGGAAGGAGAGAGAAGGGGAATGAGAAGGAGAAGGAGCAAGAAAGAAGGCAGACCCTTCTGGTAAAAAGATGGAAACATTCAAACATGCATCAGCTTAAGATGTTGAGGGGAATATGAGGGAGGGGGGATGCATTCAGGAGAACCTTGAATCTATGTAAACACAATTAATTTAAATTTAAAAAATTAAAAAAACGTTTTAAAGTCCCACCGGTGAGTGCTTGTCACCATAGCCAACTGCGGACTATTTATGTGACCTTGACAGGTAATCACATGATTTCTGCCCTCAGTGTCCTTGTCTACAAAATGGGAACAAGAATGCCCTCTTCACAGGGCTGTGTGAGGTCTAAACCAGGTCACCTGGGAGGAGCAGCCACTTGGAGCCTGGACTTATGGCCACTGCACAGAAAAAGCCTGCCCGCCCCCTGGGCCTGGGCCCCAGGTCCCTAGCATTCCCCTCCCATTGCCTTCTGCTCCAGCTGTCCCCACCAAAATGAACGTACCAGGCAGGAAGACTCAGAGAATTAAAACGCGCAATCAAACAGCTTCTTGACAGGAAATGCTTTGGAAATTTTCGGCTCCATTTACTTCTCAATCTAATTTTGTCCTCGGATGCACATTATGCGCAAGATGGGATCTCATGTGGTTTGCCCAGCACTCCGCACACCAGCAGGAGGCAGCCGGCGGCTCGATCCCTGCTCTCGTCTCTCCCCACCCATGAACGGCGTAATGAGGGCACCCAGCAGGCTCCAGGGTGGCCTTGGGCAAGAAGGCCCTGCCTGGACCCCCTGGCACCCACAGGCCCAGCCTCTCCCACCAGCACCCGCGGAGTGGAGGTTGGGGACATCACCAAGTTACAGGGCTCTACATGCACAGCCACCTCTGGCCACAGCTCAGACTTATTGCCACCACCCCAACTGTCTCCCTTCCTGTTGCCAGGCTGCTCCAGTACGCAGCCCCTCTGCAGAAGGACCCTGTGCTCTTCAGCTCCCCACTGCCTCTGGCTCAAGTCCAAACCTCTCACTGCCCCCCATTCCTACTAGAATAGTGTAGGCTCCAGCCACCTCATCCCTCTGGCCCTGACCTTACCTCCCAGCCTTAGCAAATGTTGCTGCCATGTCCAGACAGCACCCAGCAAACGCCATCTATGTCACCTCCCGTGGAACACCCCACATGCCTTTCCCTGCTCTGCCCACCCACAGCCAGACGTTCCCCCCTCAGTGCTCTTGGCCGCTGTGCCCAGCTCCACGGCACAGCGCTTGCTGGCTGTTGGTAGACGACCCTAGACTGAAACTTTCCAAGTCAGGGACCGTGTCCTGTTGATCTGTGTCCCTGTGGTGCTGGCCCAGCGGTTGGCCTAGAGCTGAGACCAAACAAATGCTTACTGGTTCGTTCACTCATTTGCTTAGAAAACCTTTCCCAAGCCACTCTACTGGGCTCAGTCCTGTGTCTGGTGTTGGGAATTTTGTTTCTTTAAGAACAGGAGGTTTTCTCTTTGAGCCCTAGAGGCGACAGTCCTCCCCAGTGGAGAAAAGCTACAAGCTAAAGCTCAGCAGCTGCCAGGTTCTGGCAAAGAGAAAGGGCTCCCAGCCACCCTCAGAACCCCCGTGGTGGAGCTGTGCCACTGGGTCCTTGCTTCTTCCCCCAGGCCAGTCACTCACTATAAAAATCATTCAAATCCGATAAAAACAGCCCAGTCCCGTAGGCTGCCAGTCCCACAGCCTCTTCTTCCCGGGGCTCTCCCGGAATCCAGTGCCATCACGCCCCCTTTCTTTCCGTGGTTTCTGGCCTCATGTACAGATATTTTTGGTTTACATTTTTTAATTTCTTTATTTTTTAAAATTTTCACTTTTAGAGAGAGAGGAGAGAGAAAGAGAGAAGGGGGAGGAGCAGGAAGCATCAACTCCTATATGTGCCTTGACCAGGCAAGCCCAGGGTCTCGAACCAGCGACCTCAGCATTCCAGGTCGACACTTTATCCACTGCGCCATCACAGGTCAGAATGGGTTTAAATTTAATGATGTTACAAATCCTATACAAAGGGGTTGACTATAATCATTAAGTGACTCAAAGAACAAGGCCCTCCTAACCGCCAAAGCCAACCTCTGCTTCAGTCCTTGTATCCTGGATCTCTTTGCCTGCTTCTTAATTCTTCAAACATTTTTGGCCACTCGACACCATTGAACATGTTTCCTTTGTTTCAGGAAATTTCCACCTTAAGACTTTAAGCTCCTCAAGGCATAAGTCAAAGCTTGAGTTCCCAGCCTCTTCTGCAGCTAGGGCACAGGCACCTTACTGGCTCCAGCAAGCAGACACACGTGTGTGAGCCGTTAATTCATAAGGTAGTGACACAAGAAGTGGGCGCCTGTGAGTCCATCTGACAAGACAGAGGTGCCCAGTGAGAGCAGTATGAGCTGAGGGCTCCCTGCCCACAGGCCTATGTGTGGCATCCCCACAGAAGCAGTCCAGTAATGTGGCTCAGCTGTGGGTCAGGTGTGGTTCCTGGCTGTGAAGTCTCCAAGATGGTGATGAGCTTTGTCTTTCACCAATCACTTCTTTCCAGACTTCTCCATGACATCCTCTCTCCAGCCACCCCTGTTCTCTAGAGTCTGCTCCTCTCGACCCTTTTCATCTTTACATCTTCACTGAGTGACCCATCTCCTCCATGCCCATGACTTCCACATCCATATCTCCAGCCCTGTCCCCTCTGCCACTGCCCTCTGGACATTTCCAGTTGGGCATCTCTGGGGCACCATAAAGTCCAAGTATTCAAACGTTCCTCTTCCTGTTGTCTGCCTCAGCTAGCGGATCCATGATCTGCCCACTTATCCAAGCTCCAACCAGAAGAGTCACTCTTGACTTCTGCATCTCACCGAACCCTGGTATTTGACTATTGTCAATTCTATCCCTCTCTCTCCTGCCTCCATCCAGGTTCTCATTCTTTATCTCCCGGACTTGTACAACCCCCTTCAACATGTTAGGTCTTCTTGCTGAGTCTCATCCTCATTACGTCCACCCTCTGTCAAGACCCCAGAGAGACTTCTTTGAAGATGTCACTTCTACTTAAAGTCCTCTGAGGCTCACCAGCAACCGGAGGCTATGATCCTAGGTCCCAGGTCCTTCCTGGCCTGACCCACGTCCTCCTCTCCAGCTGCACATCTCACCACCCCAGGAGCTGCTGCACTTCCTTCCTCAGCCTGGGCTGTGTTTGCCCTCATCCTGTTGTTCCCTCTGCCTGGTATGTCCTTCCTCACTTGTCTCCCCAGCCAGGCTAATTTCTACTCATTCCAATCAGCACAGTGTCTCCTCCTGCAGGAAGCTTTCCTCGGCCACCTCCCCCCACAACCTCAGGAAGGCATAGGTTGCCCTCCTCTTTCTCGTGACATCTACTGCATGCTTCTCTTATTGTAGTTCTACCTTTTAAAAACATTTATCAAGCACTCTTGATGGGTCAGGAACCTTGCTAAGAATCTACATGCATTACCTCATTTAATCTTTATAACAGTCCTATGAGGAGAGTAATATTCTCATTCCTGGGTGAGAAAATTGAAGGTCAGGAAATCAAAGTGACCCTCCCAAGAAGGTCAGCAGGTAAAGAGTGGTGTGTCTAGGATGAGGACCAAGGGCTCTCTGACTCCACATCCCAAATCCCTAATGGTGAGGCTCTGTTGCTTTGCCTGGGAAGTCATCGGAAGTCAACATCCTCTGCATGTGCCCACTGTGGCATGACCTTGGCCAAGTCACTTCACCAAGTTTCCTCTTCTGTAAGAGGGGGGATCAAATCTCTCCCCACTATCCTCCCCCACAAGAATGGAAGGAAGATCTGAAAAATCATTTAGTAAAGTGTAAAGGGTGGTGCACATGCAAGAAAGTATTAGCATACTTTTAGGACCTGGTTTCACCGAACACTTTTCCTGCCCACCTTAGAACCAAAGGCCTGCCATCTCCTGGCTTTAGAGTAGGGAGGGCTCCCACTTGCCTGCCTGGCCCAGGTTGCCTCTGAGGTTTGTTTGTTGTTGTTGATTTTTGACAGAGACAGAGAGAGAGTCAGAGAGAAGGACAGATAGGGACAGACAGACAGGAAGGGAGAGAGATGAGAAGCATCAATTCTTTGTTGCAGCTCCTTAGTTGTTCACTGACTGCTTTCTCTGATGTGCCTTGACCAGGGGGCTACAGCAGAGTGAGTGACCCCTTGTTCAAGCCAGCAACCTTGGGCTCAAGCCAACAACCATGGGGTCATGTTTATGATTCCATGCTCAAGCCAGCAGCCCTGTGCTCAAGTTGGTGAGCTCACGCTCAAGCCGGCAACCTCAGGGTTTCGAACCTGAGACCTCCGCATCCCAGTCCGATGCTCTATCCACTGTGCCACCACCTGGTCAGGCACCCCCAGAGTTTTTAAAATTACCATCAAGCTGTTACATCCCCCATCCCAAAACACAATTGTGACACTCAAGTCAAGAAAGGAGAGAGGGGAAAACCTATGGCGCCTCGGCAAAGCGGCAGCTGGTGGAATTCTCCAGCTCCTGACCACCAGCTAGTGACGTCAGGATTTATAACTGTATTAAATGGTGTGACAGGCAGGCTTGATATATCAGTTCCCCCTTCTTCCCAAATCACAGACAATAAAAGCTTTGTCAGTGAAAGTCATTCATCATCATAAAGACCTGAGACATCCCAGTCATCAATTTCACTCACATCTTTAATACACTGGAGAGAGTGCAAGAGTTGAGCACCTCGGAAAGGGGGGAGGGAAAAAACACGAAGGAAGATTGAACAGGAATAATTACAAAGGTCAAAGAAGGGATTCCTCCGGGGGGTGCCACGGGCAGGGCTGGTCCCTGCTGGAGGTGTGCTCAGCCCACACAGGAACTGGGCAGTGGCTGGGTGTGCTCCGGGCAGCCCCAACCAACACAGACCCTGTGAGCCTGGGGCAGGAGCCAGCTGAATGGGTTGCAGGACCAGAGGGAGAATTGGGAGGACAGGGAGCCCTCCCCTGGGCTCCGGGGCCCCAGACTGGGTTCTATGGGAGTCTTTTACTTCATCAGCCTCATTAATACAAAAGAGATTTAAACAAAATAAGAAAATCACAGATATCTTCTTGGAATATACCCCTATACTGGCATAGGTGGCAGTTTGTGCCAGCTGTCTTCGTTTGAGCAACTATCCAGACAGACACTCCTGGTTGTGAAGGGTACCATCAAACTGCCAGGCCAGCTGGGAAAGTCACTGCCTAGAGCCGTTAAGTGTACCCTCTACCACCCTGCCCCTCCCCTGGACCCTCCAGGTGTCCTCTTCAAATTCAGCCACCTTGACCACCATGGAGACAAGGGTATAAGAGAGGAGGAAACACACCCCAAGGCTCCATCTGATTACACAAGTGGTCGCGCCCCAGCCCAGTCCCTGTGTGGACCCAGACAGCTCCCAGCCCAGTATCCTCTCGGGCACCCCAGTGTGGGTCCCTGCCAGCCTGCCCAAGTGCCTGGGCCAAGTCTTCCATCCTTCACCACCTGGACTGTTGCTTGGCATCTATTTTTCCTTTCAGGTGGGCAGGGCAATAAAGGCAAGCAAGGGAGCAGGAGGCTGACGGGGTGTGGTGAAGAGCTGGGTCTCTAAATGACGTGTTCCTGCAGAGAACTGGGACCCAAAGGGCACCCTTCCTCCTGCGCTGGACTGGAGAAAGAGTAAGAAAGCCTGTTTAACAAAGGCACTGACAATTAATGTGCTTTTGCGTTCTTTCTTGAAAATAAAACAACAAAGGAGAGCTTTTGTCTAGGTGGGAAGTTGTGGAAGTGCTGGGTCCCTCTCATTTGACAGAGAATGGCCTGGGGTGGGGAGTACCACTGGGGCCAAGAGCTCTAGGGCTTCCAGGAAGTTGCCAGAAGGTACAATGTACTGTTTCCCAAGAAAGAAAGAACAATGATACCAATTGTTGTCTGCCTTCCACTCTAATAACCTTCACTGGGGGCCTACAATAACCTAGAAGGATAAAGTTTGGGGAAATTAGTAACAACCAATCACAGCAGATAGCTCGTTTGTCCATCCATGCATCCATCCATCCATCCATCCATCCATCCAGCAAACACTTCCCAAGTACCTACTATGTTCCAAGCCCTTTGCTAGGCTGTGTTAGGGAAAGCAGAGATCAGAACCTCATGGTCTAAACTCTAAAGAGACAGTTAAGTTGGACACAAACAATCATAAATCAAGGTACAACGAGACAACAAGCCAACTGATCCTGGGCCCAGATAAAGGGAACATCACTCTGAATAAGGGGTAATTGGGGAGGGCTTCCTAGAAGAGGTGGCACCTGGGGACTGCTCCCTGGATATACGCCCTAAAGGCACATGGCAGAGACTGGCAGCCTGCTGGCTCCTCTGCCCCTCAGAAGGTACTGGAGAGCCCTTCACAGGCAAAGCCCTGCACCAGCTCGTATTTACCTTCCTGCTGGTGACACAGGACCTGAGTACCTGGCACCATTAAGGTGGCACGGGCTCCATGAGCTCACAAGAAAGGGTGCAGCGCCTTACAGCTTCCCGCTCATGTGCACTTCAACGTGGTTCTGCAAGGAGAGACTCGACCAGGACTATAACTCCCATTGGGCAGGTGCGTACATTGAGGCTCAGAGAGGGGGAGGGTGTTTTCAAGGTCACCGGAGAGTGATGGCAGAGCTGGGCTGAAGATCTGTGACCCTGACATCAAGTCAGCCCAGTGCTCTTCCTTTCACAGCAGACTGCCACCACCTACGGGCAAACGACAGACGCGTTCTAAGCTGAGGAACCAGCAGAAACAAAGGCCTGGAGTCAGGACCGGGCATGGCTGAGTTGGGAGGTGGTAAAAGGACAGGCCTGAATCAGCTTCCACAAACCCCAGGCCCCATCAGGCTAGCTGTACTGCAGGTGAATGTGAGAGAGCTCTGCTTGGATACCTCTGATGATGTGGAGCTTACTACCAACAAAAGCAATAGAGTAGAGGGGTTAGGAGAAAACCAGCTCTGCTACACCTTGCTGTTTGAACTCACTAGTACCTATGTTTCACAGAGTAAAAGATTTAATGAAACAAAACATATAACAAATGCTCAATAAACACGAGCTATCATTGCTATTGTCTCCTGAGGCGGCCTATTTCAGTTTCCAGGAGCTCAACACTGTTAACAAAAATTCTTCTTTGTGCTCAACTAACGCTTGCCTCCCGCTGGCTTCCCTGATGCTCCCCTTCCTTCCCCATGGGCCTGAGCGGCAGGGAAGGCAGCAGCCAGGCCCAGGTCCGCTGTCTTGAAGCCAAACATCCCTGGGCCGTGGATGACAAGGTTCCTTGTTCTCACCTACTCCTGGGCCTAGTCCTTTTCTCTCTGTAGCCCTGGGTGTCAAACACTCAGGAGTCGACCCTTAGCCCTGAGGATATGGATTCGCTCATCTATACTGCTTGAGAAAAGTTCATGATGACCCATTCAGAACATTGGAGAGGATGGGAGTTCTGTACCTACTGACAACGTGGGTGTCCATAAAACATGCAATAAACATTTAAAAAATTGAACAATATATAAAGAGTAGAAATCTGTTTGTTTTTTTTATGCATAGAAAAGGTTCTGGGAGGCCAAAATATCAAACCATCAACTCTGATGACATCAGCAGGATGAGTTAGGAATGGGTGAGGAGGTACCATCATAGGTTGCTGTATCTACTTCCCAACCACTTGATTTATTTTACAATGAGCCTGTATTACTTCCCTTTTTTTTTCTTTTTTTTTTTTTTTTTACAGGGACATAGAGAGAGTCAGAGAGAGGGATAGACAGGGACAAACAGACAGGAACAAAGAGAGATGAGAAGCATCAATCATCAGTTTTTCATTGCGACACCTTAGTTGTTCATTGATTGCTTTCTCATATGTGCCTTGACCGTGGGGCTACAGCAAACCGTGTAACCCCTTGCTTGAGCCAGAGACCTTGGGTCTAAGCTGGTGAGCTTTTTACTCAAACCAGATGAGCCCATGCTCAAGCTGGCAACCTCAGGGTCTCGAACCTGGGTCCTCAGCATCCCAGTCTGATGCTCTATTCACTGCGCCACCACCTGGTCAGGCGCTGTATTACTTCTTGATTGATAAGGGAATTATAAAAGGGAGGTTGAGAGAGACTAAAGCAAGCTTTAGAGCAGAGAAGCCGAGGGTGTGGTTCCCCCAGAGTAGCTCAGACATGGCTATCCTCCACAAAACAGTCCCCAAACCCTAAGAGAAGCATCCTTCCCTCCTCCATGCCTTCAGAAGCACTTGCCTTCTCCCATGATTTTCTTGTTTGTTTTACTTTGTTTTGTACATTTACCCGCATTTGCCTCCCCTATCAGACTAGGAGTATGTTGGAGGTGGGATCCTACAAACCTGAAGATCCAGCCTAGGCTATGGTCTGACGTGAAGGAGGAGGTGGGTTTTGATGAAAAGATAAGCGAATGAATGAATGAATGAATGAATGAATGAATGAATGAGTAATAGCTGAACAACAGCAGCTTTGCTAACTGCCAAGCACTACAATTTGGTGCATTTTCTCTTTCTGATAATGGCAAGGCAGGGGAGATCTCTGACCAGGAGAACAAGCAATTTCCAAATAATGAAATCGCTATTTTAGGAAGATGGATCACAGCAGAGTGGGCTGGGAAACTGAAGGCCCAGGAACCTGCTCGAAGCCTATTTGGAAAGGTCGGCTTCGGAGCTGCCTGCAAGTGTAAAAATCTATGAGTGCATTACCAGGACGGCCATCCAGCTTTGTTTATTTTTATCCTACAAAATACAAGGTCAGTAACAACCAGAGTACTTCCTGCTGAAATTACTTTTTTTAATTGACACTGCACTTTACACAAATATTAATTCATTTATTCAACAACTAGTTCTTGGGAACAGTGTGCTAACCTGAAAGCAGATCCTATTTTCCTTTGATCTGCATTTTAATCAAAGCGATGCTTGAATTTCAGCTCAGCTTTAAAATGATCAGCTCTTCAGTGTCTCTGAACCTCCTGAGTATCCTCCCACACACAAAGATTCCAAAATTCCAGGTTTCTAAAGAATCTATAACTGTGAGTCTATTTAATAATCGAAAGATAAATTCTTTAAACTCCAGTCAGATTCACATTGAATCTTTCTGGAATGCAAATAGCTTTCTATATCTGGTAAAGTTCACATCTTGGATATTAAGTTTTCTCTCTGGGTTGTGGCCCCCTGAAGCAGGCCACCAACATTTAGTTTGGAGAGGGAATGACATCACGGCCCTGGGAGAAAACACCGCGTTTTTCTGGAGAACTTTGCACTGGGCACTCCAGGCCCTCCAGGCCCTCCCTGCCGGACAGCTTACACACGGAGCTAACATTTAGGGAAAGCCATTCCAGGCCGGCCGGACAGCCTGAGCTAAGGCCCGGAGTCGGGCACAGGCAAGGCCTGCTGGACAGCTGTACGCAGCCCTTACTGGTCTGACAGGGAGGTGTTCTGTTGGGCCAGAGTAGAAATAAGAGGACACAGGAAGGATGGGGCTGGAGCTGGGTCAAAAACTCCAAAGCTCACAGAGGCCAGCAGGCAAGGTGGGAGAGACAAGCTGGCCAGGTGGAATCTGGGGCAAACAGAGGAGCACAGCTCATTTAGGGAGGGCCCCCACTTCTCAGCTTAGTGCTGAGTGGGGCCACATGGGTGTGTGAACCCAAGGTGGACAAGCTTGCCAATTTTTCAAGAGAAGTTAGACATTTTAGTCTTTATGTTAAAGCTCCTGGTTTTTCAGGCACTTTAAAATTTAACTTTTGATAGTGATAGATTGATAAGGTCCAAACAATTAAAAATGAAATGATATTCAATAAAAAGTCCCCTTCCCACACTCAGGTCACATGGTTATCAAGTTCCTGAGTATCCTTCCAGAGTTTATGTGTGTATTCACAAATATAGACATGCTGTCCCTCTCTTCCTTCCACAAAAGGTAGCATCTGGCTTTTTTATGAATAATGTATCACAAAGATCCTTCCCTATCAGGACATAAAAAGCTTCCTCCTTCTTCCCTACAACAGTGCAGTAGTACTCCAGAGTATGAATGAGTTATTCTTTATTTAACCAGTCCCCTACTGATGAATATTTGGGTTGTTCTCTGATCTTTAAAATGTTAGAGCTATTTTTTTTAAGTTTAAAAAACACTAAGCAGATGGCTTTCTGGCTGGTGACTCAGTGGTAGAGCATCAGCCTGGTGTGTGGATGTCCCGGGATTGATTCCCAGTGAGGGCACATGGGAGAAGCAACCATCTGCTTTTCCACTCTTCTCTTTCCCCCTTCTCTCTCTCTTCTCCTCCTGCAGCCATGGCTCTATCAGTCTGAGCACCTTGGCCCTGGGTGCTGAGAATAGCTCCATGGAGCCTCTGCCTCAGGCACTAAAAATAGCTCAGTTGCAAATATAGCTCCAGATGGGCAGAGCATCGGCCCCAGACAGGGATTGCAGGGTAGATCCAGTTGGGGCACATGCAGAAGTCTGTCTCCCTATCTTCTCTCCTCTCACTTGGAAAAGAAAAGAAAAAAAAATTAAAAACACCAAGCAGACAAAACAAACTTTGGGCTGGATTATGGGGATACCAAATACCAGTGGGGGAAAGTGTTGAGCAGTGCCTAGGTCTGAGTTCACAGCATGAATGCTGGTCTGAACTTTGCAGATACCTCAGCCTCTGGCTTGCCAGTGGAAAAGGAAATCACTTCAGTGGAAGACAGCTTCAGATGAGTCTTGTTTAAAGCTTCTTTGCCTTTTAGGTAATGAGATCCCCATCACCAAAACGACCAAGCCCTGATGTAGAATACCTCTCACCAAGGCAGAGTGAGAGGTTGGGTTACCTAATCTCATAAGTTAGTTTCCACTAACTTTGACAGTCCTCAGACTTGAATGTGAATTGGACCCACTGGCAGTGGAGAGAGAACTGAGAAATGGTCCCATCAAAGGCATCTTCTGAGGCTATATCTTCTTTTGGAAATGCCTTTCCCCCAAATTTTCAAATGGTTGGGATCATAAATCAAATACCATCTTTCTAATGAGGTTCCGCTTCATCCCTGCCCCCATCTCACTCGCTACCTCCCCTCAACCCCTATCTCTCTCCCCTTTTTCCCCACAGTCTGGTTCCTTCAGAATACCCACCACTATATCATGTTGTCATTTTTTGTGTGTTTGCTGTGGATCATGTAGCTCTCCCCAGCAGGGAAACCCAATGAGGGCAGAGACTGTCCACCATGGCCACCATCACACTCCCAGCCGGGCACAGAGTGACAGCCCACTAAATAGTAACTATTGGTATTCTGCTTCCTTTCCAATGCACACAGCAGTGCGGGTAGCCAGCACCGCCTATGAATCCTAGAAAAGCTCCCCGCCTGAGCGTGGTTATGCGGTATTATGCTGATCATAGCCTTTATTGTCACTTTCCCTGCACCTTTTGGTTGTCTGGACGCTTAAGGTATTTCTTGTTGTTGTTGTTGTTGTTGCTGCTGCTGCTGCTGCTGTTATTATTCATTATGATTTCACTCTGGGGGAAGAGTTATTTAGTTGGGTTCAACCAAGCCTCAATAAGGGTCATAAAAAAACAGGTCAGAGGAACTGTTCCCCAAAGAGAGATGAGCAGCCAGCCTTTCAGGGTAGACTGGCACTTGGCTACACTTTTTCGTACAAGAGCTCAGGGACATTTACTGAGGGTTTACCATGTGCCAGGCTCTGTGCTCAGACCCTGCATGGACCACACATGTAATCTTCTAAGGAAGTTGGGAGGAAGCTGGACTGCAGGTCCCATTTTGCAAATGAAGAACTTGGGCATGGAGGCTTATAAGTTGCCCAGGGTCATGCAGGTAGAATACAGTGAAGATGGGTTTTCGATTAGGCAGCCTGCTGACATTGTCAATTATACACTAAAAGAAATGTTTTCTGGAATTTTATTTTTATTTTATTTTTTCTAGAAATTAAAATTAATGGGGTAAAACACTCAATAAAATGGGTATAGGACGATAAAAAAATATTAAAAAAATGGGTATAGGAGGAAAGTACCTCAACATAATAAAGGCTATATATGACAAACCATCAGCCAATATCATACTAAATGGTGAAAAACTGAAAGCTTTTCCTCTAAAATCAGGAACAAGACAAAGCTGCCCAGTCTCTCTGCTCCTATTCAACGTAGTATTGGGAGTTCTGGCCAGAGCGATCAGGCAGAGAAAGAAATAAAAGGCATCCATATTGGGAAAGAGGTAGTAGAGGCATCACTTTTTGAAAATGACATGATCCTGTATATAGAAAACCCTAAAGACTCCACCAAAAAACTATTAGAAACAGTAAACCAATACAGTAAAGTCACAGGATACAAAATCAATATACAAAAGTCTATTGCTTTCCTATATGCCAATGATAAAACTTCAGAAAATGAACTCAAAAAAATAATTCCTTTTACAATTGCAACAAAAAAAATAAAATATCTAGGATGTGAAGGACCTATATACTGAAAACTACAAAGCATTATTGAAAGAAATTGAAAAAGACACAACAAAATGGAAAAATATTCCATGTTCATGGATCAGAAGAATCAAGATAATTAAAATGACCATATTACCCAAAGCAATATACAAATTTAGTGCAATGTCCATTAAAATCCCAATTTCATTTTTTAAAGAAATAGAACAAAAAATCACCAGGTTTGTATGGAACCATAAAAAACCCCAAATAGCCAAAGCAATCATGGGGGAAAAAAATGAAGCCAGAAGTATCATACTACCTGACCTCAAATTATACTAGAGAGCCACCATGGTATTGGCAGATAAACAGACATACAGACCAATGGAACATAACTGAGAGCCCAGAAATAAAACCAAATATACATGGACAAATAATTTTTGACAAAGGAGCCAAAAAACACATGATGGAGAAAAAAAAGCCTCTTTAATAAATGGTTGCTGGGAAAATTGAAAAGCCACATGCAAAAGAATAAAACTTGACTACAGTTTTTCCCTTTGCTTTCTGAGAATTAAAATTGGAATTGTTTAATTCATCTGATCACATAATAGCAGCAGGCTGTGAAGGCCAGGGCACTGGGTGATCCCCAGATTCAGCTTTAACTCACTGGATGTGGCCTTGAGGTCACCCCCATCTCTGGACTTGGGTCTCTCTAGCTTTGAAGTGAGCAGTTGGACCGGATGACCCCCCACCCATCCTACCTATCTGTAATAGTGATATGCAGATCCGGACTCCTCCAGATCTCCTCCTCCCACAACTGCCCACACACATTCAGATGCCCCCCTCGGCAGCGCTCAAACCCTCTCTCCCTACTATCTCACATCCTTGAATAGGCCAAAGGAGTCAGGCAGGGTAGAAATCGCCATGCCCATTTCACAGTTAGGAAAACTGAGGTTCAGAGAGGACAATCTGTTTGCTGAAGGACAGGACAGTTTAGGTGGCAAAGATGGACTTAAACCCATTCCTCCAACTCCTAGTCTAGAGCCCTTTCCTCTAGCCGCCAGCTACTGCTTAGATGAAAAAGGCAGAGGGGGTGGACTTTTCTTCACATCCAAGTTTGGGGTCCTGAAGCTCCAAACATCAAATCTCAGAGGTACTTGGAGGTCATTTTGTCTGTCTTTGTGGGTGTTCACCTGCTTCCTATGTGTGGTCTCTGTTAGAGAGGACAGTACCCAGGGGGAGAGCCTCAGACCCCAGGGACTAGGTCATCCACCAGGCCAGTGTTTCTCAAACTTCTGACCAGAAGAAGCCTCTCTCAGACTCTCCCTGCCATTCCAATCTACTGATGCAGAGAGATGGTCCTCAGGGGAAGGGGCCGGCAAGGACACAGGCTGCCCTCTGCCTTTGTTCTCTCAGGCAAAGGGTAGGGTGGGCACAGCTGGGGGCAAGTTTGCCAGGCCCTTCACTGATGCCCACCCACCGTCCTCCCTGGGAGGTAGGCACAGTGGCTGCCCCAGCAGCAGGCCTGTGGCCCAAGGACACACATGCAGATAATTAGTCCCAATCAGGATGAGCCCAAACTGCTGACGAAGCAAGAACTGACTGGCCATGTCACTGGTTTGCAAATAGTGAACAGTTTCTGAACCGTGGCCCTGGCTGTAGTGCAGGGGTTTAACTTAATATTTAATGTGGCATATAAACGACGGAGAGAAATCGACTCATCTCTAATGAGATCTTCCCTAGGCAGCCCAGAGTGTGAGGGTTGTGCTGGAGCTGCATGGAGGCCTCCTGCCCAACCCCTCCCCCAGACACAGGGCTGGCACGCCCCAGCTAGAGCCTGGGGTCAGGATCACAGTCCAACTGTGGGAGAAGGTAAGGCCTGGGGCTGGAAGACTCATGCTCTCCCCTGAAGAGTTCAGAACTGTGTCAGCACATCCAATAACAGGTGGAATCCAATTAAGACCACGTGGCGGTGTGGAGGCCCACTCTACCGGAACAGCTTCTGGGGGCATTCCTTCAAGGTGTTCTAACATTGCGTAGTGGGGTCAGCAACTGCCCCCTAGACAGTGTTTTGAAATTTTGTGGGGCTTTCCCACGACTGAAGGGCATTATTGGTTTATAGTGGAACAGTCCCATGAAATAGTTTTCCTTCGTTCTACACTATTGTCATATCTTGCCAAACATTCATATAGGTGAAAAATCTGTTTGTAATTATTTAAATCCAGAACTGAACATATAAATGTGAACTTACAATTTCCACAATCTTATAATACTCTGAATTTTCTAGGAGTACAACTACCGTGTAAGCCGGCCAAAGAGCATGCCTTGTTTTACCTGGCACTTTGCCAGAGCTGCTCACCTATTGGCAAAGCCACGTTCACAGTAGGAGTCAGTGTGAGTTCCTGTGTCCACACTCTTACATAAGCCTGTGTTCAGAGCTACTGCATTCACCCTGATTCTGGGCACGGGGCAAGCCTCAGACGGCTTCATTCAGTCTTGCAGTTAGATACAGAGTATTTACTTTTCAAAGACACAGCATTTCATTATAAACAATTTCACTTTTTTTTCATCTCATAGTTAAGGAATTATTTTGATTTTATTTGAAATCAGATCTGAAGACAGGCTATATTTTTATGGACTTAATTTCAGGAGAGTAAAGAGGCATTATTAATATTTGCTAACCCAAGGGGACAAGAAGCTGGATGGGACTGGGCAGAGAAGCCCGATTTGAGCACAGTACCACAATGCCTGTCAAGCAGGAAGAGGGACTGGGGATCTTCTGCTAAATCCTCACATACATGCATCTGACATGCGTGTATGTGTTTGTGCCTCTGTATGTATGTCCTTTATATTTTTTCACACTAATGGGATCATACTTAACACATTCTTCTACAAGCTGTTTACTTAAAAATATATCTTGAACATTGCCTGACCAGTGGTGGTGCCATGGATAGAGCACAGACTTGGGATGCTGAGGTCCCAGGTTAGAAATCCCAAGGTTGCTGGCTTGAGCAGAGGCTCCTCTGGCTTGAGCACAGGTTCACCACCTTGAGCTTGGGGTTGCCAGCTTGAGCCCAGGGTTGCTGGCTTGAGAATGGGATCAAAGATTGACCCCATGGTTGCTGGCTTGAGCCTAAGGTCGCTAGCTTGAGCAAGGGGTCACTGGCTTGGCTGGAGCTCCCCCGGTCAAGGCATATATGAGAAGCAATCAATGAGCAACTAAAGTGCCACAACCATGATTTGATGCTTCTCATCTCTCTCCCTTCCTGTGTCTTTCTCTCTCACACACACTGTATACATACACACACACACACACAAATATATATAGCTTGGACACTTATTCATATTAGCATAGACAGCTCTACTTAGTTTTTCTTTCTTCCTTTTTTTTGTATTTCTCTGAAGTGAGGAGCAAGAAGGCAGAGAGACAGACTCTCACATATGCCTGACAGGAATCCACTCAGCAAGCCACCTAGGGGGTGATGCTCTGTCCATCTGGGGCATTGCTCCATTGCAACCAGAGCCATTCTAGCGCCTGAGGTGGAGGCCATGGAGCCATCCTCAGCACCTGGGCCAACTTTTACTCCAATGGAGCCTTGGCTGCAGGAGGGGAAGAGAGAGGCAGAGAGAGAGGAGAGAGGGAAGGGTGGAGAAGCAGATGGGCACTTCTCCTGTGTGCCCTGGCTGGAATCGAACCTGGGACTTCCACACACTGGGCTGATGCTCTACCATTGAGCCAACCGGCCAGGGCCTACTTAGTTCTTCTTAATGGTTGTATAGTATTTTGTTTTGTGAAGGAGCCATAATTTATTTAATCAGCTCCTATTGATAGACACTGTTGTTTGCCGTTATAAATAATACTGTAATTAATAAACAGATGTAAGTGTCACTGTACGTCTGTGCGAATAAATCTGTGAGATAAAGTCCTAACTATGCATATAAACGTTCTAGGTTAGAGGGTAGGTGTGTGCATTTAAAATTGTCGCAACATGGCGACGCCCAGGATGGGCAGAGCATCGCCCCCTGGTGGGCAGAGCGTCGCCCCCTGGTGGGCGTGCCGGGTGGATCCCGGTCGGGCGCATGCAGGAGTCTGTCTGACTGTCTCTCCCTGTTTCCAGCTTCAGAAAAATGCAAAAAAAAAAAAAAGTAAAATTTTGATAGATATTGCCAGATTTTCCTTCAGAAAAAGATTGCACTGATTTAAACACTAGTAACAGTGTATGAAAATATCTGTTTCTCATACCCTAACATTGGACCTCAAGAAACATTTTGATTTTTGATAAGTAATAGGTTTTTTAAAAAGTGGCTCATGACTGTCTTAATTTGCAGTTTTAAAGTTATGAGTCAGGGGCATCTCTTTTCATATGCTGTTGGACATCCACATTTCTCAGTGACTTTCTTATTTATATTCTTTACCTGTTTTTTCAACTGACTTTTCCCCCTTTATTCATTTCTAAAGCTCTTTAGGAATTAGGGAAATTAGCTCTTTGTCATCTGTGTTCTACTTTCTTCCCTCCAATTTTATTCTTACTCTTTTTCCATACATACAAAAGATTTATATTTACATAGTCATTTATATAATTTTTCTTTGTCTTTTATATTTGCAACAGATTTTAAAAGGCCTTCACCACTCTAAGATTATAAAAAAATTTCCTTCGTGTTTCTTTTCTAGTTTTATTTTTTTACATTTAAAGTTTGATCAACCTGGAATTTACTTTGATATAAAAACTGAGGTATGGCTCCAACAGGCCCAGGGCCATTAACTGAACGATTAATTTTTATTTTCTCTACTGATTTGAAGTGTTGCATTTATAAATGCCCAGTATATTTAAATCTATTTTTGGACTCTCTATGCTGTTCCATTTGTCTACTTACTTCAGTTTCAGTAACAAATAGTTTTAATTATTGTAACTTTATCATAATATTTTTAAATATGCTGCTTTCCTCATTTCTCTATTTAAAAAATTTTCTAGCTATCTCTGAGTGTTTATTTATCCAGTATGCAATGTCATTTTGTCAAGTTCCAAAAAAAAATTGTTATTTTTATAGGATTGCTTTGAATTAATAGATTACTTAGAGGAAACTGATATCTTTATGATATAGAGTCTTCCTTTCCAAGAACAAACTATATTTCTCCATCTATTCTATATTCCTGTGTAGAGTTTTAAATTTATCCCTCAGCATTCTATTACATATTTTTGGTGCTATTATAAATATTCTATTATGTTTCTAGCTAGTTATTATTTACTTATGTAAAAATTAATGATTATATTTATAATATAATATATTTTAAATCTATATAATAAGTAGATTTGAAATACATATTTATAATTAGGATACTTCTAAATTTCAAAATTAAGCATAATTCTGACTTTGGTCTGGAATATTTATATATTTTTTCTGCGTGATAATGTAACTTTTAAATGGATAAATCAAACTACAAAAAAGTTTTTGGCCGAAGGTTTACCTGAAAGCCCAGCCCATACCCAAACTGGCCACTTGGGCCTATTGAAGCCTCTTGCAGACCCTTGGACTGCTAAACCATCCAGCTGGCTTTTGGCATCAACCGTAGATCAGGGTGTTCATCTCAAATTCCTCTGCAGGCAGGCTCTCAGATAGACGAGAGCGTGGCTGGCTGGGGGCCCGCGTTGAGGGGTGGCTGCCTCTGAGCCCCTGCCTACCACGACCATGTAGATGAATATGGCCCAGTGTGGCCAGAGCTTCTGATTTTTTCAAGGGAAGCCAGAAACTCAGATTTAAATATTTTAAATGTTGACTCAAATTTGTCAAAGTCCTATGTGGGCCCAACTTCCCATATCTGTGGGCTAGATTGTCCTTTGTCCAGTCTACTGCTTCAGTAGGCTAGAGTCTCAGAAGTGCAAGCACAGTCTCGGTGTTTACTGGCTCCTTTTCCTCCCAGACAGGCTGTGCACAGATGGTAGAAGAGATCTACTGGTGATCGGCCTAAAGCCAAGCTTCCCGTGAACCCCAATCCCAACAGCAACAGCAAAGCCTCCCTCCGCAGAGAAGTCCCTTCGGGGATCTCATTGGATCCTTAAAGGGCTCTGAGAGACCAGGACCATTTTACAGATAGAGACACTGGGGCTCAGCAATGCATCCAAAGCCAGACAGCAAGGAAGTGAACAAGGGACCATGTCATTCTTGCCACTTGACTGATCCCCAACACGGTGCCTAAATCTATAAACAGGGCCGTCCTGCTTCTGCCTGAATCCTGTGAGCCCTAGTGCTGGCAGACCTATCATCCCAGGTCTCAAAGCAGGCCCTTCCTGCTCTGTAACCTTGTCTGTAACCGGCCACCTCCTCGAAAGTTCTAACTTGAGTCCAACCTCCAGCTTCTGTGATGCAACTACAGCCTACCTGCATTTCAAAGTACCCCTGTCTCTGTCACTACACTGAGTCCCGTCTACCAGTTTACAGAGACATCCTGCTAACTCAGGCTGGACCCAAAGGCTCTGGCCCAGGTGCCACCTCAGTCCCTACTGTCTGTATAGCATCCGAGACTGAGTCCTGCCTGCCAGGTTGGAGCATCTCCCAGAGCTGGCAGCGGAACTATCCCAGTGCTGCTGGAGCGGGGAGGGGGTCTGTCTGGGTCCTTCCTGCCCAGCCCCTTCTGCAGCAACAATCTCAGCAACGACCAGCCCCCAAGAGTGGGCTCTTAGAAATAATAATGGTACTGGGTGCTTGCTATATGCTAGACAAAAGTCTAAGCATCTTATATGCATGAATCCTCACAACGCTATGGGGTAGGTGTGATCGCCATTCCCATTTTAGAGGTAAAAGAAAAAACACGATAGCTCATAATTCTTATATAACTTACTGAAGTTTACACAGCTAGTCAATGACAAGTTCAAACCCTGCAGCGGGCCTCCAGGGCCCCAAATCTTCATCTTTACACTGATAGCTGAAAGGGCAGGCCCTGGGCCTTCCAGAAAGGCAGCTGCTTTGCATACACCAAGCACCTTTCAGCCTAGACCTCCTGCCCTTCTTGACTCAACCTCTGCTTGGAAATCTGAAATGCCAACAACAATCTGCCAGGAGGCCCACTCATCCCTGAGGCTGGAGCCAACCGGGGCTCCCCATCTCATGAGGTAGATAAATCCTAAAGACCTCTGAACACTCAGCCCCCCACACAGGGGATCCTAAAATCACCAGGCCTCCCTGACACAGCGACTCCCCCCACCCCTCCCAGCCCACAGTCCCTGTGGCATCTGTTCTCCTCCGGTCTCATCGGAGCAATCTACAGCTGTGTCTTATGGCAGCCACAACCCCTGACCCCAGCAGTCTCCTGCGTGACCTGTTCCAGGACCTCATAATCTCATTAAAACGAAAATGACCATTCAAGTGCAAAAGCACCAAAAAGCCATTCTTCCTACCACATAGGCATTCTCAATCTCTCCTCTCTCTCTCCACCACCCCCACCCCCTGCCATTCATCCCCCCCACCCAAGTGCCCTCACCTGTCACAATGGGGTATGTCTGCGGCCCGGGCACGCTGCTCCCAATGTCGGCGGGGGTGGGGCTGGCCAGGCTGGCTTTCATGTCGTCTAGCCCGCCAGTCAGTGAGGCCATGGCTGAATAATCAGGGGTCTGGAAGAGAAAACAAACAGAGATGTCTCAGCATCGAGATTCTAAAGTACCCCAGGCACATGCCACTGCCACATTCCAGGCCCAGACACCTAGCTGGGCTGCCGGGCCAGTACCAGGACCTCAGGGGGCTCACGAATACCCAGATGCTGAGAGGGCAGATTCGGCTCGACAGAACACGCCAATGTCTAGAATTGACGGTTCTACCCAGGTGAGGAGGTGGGCAGAATTCAGTGTAGCTTCACAAGAACTCAAACCCCGCTCTCCGTGGTCAGCAGGCTCCCCTCGCCCAGCCCCCGCCACCAGACAACCAACCTTCATCTTCAATGCGGGGAGAGAGACATCAGCAACCAGAACTGAGGCAGAAATAAGAGCCTGCTGCCAAGAGGGTAGAAAGAAAGGTTTCTGATTCTGTGCTCTCACACCACAGACACAGAGCCACAAGCGGGTTAACAGAAATCCAGGGCATCATCCAATCCAAACCCACATTTCACAATGAATAAACTGAGGCTCAAGGGGAAAAGGGCCTTGCCCAAGGCCCACAGGGCAGATCACAGTGCAGGGGATGGTTCAGCATAACCTCTTACCCCAAATTCAATACATCAAGTCAACTGACAGTTTGGCAAGTGTTTGAGGATTCTGGAAGCATGGAAACACCTGTGTGCTAAAAACTGTGAGGTGCATATATCTGATTTACCGAGTCCACGCCAACCATGTGCACTTGGCCCATCAGTCATGCTCCTTCCTTTAAGCCATTTCATGAAAGCAGTGCTTGCCATGAGTCATTTCCTTGGCATCCAAGCCCACTGTCAGAATGGTCTCCAGAGACGGCAGCAAAGATGCCACCTGGGTCTGCCCATTCAAGAACAGACTAAATTATAAGGGTGAGTGACAGCCTCTTCCTCTCACCCAACCCTCAGGGATATTTTCAGGTAAAGAAAATATTTACAAACACCTAAGCCAAAGGCTTTAGTTGTGCATGCCATGCTCTGGTGTGGGGCATTCCCCCCAGGATCCTGGCATTGTCAATGGAAGACACGTTCTTGTTTGTCCAGAATTATGTCCTTGGCAGACAGGGAGAGGGAAGCAAGCAGTTTTCTGAAAGGAGTTGCATGCGCCCTGGGTAGCACAATGAGGACTGAACCACAGGGAGGGGACCCAGAGGAGTCGCTAGGCAAGTGGCAGGCAGAGGGGACTCAGACCTAGGCACATTCCTGGCGCTTTCCTCTGAAAATGAATTAGAAAGTGCTTCCTGGGCCGCTCAGATGCCAACCAGAGAGGATGGCAGCGTGAGTCCAGGAGGAGCTGCAGGCGCAGTGGCTGAAACGGAGCCTGGCTGAGGACAGTCTGGCCCGAGCTCCCAGCCTCGTCCATCATCTCTGGCAGAGGCTGATTCTGAAACACAAAGAGCACTGGCCTGAAGCCAGCCCAGGTGCTTCTAAGGGAGAAGGACAAGATAGGGACACGCCTCCCTGACATCAGGAATCACTGGAAAGCTGCAGTAATTAAGACAGTGGGGGATTGGCATAAGGACAGAAAAATAGAACAACGAAACAGAAGCAAGTCCAGAAACTGACTGGTGCATACACGGAACCCTGATGCATGAGGGAGGTGGCGTATAAATCAGTGAAGGATGACTCCAATGAACAGTGCGGGGTAACCTGCTAGCCATTCAGAAACAAGAGGGGAAAAAAGCAATCGGATCTTTACTTTACACCAGGCACAAATATCAATTCCAGGTGGATTAGAGACCTAAATGTGAAAGGCAAAAGCATTGATGTGATCAGCTCTAGGTCCAGCCAAAAATCTTAGGGAACAAGTCTGCCCTTCATGAAAAAGAAAACAAGTGGCCCTGGGATGCTCACACAGGATTCTCAGTCGCTGTGAGGACAGTAATGGGTCCCAATCAGACTGCCATTCTTCCCCAGTGATTCTGCCACCAGGAGTCCTTCCTGACTACCATTTTCCAGGAGGCGGAAGTCCTGCCTTCATTCTGTTGACCCTTACAAGTGGTGCCACGGCATAAGCTTCACAACCACGTCAAAAGCTCACATTCATCAATCACTTACTCTGCGTCAGGAGCTTTGCCTGTATCGTCCCATTTAATCCTCACAATCCCTCCATGTGGTAGGTTCTTTGCTATCCTCATTTTACAAATGAAGAAAACTGAGACTTCTATTACAGAGGGGAAGTGGCTTACCTAAAATTACATAGCTTTTAGGTGCCAGGGCCAGGATTCAAACCCAGGTGCGTCTACCTCCAAAGTCTTGACAGTCACCCTAATTATTTTCATACCATAGTACATCTTGACCCTTTAACAGATACGAAATCAATTTGCTAGTACCAACATTTAAAAAAAATGCAATTAGAATGGACCAGAACAGGAAATATCCAAGGGTCTCACACATAGGAAAAGTTCTGTTTGTAAATCTTTGTTTCACATATAAGTAGATACGTATGTACTAAGTGGAGATGAAAATATATTTCTTGCTATAGGTCACAACCAGCAGTCTTCATTCCATGAAATGAGGAGCTGTTGGGGAAAGGTCACTGTCTAGACTTCATCCCGCATCTGTAGAATGGCCTTGGTCATGGCGTTAGCCTCCTAACTTGCTAAGATGAAACTGTGAAGTAAAGCTCACCGGAAGCAGCTCTTTCAGTTCATTGGTATGTGCAAAGGCAGGAGATCAAAATGCCTCTGATAAAGGTCTGTCTCTTCCTAGATGGCATCTGCTGGAGTTTCTGGGGTCCCAGGGGTGGGGATGATGCCTCCTTCCTCTCTGTGCACCTGAGTGCCCTCATGGAGACCTGAGCACAGAGGCTGTTGTTCAGCATTTATTGAGCCTCTCTTGTGTGCAAGGTAACAACATGTGAAGACCAGGCATGCTCTTTGACCTTCATCCACAAACCCCAAGGGAAATGACACATGGTCCTAGAAGCTCCATCCATGAGAGATAAGAGCACAAAGTCATTAATTTTTACAAGATGGGAAGTGGTCAGGAAAGGTTTCTTGTGGCAGGCTGTACTCAACCTGGGTCTAAGCAATCCCTGACCAAGGCTGAGAAGAGCTGAAGGAAAGCTCAGAGGTTAAAGATCAGGAGTGACTCAGAAATAGGACACAGGGGACCTGGCCAGTTGGCTCAACAGTAGAGTGTTGGCTTAGCACGTGGGAGTCCCAGGTTCGATTCCTGGGCAGGGCACACAGGAAAAGTAACCATCTGCTTCTCTACCCCTCCCCCTCATCTCTACCTCTATCTCTGTCTCTCTCTCTCCCCTCCTCCCGCAACCATGGCTCATTGAGCAAGTTGGCTCCAGGCACTGAGGATGGCCCCATGGCTTCTCGTCAGGTGCTAAAACAGCTCTGTTGCCAAGCAACAAAACAGCAGCCCAGATGGGCAGTGCATTGCTGGGTAGGGGGCTTGCTGGGTGGATCCCGGTTGGGGCATGCAGGAGTCTGTCTCTGCCTCCCTACCTCTCACTGAAGAGAAGAGAAGAGAAGAGAAGAGAAGAGAAGAGAAGAGAAGAGAAGAGAAGAGAAGAGAAGAGAAGAGAAGAGAAGAAGAAAGAGGAAGGGGAAGGGGAAGGGGAAGAGAAAGGAAGGGAAGGGAAGGGAAGGGAAGGGAAGGGAAGGGAAGGGAAGGGAAGGGAAGGGAAGGGAAGGGAAGGGAAGGGAAGGAAACAGGACACAGGCCAATAGTTAGAGAGGGTGAAAGTAGAGAGGTAAAGGTGGAAAGGCCTACAAGCTGGGATTTGACTGTGAAGGGCGTGCACAATGAACACATGGAGGAACAAATGAACAAGTGACCCTTTGGAGGGCCAGACAGCATCTCAGCTGAGAGACAGCATCCCTGCACCCTCTCCACTCTCCACCCACTGCTGAGCCTTCCCCACCCTAGACTCCAGGCTGGAAGCTGGGTCTGCAAAAGAAAGCTGCTATTTCCCCTCAAAAAGCAGAGCCATCCTGGGTTTAAAGAAATTAAAAGAGGAGACATCCTGCCTTTTAATTTATTTAATGTCCACATAGAAGGGCCTTTTTACTATTTGATTTTGTTTTTGTCAACTAATTCACTATCAAAGTTTGTTCAGTCACTTCAACAGTTAGGTTTGGATCATCTTTTTAAGACATAAAATCTTCAACTTGTGCTATACATGTGAGAGAAGGTCCAGACATCCAGTCGCCCAACCACCACTGGCTGCCAGAGGGTAAAAGGAACTTCCCTAAAGAGCTGGGGCTCAGGGGCTGGCAGGACTTGGAAACCAGCCCTCGCTGCCCTTTTCCCGCTGTGCCTCCACCATTACCACCTCCCAGGGCTGGCCTGAGCCCAGTCTCTCTGCTTCAGTGGGATCCCACAGCTCTTACTCTGCTCCTGCATGGTGTGTGATTATTCCCCAAGTTCTCATCACCGTCTGTGTCTCTGAACTGCTTGTGATTTTTAAAGGCAACTGCACTCTCCCCAGTCTCCTGGGCTCCCTGGAACTCGGCTACACCGCTGCTCCTCAGCCACTCCAGACACTCTCCTACCTCTGCCTGGAGGACCCAATTCACTCTCATTCAGTGAACTCATACATTGTCCACAGGTCCCAGTTCAAATGCCACTTTCTCCGTGAAACCATTCCTGAGCCCTCTACACTTCTACAAAGAAATTGTAACTCCCTCGTCTATGCTTCCATATTTGCATTTTTCACAGACCTCCATTATCACACTATTATATATATATATATATTACATATATATAATGTTTGTTTATTTCCCTCTAAGTTGCCTTGAAAGCATAGAACACAAAACATCCCTAGAGCCCCCTAAGTGCTTGTTGAATGAATGAATGTATGGTCCATTAGCATGACAATAGCCACAACATTCAAAAATTAACTAGATTAGTGCTTCCACAACAGGTCCAAGCAATACACGAACCATCTGCCTCTACTTCTCAAGTCAGGTGCTCAGAAAATAATGTCCCTTTTATAGCATTAGTTAAAGCCCCAGAAGTGCCTTCACTGGTCTGTGATGGGATCAGGCACTCATCATTGGTTAGAGGCAGTGAAAAGAAACAGCCACACAAATAACTTTTTTTTAACCCCAGGAGATACAAGCATTAGAATATTCCAATTCCATGTCAGTCCTTCCTACAGTTCATTACCAGTGAACACTATTTTCTCCCGATAAATGGTTAATTTGTCTCTGATGAAACAATTGGAACATTGGAAACCACTACATATCCCTCTTCACCTTGGCTGCCAGGAAGCTCAGTCAAATTCAGTACTCCATGGCACAACTACATCATTGCTGGCATGTGGTGCAATGATCTTCCCCTTTCCTCCACATAATTTCTGGACTTTTTTTCATTCTTAAATTAAATTAGACACCTGTAATTGTTTATTTTGCAAGACATTTTAAGTCCTTTGTGAACGTGGAGGCTGGAAGAGGTAGAAAAAAGGAAGATGGGAAGAAAGATCAGGAGAAAAAGAAGAGAGAAGGCGCTTTTTCTAGTTACAGGAAAGCCAGGGGCTGAATAATGGAGGCAGAGACACTAGGAATGCACAAAGGCACACGTGTGTTTATACTGGTACACCCATGCACTTGTGAACAAAGCTGCCTGCCCCCCGCCCCTGGCCACTGACAGTCACAAACAGTAGCGGAGTTCCGTATTTCTACTTCTCTGAGCTCGTGGAGTTCTTTCCTAGGATATCATTTTGGGCTTCTGCTCCCTTCCCATCAGGGCCCCCTGTTACAGTCCTTGACTATGACCCAGAAAGAGAAATAAACTGAGGTCAGCAATTGACAAATTGTCCACTCCAATGCAACCAATTGAGATACAACTTCTCTGCCCACTACCTACTGTGAGACCTCAAGATTAAGAGCACCAGCTATGCACACCCTTCTCAGGAACACCACTCCAGATGTCTGAGCTAGAAGGACACTCAGGAACATCTTTCCCAGTCAGGAAAAGCTGTGGTATGGGGTGGGAAGAATGGACTTCATTGGCTCATTCTTATTGGTAGCATTTAGATCCTTGAGCCCCCCCCCCATGGTATAAAGAACAGGAAACTAGGAGTGATAACATGGGGTTCTTGCCTTAGCTCTACCTCTTTGTCACTTGTGAGACCTTAGGCAAGCCAGGAGAGCTCTCTGAGCCCTGTTTTCCTCATTAGTAAAATAAGATTTAGATCTAACCCCTTGCTATCTGCTTACCAGGGTGGCTGAGGATCTGAAGGAGAAAAAGAAGGGTAGCACTCCAGAAACTCAGCAACATTAAGGGTTAAGAAATCCTAGAAGGGACTCAAGGAGGCACGCGCCCCAGGAAGGTGTATGTTGGGTATCATTTGGGTCCCTAGGAAATTACCTGGAAAAGGACTGCCTGGGGTTGCACCAAGAATTGTCTCATCAGCACGGGGCACCACTGCCATAGCATGGAGGAGAAAAGAAACAGACACGTGAGAAGGAGGCAGCATGACGGAGGGCAGCGCAGGGGAACAAGGCTGCAGGGCTGGCTACCTCAGGCGTCCACCTTAGGCCACGAGGCTTCCCCATCACTTGCTGATTCCTCCAGGCTCACTGCTGGGCCTCAGGTGGCCCTCGGGAGCTGGGCCAAAGTCAGGTCAGCCACTCCCATCCTGAGGGACCAGACACCTGCCTATTTCCACACCTACGGGGGGCAGGATGAAAGCTGGAGTAGGAGAGGCGTGTCCCGAGGGCCGAGCCCGGTGACCTGAGGCAGCCAGGGTGGGACAGGGGTCTATGAGCTGGTCTCTCCCTTCACTGGCCTCTGCTTCCCCACCTGCCTGAGGACTTGCACTTGATCTCTAAGTCTCCTGCCACTGCTGACGCTCCCTGCCTCTATAACTGGCCACAGGACAACATAGAGATTTCCTCTTACACACATGAATACCGCCGAAGCAAGAAAAGAAAGATGGAGGAGGTCCTATAGGTTAAAGACTTCGAGACACATCCATCAATCACAATGTGGACCCTGATTCCAACAAACAAACTGTAAAAAAAAATACAACTGTAAAATAAAATAGGCACATTGAAACATTTGGAAATTGACACATTGACTGGGTATTTATTGACATTATAGAATTTGTGAATTTGTGTAATAATAATGGTATCAGGGTTATGCTTTTTAAGGCCTTATCTTTTAAAGAGTCATTTTGAAATAATAACAGATGAAGTAATATGATGTCTGGAGTTGGCTTCACAATAAAGTGAGGTTAACAAATGTGGTATATCTATGCAGTGGAATATTAGTCAACCATAAAAAGGAAAAGGTACTGACACATGTTACATGATGGATGAACCTCAAAAGCATGTGAAGTGAAAGAAGCCAGAGATAAGCAGAATGTCCAGTAGTGGTCACTGTACAGTCACAGGCCGCAGAGCAGGGCGGTGAGCTGGGTGGGGGTGGGATCAACTATAAACAAATACGAGGATGGTTGTAAAGGGACAGAACTGTGCTAAAACTAGACTGTAGTGTTGGTGGCACAACTTTGTAAGTTACTAAAAAAAATCAGACTTGTATGCTTCAAATTAGTGAATTTTATGGTTCAAACAATTTCATACTTCAATAAAGCTGTTAAAAAAAATAGAGTGTGCAGAGTGCAGGAGTATCAGTGAAACAAGACTAGTATGAGTCATTAATCATTGAATCTGAGTAAGGGCACTTAGAGGGTGATTAGACTATTTCATCTACTTTAGAAATTCTCCATAATTAAAATCAAAATACCCAAACAGTATGTATCTGGCTCAGGGCACCACTTGCTGGCATCCATCAGCTGCCCAACAAATACCCACGGAATAATGAGAAGACCCAAGAGGCGGGGGACAGCCAGGCATTTGTTCTTTTCATGACCATTACTGCTCCATCTTCACGGACTCCACGGTCCCAAACACAAGAAGTATAAGGTCTCTCGTCTGCCTAGCACTTTCCAGGCTGCAAAGCCCTTGCAGGTCCATTATGTCCTCGGGAATCCTGGGGTGTAGGCAGACACAGAGACAGCTCAGAGAGGGCAGCCTAGGTGTGCCAACTCTAAGCTCAGTGCCAGGTCATTGCCCCAGAAGTGACTTGGGAGAAGGCTTCACTCCCAGCCCTGAGGGTAAAGCTCTGACACGGTGAGACAGTGGCCTGTCCTTTCTGTAGAGCTCCCTGGCCGCAGACCGAGCTCTGCTCCTCCACTAGGAAGAGAGCTCTGAATCTGAGGCACCTTTTAAACCCAGGTGCACAGAAACTGCAGCTGCGGAGCACACACAGAGGGCTAGTTCTGTCTCGATGACAATGGATTGTACTGATGGGCAGGGAGCCGGGAGACCTGGGCAGACCCCACCCATCTCTAGGCCTCAATGATTCCATCTGTCAAATGAAGGAGATGGACCAGAACTGTCACGGTCCTTCTGGTTCTGAGACCTCACCAGGGTCTGTGTCCCACAGAGGTGGGATCCTCATCGTGTCAAGTGCGTTTCTGCCTGATGTGGCCGAGGCTGGGCTTAGGCTACATTCTGTGTTGGTGAAGATGTTGCCCATTTCACCCAGGCCCCTGCAGCCCTCAGGGAGGAGTGTGGCTGAAGCAGCCCACCAGCCGTGGGGCCAAAAAGATAGGGTTTAAGTCTGATATGGCCAAGTTCATGCTCTGTGGAACTAGGCCAGGTACTTCACATTTTTGGCTCCTTATCTCATTTGTAGCAAAAGATATATGACCTATCCCACCAAGTTGTGAGAAGGCACAAAGGGGGTGTTTTTTTTTTTTTTTTTTTTTTTTTTTTGTTCTCTGGGCCAAACATATAAGTAATCACTTTTAAAATGTGGAAAAGGGCAGTCGGAGGGATCCTGTGGTGGCATCAGTACCACTATCCCAGGGTGATACTGAACTATTATATAATTTTGCAGGATGCTATCATTAGGGGAAACTGGGTAAGGGTATATGGAATCCCTCTGTATTAGTTCTTACAACTGCATGGAAATCTACAACAATCTCAAAATAAAAAGTTCAATTCTTTTAAAAGAATGAAAAACAAAAAATAAGGTTTTAACATTCTATACCCATTAAACCTAATAAAAATTAAACTTGAAGAAAAATGTTTGCTGAATGAAGGGACTATGTATGATGCTTGCAAAAGTACTCCATATTCTACAAAGTGCTGCTGTTAGTATTACCTGGGGGAGAAGGGGTACCGCTAAGGGTTCTGAATGGCCTCCCACTTCCAGGAAGTCTTCCCTGATTTCCCCTGCTCTGTGTTTCTAGAACTCCTAAGTGGGCATATCTCTACCACTGCACTTAGCACTCTGCATTGTACACTTAGTTGTTTAGGGCCCTCATCCCCCAACTAGAGTGTGAACTTCATGAGGATGGGGCTGTGTCTCCCTCATCTTTGTGACAGCAGCTCCTGGCCCAGTGCCCAGCTCTGAACAGATGTGACATAAATGTCTGTAGAACCAAATGAACTGGGACAGGTATGAGGGCCTGGCTCTGCCAACAGCACCAGAGGTGCTTCCCAGGGTCACTGAGAGGATAACTGATCTCAAGTTGCTTTAATTCATCAGAAAGTACCATCGTCACAAAAGCCATATCTTGTATTCATTCAGCTCTCCAGAACTGCGCCTATGCTTGAGCCAACCGTTTGCAGTGAAATTGAGGGGCTTCCATGAAGAGATTTGCAAAGTTGAACTGACTCATCTCTTCCTGTCCTATTTACAGCCTGCCAGGCCCCCCCAGCACAGCTGCACAGCCCACACTCCCAGGTGGTGTGGAATAGCAGGGGAAGCCCCTGGGAGGAGACTAAACTCAGATATTACGGTTTCTTTCTGGAAGAAAGTTCTCTAGCAATGACTAAACAGGAGGTACCCCTCTCTATGGGGGCCCAGCCCGGCCACTTACAGAATCTTAGTGAGCCTAAATCTCAGGGCACAAAGTGGATCAGGGGTTCTAGAGGCTAATCTTTTTTTTTTTTAAGATTTTATTTATTGATTTTAGATAAGAGAAGAGAAAGAGAAAGACAGGGGGAGGAGCAAGAGGCATCAACTCATAATTGCTTGTTGTATGTGCCTTGACTGGGCAAGCACAGGGGTTCGAACCAGTAACCCCAGCATTCCAGGTCAATGATCTGTCCCCTGTGTCACCACAGGTCAGGCTGGAGGCTGATCTTTATTTGATGCTTGAAACCCACCAGTGATGGGGAGCTCACTACTTATTGAGGCAGCCACTCCATGGCCACACAGATCTGGCCATGAGAAAGTACTAAATCTGCCTCTTTAGTCCTCTCTATATTAGTCTTGGGTGTGCTCTCAGGAATCCAGTCCCAACAAATGTCCTCCTGAGCACAGGTGTCAGTGCTGTCCCCACCAGAATCCAGTACAGGTTGCTAGTCCCCCCACTCTTCCCTGTGCTCACCAGCTGGGGTCTCAAAAGCTTGCTTCTGCTTTTCTTGTGGCCTCATTACCTGGCTGACTCATACTAATCTCACAGTCAGTACAGAGCTCACTACAAAAGTTCATTAGAAATGGAAAGTCATTTTGCATATGAGTTTTCTTAAAGCGTTTGTTTTCTCTCACCCTTAACCAGTGTGCTATTTGCAGAGCAGAACACGCAGTGCTTATAAACCTTCCCTGGTTTCCCACTGCCTTTGGGTAATGTTGATCCAAGACATATAGGCTCCAATCCAAATCCCAATCCTTTTTCCCACTTTAATTCAGATCTACCCTACTTCTGAGCACTGCCCTCTACGTGAACCACACTACACACACTCAGTGCCCAGGTCCCTCCATTCAAAGGCTTTGCTCACGCTGTCTTCCCAGACTCACTCCAGTCCAAATCCTTGTCCTCTGTGGCCCAGTCAAATACCATCTCTTGCTGGATGCTTTCTTAAGTCTCTTCGGTTGAAATAAATCATTTTCTTCTCTGAAGTCCCATGGCATTTCCCCCATACTCTGTTTAGGACATCTGTCCCATGTTATTTTATTCCAGTCGTTTGGCACCAGGTCTGCTCTCCCTTTGGGATGAAGAGGTTCTTATAAGCAGTATCTCTGCCTGGTGAAGCCAGGTCCCACCAGCAGACTGGGGCAGGTCCTATCTGACTGAAGCTGGGAGAGGGAGAGAAGGAAGGAGCAATGGATTCTGGGGCCTCCCTGAACCTTGAGAAATCTGCAAGAAGAGGAGGAAGAGAAGGCCCTGGGCTCAGAGCATTCTGCTTCTTGAATGTGTCTTCCCAACTACAAGAGAACAGATGACAAGGCTTGGAGCACTAAGCTCCACTTCTAGAGGATGAGAGCCGGGACCACCAAGGCTCCTGAATGATAAGAAGATGCAGTGGGCAGAAGTCGTGTGGGGGGAGAGGGAGGAGGACGCCCTGTCTGGGAGATCAGGGTCTGCTTGTGTGATGAGCAGCTGTAGACCCTGGTGTGGAGAAGAGGAGGGAGGATTCTAAAATACAGCTCTGTCCTGGGCAGCCAAATTCCACAGGCTTCTTCCAGGCGGCCATGGTATGGCCCAGCTGTCCCATCCTGCTACACGGCTAGGAAGAGAGGCCCATTACCCCCAAAGAAATGCAGGCTTCTACCAAGGGGCCTGAATAGGAGCATGCAAAGGAGGCACCCCTCCCCCATCCTAAGCTGGTATGGGGAGTGCAGGGGGCATCCCAGGATGCTCACAGTTCACTTCCTTTTGAACAGACTCTCCAGCTGTGTATCCTGGGCCCATACATGGAAAGACTTCCCTCTGCATTCTAAGATCAATGATCAACAGGGTGCGTGCAGAGAGGTGGGCATGGCTACCCTACCACCACCACACCACCTCCACCCTGCTGCTGAGTGGTGACACATGTGTTCTCTCTCTCTCCCACACACATCAGGTCAAAGGCTACTTCTCTGCCCCTTCAGCTCCCCATCAGAAAGAACTTGCTGGCTCTGGCCGGTTAGTTCAGTCAATTAAGAGCACTGTCCCAAAATGACAAAGTTGCAGGTTCAATCCCTGATCAGGGCACACACAGGAAATAACCAATGAATACACAACTAAGTGGAACAACAAATTAATGCTTCCTTTCCCCCTCCCCTCTCTCTCCCTTCCCTTCCTCTCTCTAATTCAAAAATAATTAAATAAGCCCTGGCCAGTTGGCTGGAGTGTTGTCCCAGCGCTGAGGTTGATGGTTAGATCCCTGGTCAGTGCACATACAGGAACAGCTCAATGTTCTTGTCTCTCTGTCTCTCTCTCCCTGCTTCCCTCTCTCTCTGCCTCTCTGCCTCTCAAGGAAGAAGAAGAAGAAGAAGAAGAAGAAGAAGAAGAAGAAGAAGAAGAAGGAGGAGGAAGAAGAGGAGGAGGAGGAAGAGAAGAAAAAGAAGAAGAAGGAGGAGGAGGAAGAGGAGGAGGAGGAGGAGGAGGAGGAGGAGGAGGAAGAGGAGGAGGAGGAGGAGGAGAACAACAAGAACCTTCTAACAGGCAATATTCTGCAAAAGCAAACAGGCAGCCTTGGGAGGGAGTGCCCACTTTGTCACCAAAGTTTGCTGGGGCCAAACAGAAACTGTGCAAGGGAAGTACCAGAAAAAGAAGGCTGAGAAGGCCAGGCCTCCTACAGCTACTTTGGACTCCTGGGTTTGCAATTCAGAAGACTCTACCAGCTCTCACCTTAACGCTCACACACAGAATAACAGTCAGGCTCCCTTGCATGGCCTAGATGCTTACTACATACCACCACGCCAGCTACTGTTCTAGATGTTAAAACACATTAATTTATTTAATCCTTGCAACAATCCTACGAAGTAAATATTAATGATTCCTCTTTTACAGATGACAAAAATGAGGCACAAGGGGCCAAAATAATGTATCTGAATCACCGCCAGCAGTGCGACCCCAAGTCCAAGGTCTTGAACACCACCCTACACCAGCTCTCCGCCGTTGTCATTACCTCATGCCAGTGTGGATGAGAATGCTGAGGCAGAGCAGGTGTAAGCTGTGGAGAGGGACGTTAGACTCAGGCATCGTCTGGTCCCAAAGTCTGTGTTCCGCACCGTGATTCTAAAGTGCCTCCGGATGAGGCACCGGGGCCCTGAGAGAGGAGTGCCCACTGCTGGGCCAGCTGCACCTGCAGGTGCTTCGTGATCTCTTCCGACACCTACCTGCTCCGACCTGTGACAAGGCCCTTCCTCCACCCTGAGTGCCTCTTCCCTTCCTGGTCTACCCACCCCTGGCCTGTAGGAAATGTTTACAGATGGGTTTAGTCATAGATGTCAACTTTATCCTTTACTCTCCCCGCTTAGACTCAGAAGACAGCTGTGCTAGGATTTTTGGTCAACATTAACAATCAATCTTAACGTTTCTGGAAAATAACAGAAAAAAAAAAGAAAACGTGACATTATTAAGGAAAATTTAGGCATTAAGACTGTTTGCGGCCCTGGCCGGTTGGCTCAGCGGTAGAGCGTCGGCCTGGCGTGTGGGGGACCCGGGTTCGATTCCCGGCCAGGGCACATAGGGGAAGCGCCCATTTGCTTCTCCACCCCCGCCCCCCCCCTTCCTTCCTCTCTGTCTCTCTCTTCCCCTCCCGCAGCCAAGGCTCCATTGGAGCAAAGATGGCCTGGGCGCTGGGGATGGCTTCTTGGCCTCTGCCCCAGGCGCTAGAGTGGCTCTGGTCACAAAAGAGCGACGCCCCAGAGGGGCAGAGCATTGCCCCCTGGTGGGCAGAGCATCGCCCCTGGTGGGCGTGCCAGGTGGATCCTGGTCGGGCGCATGCGGGAGTCTGTCTGACTGTCTCTCCCCGTTTCCAGCTTCAGAAAGAAAAAGGAAAAAAAAAAAGACTGTTCGCTTGGTTCAGGCATTGTGCTTTTTACTGAAGGTAATTAACATTCAGCCTTTTCGAAAGATCAGAAATTAAAGAAAGGGTGCCCCTAGGTTTGGATTTTATCTGTTATCCATAAGCCCAAATCTTAGCTAATGTAAATAAGAGGGGGCGGGAGAAGGTAATAGAAAAAAAACAACTAGCACAGTAACAACGGTGTTTCTGTTTAACCACCTTTCTATCAAGATTAACTAAAGAGCCCTTGCTTTTAATTACTGAAAATACATTTGCATTTTGCAGTTATGCGTCAATTCCATGAATCTTGCATTTTGTACCCGGAAACAAAGCATAATAATTATTTTTTGTGCTAATACCTATAATTTTCTTAAGCGACTCAGCCACTGGCCTTGAGATTGGGCACATATACAAACACACCTGTGACGGTTTGGTTGTGGTTTGATTTTTAACAATTTCTTTTTCTCTCTCCTCTACACACACGTACGTCAAATTTAGCCTCCTGGATTTATTTCCTTCACCTCCCTCCCACAAATCAGACCTCAAATAATATATACCTGCTGGCTAGAAAGAGACTTCACACAAATAAAAGCTTTCAAGCCAGAAGCAGAGAAGTTCACATCTCCACCTCCTCTGGCGACTCCAACAAAACAGCCACTTTCTGCCCAACTGTCCAGGAAAACCCTGAAATCTCTCATTTTCATTTCCAGGAGAGGATGAGATTTGATCCCCAAATAAAAGAAAAGTTCAGTAATAACAGTAAGCTGGAAAAACCCAAGCAGACTTCTCCTTGCCACTCGTGTCAAGCTCACAAAGAGAAAAAAATCGTACCATCCGACATGGTTGGGAGAGTTTAATCCAAAGCAGTGCTAATTAATATCCCCGGCTTTCCAGAGCCAGCACCACATACAGCTGCAAGGGCAGCGAGACTGCTCTCCCTTCAATTTTATGGGAAGAACATTTTCATTACAAAGCCTCCTCCCAGGCCCTCCTCTCCCAGCCAGACTAGGAGCTGGAGAAGGGAGCACATGATCCATATATCAGAACTCTTTCTCTCCTCATTAATTTTATTATTTATATCCAATTCTAAAAGTTTATCAGTGCAACTCCCTGTGCACTGGCCAGTGCCCTTCTGATAAGCCGTGGCCCCTTCCCACATCCTGTCCTCAGGGGCACTTTCTGCACTGGTCACCAGAATGCGACAACTTTTTAAAATCTGCCTTGGAGAGAGAGCTGACTCCTGTGGCGTTTTCTGCCTTTCCAGCACACGTACATCTTTTTTTTTCTTTCTTTTTAAACAAATGTTGAAGATTCTGAACTTACTCATTTGTGAAATATGTGTGGATTTAATGGTTTAGCATGAGCTCTGGGGGATTCCCCAGAGACCCCTAAACCCTGGAGGATGCCCCTACGAGCCCCCACCCAAATCAAGCATCTCTCAGCTGTTCCAGGAGAGTTGACCCATTTTTAACCCAAACTGCCCAACCTTGGGCAGGCCTGGTGGGACTACGTGTCTTA
This sequence comes from Saccopteryx bilineata, assembly GCF_036850765.1. Lineage (NCBI taxonomy): Eukaryota > Metazoa > Chordata > Mammalia > Chiroptera > Emballonuridae > Saccopteryx > Saccopteryx bilineata. Next base: position 36,690,788 of record NC_089491.1, on the reverse strand, counting down.
CCGTTCTATTCTGAAACTCCGCATGCTCAAGGTTGTCTCTTTCCAGCCTCCTAAAGGGACCCCAAATCCAATCTAAATGTCTCGAATTTACCTGTTTGTCTTTTATACATATAAATAGCTGCATTTCCATTCTCTCTTTGTTTCTCATTTTCATTTGGTTCTAATATCTGCATGTAAATGTCGGAAAATAGCATCTGTAATTGGAGATTATGAAGTATGGCCAGCTCCTGACAGGCCGCTAAGGAAGATGGATTATCCTCATTTTTCTGTAAATTTTGTCAATTTTGGAATTCATAAGCTATCAACACTGATCAAAATGGGACTTCACAGCTGTGTCAAAAAAGAAAGAGAAAAAGAGATCGGGAGCGAGAGTGAGCACGCAGGCTGGCGGCTGCGCACAGGGCTGGCGGCGAGCGGAGCTGGCACAGCAGACTGGATGCCCAGTGGCATCAGCGGCCACCGCGCTCGCCTGCGCCCTCCTCCCAGGCTGGCAGCTCCCTCAGCATGGGGTAGCCCTGGAACGCAGGGTGGGGGCTGCCTCATCCCCTGACTAAATCAAATAGCTAAATCACACCACGGGAAAGCCGCAAATCCTCCAAGGCACCCACTCAAACCCAAGACTTAATTTATTGCCAGGCGCTGCTTCCCTTATTTATCCGCAGGAGTCCGCAGGCTCCCTCCGCGCCGGCCTCCGAGATGTCCGACTCTTTCCAGACCCTCACAGCCCACTTGAGGCAATTGTGTTGGTCTCTCTCTCTCAATTTTCCCATTACTGGGAGTAAGTACTGTTGGGACTCTGTAATAGCCCAACTGCAGCCCATATCAATAACAGATGAGGTTTAATCGTCCAACACAAAAATTATTTAGGCGCAGTAAGGACATTCAATGTCATTTGCATAATGGCATTTCTATCGCACGCACCTAACCCGTCTTGCATAAACAAGGCCTTGGGACCATAAATAATAATAAATCATGACGTCTGCACGCCTCTTGCGGTAATAGGAGCCACTCTTTGTGGAAATTATTTCAGCAGGAAATGGGCACTGTAATTTTAAAGACATGTGGCACGGTGAGGCGTGGTAAATCACAGGGCGGAGGTTCCCCAGGGGCAGCCTAGGACCTGCCCTGCGCCCACAGCGACATCCCCTGGACACTATTTAAAAAAGGGCAGATTTTGAGGGGGAACCTGCCGACCCCTAAAACAGACACCAGAATGGCCAAGCAAACAGGAGGACAGGGCAGCCAGAGCCCAGCACAGGGGCAGAATGGAACCTGGAGAAGCCACCAGGCCTCAGGGCAGAATCCGTCTTTGTTCCAGGGAAATGGAAGCATGGTAAGGACAGCCACTGTCCAGTTTTGTCTGTTCTGTACCCTGCTATACCCAAGAGCAGTGCCTGGCACCCAGCAGGGCTCCAGAAATACCCTAACAGAAATATCCTAATGCCACGAGAGGAGAAGAACCTGGGCCCGGGGAGTGAGTGGATGAGAAGAACCTGAGAAAAAGGTGAAGGTGAGCCGGACAGAGGCACGGACCATGGGGAATTAAGGCAGGAACTGGCACTCAAGTGCTGATACCACTGACGTGAGTGACAGAGTAAAAGTGCCTGGTAAACTCTAAGCCAGACTGCAAGGCTGTGGTGGGGTGAGAGAGGCACAGATGGGGGATGGTGAGCAGAGCAGCCAGCCTGCAGGCTCGGGAAGCAGACACACTAGGTTAGAATCCCAGCTCCACCCATCACAGAGGGGTCACCTCACCCCACTCCCTCGTCTATAGAACGAGCCTAATAACGGTACATCGCTCACAGAGTTTTTCTGAGGGTTAAATGAGATCATGCGTGTAGCGACCAGTGCTGGCCCAAGCTTTGCCATCATTATTGGTATGGCTGCTAGTATCCTTCAGGAGAAGTTAGTTCAAGTACAACTCTGCTTCTTACTAGCTGTGTGATTTGAAACAAGTTACCTCGCCCCTTCTGGCCTCAGCTTCCTCTGTCCAAAAAGACCCTTAAGGTCCCCACTTAGAGATTCTATGAAGCTGCTATGACCCAAATGAGGTCATGCTGTGAAGCTCATTGTTAGTATAATATGCTGTCTGCCTGGGAGGGACAGGAACACTTCTCGGGAGTATGAGCCAAGAAAGAAGGGGAGAGCTTCCCGACACCTGCCCAGTGCCATCTTCAGCTACCCCTATCCTTGGCTGCACCCCAAAAAGTGTGGGCTTCTTAGAAAACGGTCTGGCAGGATATGCACCAAACAGCCACAGTGTTGCCCCTGGGAGGGAGAAGAAGGGGTTGACATTGGAGCTACTAGTTTAAGTTATTTCCGCAATGTGTTCATTTTACTAGATGAGAAGTACTACTGTGTAGTCAAGATCTCTAAAGTAGACGAAGTTTCCTAACTCTATGCCTTGGCACATGCTATTCCCTCTACTGGAAAACCGAAAGCTAGGAAAATGCCAATGGATGAGCGATAAAGGGCCTGTAAGTGATTTAACAACAACAGCGTCTCTCTCCCAGAGGAACTAAGAGAAACAGCAGTCACTTCTCCATTGAGGCCATGCTGTGCTAGGAAGGATGTAAATCCCATGCCCGCATAACCTCGCGGGAGGCTGGGCGTCTGCCATGCCATCTTTGGCTTACACAACACCTCAACCCCACCAAAATGTGAAGACTTCGCTCAAAAGCCAAATGAAGTCTGCAGTTTAGTTATTAGTATTGTGCTGATGTCAGTTTCTTTGTTTTGACAAATGGACCATGGTTAAGTAAAACATGAACAGGGGAAGCTGGGTGAGAGGTTTGTGGGAATTCTCTGTTCTATCTTTACAACTTTCCCACAAATTTAAAATTATTCCCAAATAAAAAGTGTTCGTAAAAGTAAGTAAGAAGTCAGACTTCACTCATATAAGAGAAAAGTAAATTAAGACTACTATGTATCGGCCCTGGCCAGTTGGCTCAGTGGTAGAGCGTCAGCCTGGCGTGCAGGAGTCCTGGGTTCGATTCCTGGCCAGGGCACATAGGAGAAGCACCTATCTGCTTCTCACCCCTCCCCCTCTCCTTCCTCTCTGTCTCTCTCTTCCCCTCCCACAGCCGAGGCTCCATTGGAGCAAAAAGATGGCCCCGGGCACTGGGAATGGCTCCTTGGCCTCTGCCCCAGGTGCTAGAGTGGCTCTGGTCACGACAGAGCAACGCCCCGGAGGGGCAGAGCATCACCCCCTGGTGGGCGTGCCGGGTGGATCCCGGTCGGGCGCATGTGGGAGTCTGTCTGACTGCCTCCCCATTTCCAGCTTCAGAAAAATACAAAAAAAAAAAAAGACTACTATGTATCATTTTTCATCTATCAAGTCAGGAGACTGCTAATACATTGTGTGGGCAGAAGGGGGAAACAGGTCTTCCCACTTCCCAAGATGAACCCTTTGGAGAATGGGGGTCTGTCTTTCAAAATTCACAATGCATAATCACTGATCCAGCCATTCTATATCTGAGAATTTATCCTGCAGGTATAATCCCACATGTGCACAAATAAGCATGGACAAAGATGCTCACTGCAGCCTTTTTTGAAAAAGAAAAAGATTGGAAGCAACTATTAGGAGATTTGGGCTCCTATGATGTATCCCACATAATGGAATACTACGTTGCTGTTAAAAATAATGATATGGAACAATCACCCAGAAATATCTATTAATGGAAAAGAGCAAAAATAGAATAATGCATATAGTATACTATCATTTGTGTTCAAGAGGGGGGAAATATATATACATTGAAATACACATATATACATGTATACCTTACCCTCACCAAAGTATTGTATGTATATCTCTAAAGAATACAAAAGAAGGCCCTGGCCAGTTGGCTCAGCAGTAGAGCATAGGCCTGGCGTGCAGGAGTCCCAGGTTTGATTCCCGGCCAGGGCACACAGGAGAAGCGCCCATCTGCTTCTCCACCCCTCCCCCTCTCCTTCCTTTCTGTCTCTCTCTTCCCCTCCCGCAGCAGAGGCTCCACTGGAGCAAAGATGGCCCGGGCGCTGGGGATGGCTCTGTGGCCTCTGCCTCAGGCGCTAGAGTGGCTCTGGATGCAACAGAGCGACGCCCCAGAGGGGCAGAACATTGCCCCCTGGTGGGCATGCTGGGTGGATCCTGGTCGGGTACATGCGGGAGTCTGTCTGACTGCCTCCCCATTTCCAGCTTCAGAAAAATGAAAAAAAAAAAAGAATACAGAAGAAACCGATAATGTTGGTTGCCTCCCAGGAAGGGAACTGGGTGGATGACAAGAAGGAGTAAGGAGGAGACTTACTTTTCATTGTATACGTTTGCTATTGTCTAAAATGTTTACCACTTGCATGTAGTATTAAAATTTTTTTAATAAAAAAATAAGAATATTGTTCAGGTAAGTAGCAATGAGCATGTGCTCCCTGGATTTGAACAGGCTACAGCTATGCCAATGGGCCCCTCAGGATCCCGTTTGTTCTGAGAGGTGCCCTGTGTACCTCTGCATCACCCAGCACATCTGGCATGAGTCTCCCAGGCAGTGTGCTCAGTGGCTGGCAGCTGGATGCATGAATTCATGCATTCACCTGTCCAGACCCCCGCCCACTCCTCAGTTCGGGGGAAGGACTGAGACACCCCTATGCCAGACTCACAGCTCCCGGCAGTGTCTGAGCTGGAAAGGTTTGGGGGTATCTCTATTCACCAATTTTCAGATGGATACTTGAGACCTGGTGAGGGAAAAGACTTGCTCAAAGGGACACCACAGGAAAAAAGGTGGGTCCAAATCAGAGTTCAGGTCTCATAAAAAGTGACCCTTGCAATTGAAAGAAGGAAAAAGGCAGGCTACATTTTTCTGGTTCTCAATTGCTTCATGGCTTTGCATTGCACAGGGACACTCACTTAAACCTCACCAGCCATATAAGGCAGGCACTCATAATCCCCACTTCGTAGATGAAGAAACTGAGGCTTAGCAGAGCCCTGTAACCGGCCCAAGACCATGCAGCTGGTAGACAATGGAGTTGGGACTGAGTCCAGCCAGTCTGGCATTAGAGCCCACACTCTCAAACACCATGCTCTCCACTCCCTCAAAGCCACGATTGGGGCTAGAGGCTTATGAACCTGTTACTGGGAGACCACAGCTGGCCCTCCCCGCTGTTAGAAGAGAAACCTGGTGTGTTACTTCACGCAGTCCATGAGATGCAGACTGTCCGTTATTCACACAGGTTCTCCCAGGCCCTCCTAAAGAGCAAACAGAGAAATCACGACTGTCCTCCAGACCCAGGGATGACTGCCACGGGTCACTCCTTAGGGTGTGCCCCATGGAGGCTCAGGCATCACCCCAAAGTGCAATTCAGTAAAAGTAACTCTAAGGGGACTACATGGTGGTTACCCAATTAAATGACTTTATTTGGGAATAATTTTAAGATAAATAGAAAACTCACAGATTATATGTTTTCCAAGCAATCCTCTCTAAATATTGCATCTCTGAATCAAACTAATAACAATTGGAGCATTTTGATGCCTAACAACTGGGAGGAGGGAAGCTACTCTGTGCCCACAGTTAGATGCAGACCCAGCGGGGAGTGGCATTGCCATCCTCTTGTGAACACGGAGGGCCTCTGACAGGGACTGACCCTGATGCCTTACAGAGGTGAGCTGAGCGACCACTGGTCAGCAACGACAGCAGCTCCTTAGAAAACTGTTTGAGTCCAGGCCAATACAGAGATCTCTGGATGATGGAGACCCCGAGGTCCCCTCCATTTAGCACTGTCACAGCAGCTCTGCCCCAGAAGCTTTCTGGGGCAGGTATAGCCGCACTCCCAACTCTGTTGTTAAAAAACAAAGTCAGTGAAATTCATTTTGGACAACTAGCTTTGATCAATGCTACTTCCAGTACCTTCCAAGATGAAATCTATGTCAAGGTAATCAAATCTAGTATCTTGGTAAAATAAATTGCTGTTTACAAATCTGTTCAATGCTGGGAAACAGGTTCTAAAAATAGAAATTGTTCTTAGATTTTAAAATTTTTAGAATACTTGGCTCACAGCCATTCTTCTTGACAAATTGGATCAGCTGGTCCAGTTTCTTGGGCCACACTTTGAATGAGATAGAGGAGCAGGTCTTCAAATCTCAGCACCACCACTTACCAGCTGCAGGGCCTTGGGAGAGTTACTTAGCCATTTTGTTCCTCAGTTTCCTTATCTGTAAAATTAAGATAATAAAAATCCCCACATCATAGGGATATTAAAAGGATAGTTGAGTTAATACACTTGAAGTGCACAGACCAGTGCTAGGCACACCGTAAGCACTCTATTATAAAGCGGCATGGTCATAAAATGGAGAGTATCCAACTTCGAGTTCTCTCTGCCAGGATGCAATACATACATCATTCCCAAAAAGAACTTGAAAAGTGTAATGGACACGTGTGCTGCTCCCTCAGAGAGGTGCCCCACCCAGCCCCCCCTAACCTTTGGGAACTCTGCCATGCTGAGCAGCCCTGCTCTGAGCAAGGCTGTGTGTGTCTCTTGGTGCACAGGTGGCCAGCTTGTTTTGAAATCAGGTCACTGTTACTGGAAACCAGTTCGAGATCTAGAGAATTTCAAGTAGTTGACTTCAGTTCCTAGAGCTTGGAAAATAAACTTCCTTATAACCAGCCAGAATCAAGGCCCTCATTTTCCAGGTTGCAAAGCTGCTAGAGATTATGACCCCAAATCTGCCATGTTATAAAATCTAATGGCCGCCTGACCTGTGGTGGCGCAGTGGATAAAGCGTCAGCCTGGAAATGCTGAGGTCGCCGGTTCGAAACCCTGGGCTTGCCTGGTCAAGGCATATGTGGGAGTTGATGCTTCCTGCTCCTCCCCCCTTCTCTCTCTCTTCTCTCTCCCCCCCTCCTTTCTAAAATGAATAAATTAAAAAAATTAAAAAAAAAAGATTCTGATTAAAAAAAATAAAATAAAATAAAATCTAATGGCCAACGTCAGGCCCTCCCATAAGACTGTCCTATAGCTGAGCTTCTAAGGCAATGAAGGTTCACCTTTCAAGGTTGGATGTGAACATTTCTGAGTTGTTCTGCACACTCCCATGTCCCAGCACAGATGCAGGTTTTTGACTTCTGAGCAATGAAAGAGAAAACAGGTGCTACTGATAGATCCCAGGCTCACCCAGGCCTTTTGTGGTTACAGCCAATTGTAGGGTAAGGGTTCAAGGGTGAGCTGGGAGGCGTCCCTAGAAGACACTTAAGGCAACTTATTTACCAACAGGCAGGCCCCCAACAGAATCTGAACACCCCATGGCCCAATATCTGTTTCTTAGCTCTTCACTTCCCAAACCACAAGAAATAAAGAAGGAATCATCCATGACCAGGGTCAAAACAGGAGAGAAATGGTTACTTTTTCCAAATCCCAGCAGCCCAGACAAAAGTTAGTAGCAAGAGAATCTATAGTGAGGCCCCCAGGGCACACTTAGCATGGGATGTCTCCAGACTTATTCCATATGCTGTAATTTGACACCCAAATTCTGTTCATAAATGAATTTGTTGAGAACAATCTGTATAAATTACTACTCCTGTTCCTAAGAGTGTCCCATAGGGAGGCGACACTCCCCCTCCCAGCAGCTCCAGACGCTATCCTCACACTCCAGCAACCAACAATGATGAGCACTGAGGTTTCAAAGACGATAAAGACCACACTGTGTAACCAAACGTACTGCATGCGTCTTGCCAGGAAAATGTAATGTACAAAAATTTAAACCTTGTTGGGCATCAAGCGTCATCCTCTCAGTTTCCTCATCTTTAAAACGAGGGAAATAAACACCACCCTGGAAGAGTTTGCTATGAGAAGTAAATGAATAATACAAATAAAATATTTAACTTCATGCATTGTCCAGATATTATATTATTACATTATATGTTGTTATATTACATTGCATTATATTATGTGTGTATATTGTTAAACAGGCTTTCCAGAGTCACCAACCCTCCCACTCCAGCCACCTGCAATGACTCCCCCTTCCCTAGATTATATGTGCACAGGTCTCCATGCTTTTGCTCCTCCTCCTCCCCATCTGGTACCCCTTGTATATCCTCCTCCATACCCACTTCCTGTGTAGCCCCTAGACTCTAAGCTCTGAGGGGGCAGGAGCATTGCCTGCCTCATTCAGGCATTCTCTGAGGAGCTGAATAATAATAAATACCATCTATTGAGTGTTTCCATGTGTACACACAAGAACCTCACCTCTGTCCTTACACCAACTCTGAGAGGGCATCCCCAATTCCTCCTATGGATGGGGAAAATGAGGCTTGGTGAGGCTGGGCAACTTGATCAGATCACAAAGCCAGTAGGTGCAGGCACCGGGTTCCGGGCAGGACCAGGCGAACTTCAGGGCCCTTGCTCTGGGCCACCCTGCCATATGGCCAACATGAGTGAGCAACAAGTGCTGCCTGGGTCCGCAGACAGGCTGAGTGTGGCGGGCAGTGGCAGGCATCCCTGTGAGCGCAGTCGCAGGCACTGGCCCCCCAGCCCTTCCTCCCAGGAGGGACATTCACAGGCTCAGAAGTATGGGAGTCTAGGTTTGATGACCCACTTCTTCCTTTGAGACAAATCTAGGAGACCAGAGAACTCCTGTCCTTTCTCTGTTGCACCAACAGAGGAAATATTAACTTGCTTGTTTGCAGGGGATGATTCTTATAATACAACCCGGAATTAATAATTCATTATGAAGATTTCTTAGCTCCTCAGGCACAAGTTCTAAAAGTGGTAAAAATTGTTGTTCTGATTAGTTTAATGGGATTTCCCCCTCCAAGCCTGAGCTCATCTGCCTGTGTACTCTGTAGCCAGGCAAACAGCAAAAAACAGAGAGAATCCAGGGAAGTGGATGTTCCCAGCAACTCCACAGCTCAACTGCTCCACCACGGCAGGTCAGACAGCGCCTCTGGTCCATCCCTCATCCCTCCCTCCTGACAATGCCAGCCTCTCTGCCACCTCTCAAACTCCCATCCTGCCCAACCAGCCCTGACCTCTTTCCTACAACGACCTCTTCTCTCTGCCCTGCAGAACTTATGCTGTGGCAAAATGCTCCTAGGTCTGTGATGGCGAACCTTTTTATAAAAACCGCCCACTTTTGTAGTGCTGGTTAACCTGGTCCCTCCTGCCCACTAGTAGGCTGTTCCATGTTTCATGGTGGGTGGTAGTGGAGCAACCAAATGACGCCGTGATTGGCCCATTATGAAAGCTGGACTGCTCACTAGTGGGTGGGAGGGACCAGGTTGACCAGCACTGCAAAAGTGGGCGGTTTTTATAAAAAGATTCACCACCACGGTCCTAGGTGATAACAATAATAATAACAATAGAAGTGGCTTTAGCCGGTTGGCTTAGTGGTAGAGCATTGGCCTGGCATGTGGATGTCTCAGGTTTGATTCCTGGTCAGGGCACACAGCAGAAGCGACCATCTGCTTCTCCACTCCTCCCCCTTCTCCCTCTCTCTCCCTCTCTCTCTCTCTTTTCCTCCCACATGGTTCAAGCGAGTTGGCCTAGGGCAGTGGTCCCCAGCCTTTTTTGGGCCACGGACCTGTTTAATGTCAGAAAATATTTTCACCGACCGACATTTAGGGTGGGACGGATAAATGTATCACGTGACTGAGATAAGCGTCAAGAGTGAGTCTTAGACAGATGTAACAGAGGTAATCTGGTCATTTTACAAAAATAAAACATCGTTCAGACTTAAATATAAATAAAACGGAAATAATGTAAGTTATTTATTCTTTCTCTGCGGACCGGTACTGGTTTGCAGCCCGGGGGTTGCAGACCACTGGCCTAGGGTGCTGAGGATGGCTCCATGGCCTCTGCCTCAGACACTAAAAAATGGCTCAGTTGCTGAGCAATGGCCCCAGATGCATTGCCCACTACTGGGCTTGCTAGGTGGATCCCGGTCAGGGTGCATGTGGGGGTGGGGTGGGGGTAGACAATAGAAGTAACATTTATCCACTGTCTGTTATGGGCTGGACCCCCTGCTAAGCTGTTTTTATGTTCACCTCATTTAATCTGTACCACCAAAACACAAAAACTGTCATTATCCCATTTTACACAGGAGAAAACTGAGATGAACACAGTGGGAAAGCCAAGTTGGTTTAAAACAATAACTGCACACAGAGGATGAAAAGCTAATGTTTGTTTGGGTAGTGAGGGTGACTAGCATGTTCAAAGCCAGTTGGACATGATGTGCTGGATTATAAGAACTAAGGTAAACAGGCCTTTAGTATGAGATTTTCCATTCATCTGACAGATCAGCTGTATTTTCTCTCTCTCAGATTTGGCAGTATCTGTTCGTCCTGCAGTCTTACTTCTTTGAAGGGTCAAGAAAAGTTTATGATTTTCAGTTTGCTCACCTTTATTTCCGGTTTTAAATATATGAGTGACAACTTCCAAGCTCTTTACATGTCAGAATTGAAACTGGAAGTCTCTCAGATCCTTCTTTTATTAAAATTTTTATTTTATTTTATTAGTGTGTGTGTGTGTGTGTATGTGTGTGTGTGTGAGAGAGAGAGAGAGAGAGAGAAAGAGAGAGAGGAGAGAGATGAAAAGCATCAACTCGTAGTTGCATCACTTTAATAGTTGTTCATTGATTGTTTTCTCATATGTGCCTTGACCAAGTGGCTGGTTCCAGCCAAGCCGGTGACCCCTTGTTCAAGCCAGCAACCTTATGCTTCATACCAGTGATCTTTCGGCTCAAGCCAGAGCCTAGACTTGAGCTGGCAACCTTGGGGTTGAACCTGAGACCTCAGCATCCCAGACTGATGTTCTATCCATTGCACAACCACTGGTCAGACTCAGATCCTTCTTATAAGAGTACATTATTTAGCTGTTCAGCACAAGTCTGTGAGTAGTAAACTCTGTTTTTGTCTGAAATGTCTTTATTTGACTTCACTATTAAGTAGTCATTTACCTGAGTATAGGTTAATTGTTATCTCTTAACATTTGAAGATATTTTCTATTGTCTTCAGACTTCTGTTGATGCTTTAAAAAGTGCCGTCAATCTAAAAATTACACTTACTCTCTGATTGCCTATATAATTTTCTCTTTGTCTTGGATATTCAATTTCACTATCATTTTACCTAGACATTCTTATATATATTTTTTAACTTCCTTGGGATTTAGAATGCTTGTTCAACATAATGATACATGTCTTGAAATAATTGTATTCTACAGCCTAACCAGGCGGTGGTGCAGTGGATAGAGCGTCAGACTGGGATGCAGAGGACCCAGGTTCGAAGCCCCGAGGTTGCCAGCTTGAGCGTGGGTTCATCTGGTTTGAGCAGAAGCCCACCAACTTGAACCCAAGGTCGCTGGCTCCAGCAAGGGGTTACTCGGTCTGCTGAAGGCCCATGGTCAAGGCACATATGAGAAAGCAATCAATGAACAACTAATGTGTTGCAACGCGCAATGAAAAACTAATGATTGATGCTTCTCATCTCTCCTTTTCCTGACTGTCTGTCCCTGTCTATCCCTCTCTCTGACTCACTCTCTGTCTCTGTAAAAAATAAATAAAAATAAATAAAAATAAAAATAAAAGAATTATAAAAAAAATTGTATTCTACAAATTCCTTAGCCATTATTTCTTCAATACTGCTTCACATCTATTTTTTCTATTTATTTTTCCAGAGCAACTATTATATCTTTTTTTTTTTTTTTTTTTTGTATTTTTCTGAAGCTGGAAACGGGGAGAGACAGTCAGACAGACTCCCGCATGCGCCCGACCGGGATCCACCCGGCACACCCACCAGGGGCGACGCTCTGCCCACCAGGGGGCGATGCTCTGCCCCTCTCGGGCATCGCTCTTTTGTGACCAGAGCCACTCTAGCGCCTGGGGCAGAGGCCAAGGAGCCATCCCCAGCGCCCGGGCCATCTTTGCTCCAATGGAGCCTTGGCTGCGGGAGGGGAAGAGAGAGACAGAGAGGAAGGAGAGGGGGAGGGGTGGAGAAGCAGATGGGCGCTTCTCCTGTGTGCCCTGGCCGGGAATGGAACCTGGGACTTCTGCACACCAGGCCGATACTCTACCACTGAGCCAACAGGCCAGGGCCTTCAGAGCAACTATTAGATGTATGTTGGACCTTACCATGAACTTTTATCTATCTTCTCTTTCACACTTTCCAACTCTAGATTTCTGCACTGCATTCCTGGCTATTTCCTCAGCTCTGTCTCTCAAGTCACTAATTTTCTATTCAAATGTGTCTAACCTGGTATTTAGAAAATAAATATAATTTTCAATTTTGATGACTAAAAATTTTATGTCTAGAAATTTAATAATATTTTCTTTCTAATTTGATTATCCTATTTTCATGATGTTTTATTCTTTTGTAATGTTTCTAGTCCTTTTTTCATCTCTTTAGTCATTTGACAGTCTTTTTCAGTTTGCTAATTTAGGTTCCTAAGAGTACTAATTTTCCCGGTATGTCTCCTGACTTGCCCCCATTTTCTGTGTGGTTTGCAATTTTTTAAATTGTGAGCTCACCTTTGGCAATCATTTACTCTGTCAGCTTGTATATCCTGGATTGTGGAAGAATCCCGATAAAGAATTCTTCCTGTGCTTCTGCTAGGCATCTCAATAATTTCACAGGTATGAGCCCAGTTTTTATATTGATTTCTCTTCTTGGTTTTCTTGTGAATGATACAAAGTGAGATACCACGCTTGTACATGGCATAAGTTTGGGATTTCAGCTTCCCATGGGAAAATTTTGTTCCACTCCAAGTCCCACACAGAATCAAGCTTCCTCACTGCTTTCTCATGCCTGTAGGTGAAATCTGCCTTGCACTCATTCCATGGAAAGTTTAGTCCTTCTGGGTTTCAAGTATTTTGCAGGAGTTCATGTTCCAGCTCCTATCTCTCAGAAGTCTAAGGCCATATCATTTGACTCAACACCAGCATCAAACCCCAGCCTCTGTTTACTAGGAACTGTATCCCAGACCAGGACCCTGCGCCGCTGGGTCAGTAGCTCATCCACTTAAAGTACTGGCTCTAAGCTCCTTCTTAATTTATAGCACCCAAGGATTTCCCTCTCTTTATTTGGATCACAGATATATATCAGAAAATAATTTATTTTTACATTTGCTCCAGTATTTCTATTGCTTGAGATGGGAAGGAAGTTACAATAGTTCAGACCTTATTATCAAAACCAGAAATTTATATTTTCTCCCTCTCTCTTATTTTTTTTTAATTTACAAAATAATAAAGGTTTGGGTTTTCTTTTTTAAAGAGCTTTGTGAACAGCCAAATTTCTTAAGCCAGACTTCCAGTGCATCCTCAAAACAAACAAGCTATAGGACTGAAATTACCTGTTATTTGTCTTTTCTTTGTCTTTAGTTTATTACAGATATTGGTTAGTCCTGTTTAGGGGGAGATAGCTCTACTCAAAAGTTAAATTTCACACAGTACCTTTGGTTGCTTCTGTTCCTCTTATGTTATGCCACATGGCACAGCACAGGTAGGTGGTCAATGTCACTGACATGACATATCTGTAAAAATTTCTTGGATGAATGAATGAATAAATGAATGAAAGAACATCCTAGCAAGGCCTAGGCAGCTCTTTGACAATTTGCTTGTAATCTTTAAATCCCACATACACAGAATTGGCCTGTCATCTAAAAGAATGAAACAGACAGGAGGAAAAACTATAAACAAGTCAAAATAAAAAGAGATGGAGCTCCAATTTGTTTTATCTCTTACAGAATGTGTGAGTTGAAACGGATCTCAAGGATGATCTAGTCTAATCCCCCACCCCAAAAGCGGAAACCATGACCCAGACAAAATGACTATCCCAAGAGCCATCATAAAAGCCCTGCGGTCTGTCCTATGCTTTTACACTATGACAACTTGCTCAGTATGCCCTCAAATATTCCCCAGTCTTTCAAATCCGACGAAGTAATTTTTCTTGTGTAGACAACCTTCTGTTTTATCCACAAGAAGGCAAAGTGGCTCGGAACATTCAGCTGTTTAGAAAATATTTTAAGTGCTCTTTAGGAAGAAATAGGTAACACTTGGAAACAGGCAACTCCAGTCACCACAGCAAGTGAAAAAGACCGAGACCCTGCAGAGTCTATGTAATTTTTATCCTTGGGTCACTTTGAGATGATGACAGTAGAAGGATAAGGGAGAGTATGGCTGGTCTTGAGATACCCAGTACCTCTAGAGATTAAGGGCACAAAAATTCCAGCATGATCCTGGTCATTATCTCATTATGAAGGCAAGATGACATCCAAGTTAAATGTTGTGTCAGCATCTCAGTTCAGAAAGAGGGGGTTTCTACTCCTTCTCCTCATGCTGGGAGGAGCTGAAAAAAGAACTCCTACTCTTCTTGCTCCTCCCGCCCTGTTATAGTTCCTTCCATGGGAGAAGTCACTCATCTGACTGGTCAGAGCCCAGGACATTCACTGGGCCATGTTTACCCTGGGCAGCATCACTGTGCCTTGGGGTCAGAGGTCTTACTCGGTTTATCAGGCTTTCAGGTGGCAACTCAGTCAGACCGTGCCTGCTTCACAGGGAAGGCCCAGCCATGACTTCTCTCGGTTCCATTTTCTCCATCTGCAACTGGGTGGATGAGCCATCTGCTTCTTTAATCTTTAAAACATATGATTCTTCCTTCCTTCAATACCCACCAAGTTCCTGCACACCAAACCCTTGTCATCAGAGAAGTCAAATATCAACCACTAAATTCTCCTTCTCAGCAGAGTTGAGTTGATGGTGAGGTATATTTCTAAAGACAGAAGCTTCCCCAACTGGGTGGGGGGACATCTTTGCCCACGTACCTTGGGTGGCAAAGGTCACAAAGCCCCTAGGTAGTAGCACATCTTCCTGAAGTATCAAATGTGAATATCTAGGAATGGCTACCCCAGAGTGTCTGGGATTTTTCTTAGTTTAAACTGGGCTATTAGAAAGGCTACATTCTTAAGCTGTGCGTTCACAGCTGCCCTGCCCCTACAGAACGCACCTTTAGCAGGGTCATCACATTTACCCACAGGACAGAGCCCTGTAACACCTGCGGCAGCACCTCTATGGGTATGTTGAAGATTGTGTCCACTGCCTCTGCAGGGGCCCCCACTAGAACCCCATAGGACAATTTTCTTCCCACTTAAGTGTCAGAGAAAACATGGCTTCCTTTGGGGAACTGGCCTATTTTCTCCTAGTGGACAATGAGAAGCACACAATTATGTTTCCCATTTTACTTTGACCAGCAGGAAGTTCAGAATCAAATCTGAGCGCAACTCTAGTAACCCAGGGAGCCTAGCTAGAGAGTAGGGGGATCTGGGGTAGGTGGGAAGAGGTAGGGGAGTAGAGGAGAGAGGAGAGATGCAGTGCATCGTGAGGCCGCAATTCCTGGACAGTGCCACAGACTGGAGAGATGACCAGCCCCAGACAAGGCAGGCAACCGTCTCCAGGGTACATCAACATCCAGGGGACAGCAACATTGTCACACCTTGGCAACAGACTCCTAGTCCCCAACCCTCCAACTCTCCTCACAGCAGCCAGAATAACCTTCCAACATACACTGGATTGAATCGTAATAATCTGGTTTAAAGTCTTGTAGAGGCCTCTCTTTGCTCGATGAGGAGCAGGAAGGGGCACGAAGAGTTCTCCTTGGAATATAACTAGGCATACAGTAAGCAAGGAATACATAGTCACTATGACAACTACTACAGTAATGGTGAGGACCTGATGCATTTTTTTTTTTTGTATTTTTCTGAAGCTGGAAACGGGGAGGCAGTCAGACAGACTCCCGCATGTGCCCGACCGGGATCCACCAGGGGGCGATGCTCTGCCCATCCGGGGCGTCGCTCTGTTGCGACCAGAGCTACTCTAGCGCCTGAGGTAGAGGCCACAGAGCCATCCCCAGCGCCCGGGCCATCTTTGCTCCAATGGAGCCTCGGCTGCAGGAGGGGAAGAGAGAGACAGAGAGGAAGGAGAGGGGGAGGGGTGGAGAAGCAGATGGGCGCTTCTCCTGTGTGCCCTGGCCGGGAATCGAACCCGGGACTCCTGCACGCCAGGCCGATGCTCTACCACTGAGCCAACCAGCCAGGGCCGACCTGATGCATTTATGAGCTCCGACAAGGGCAAGTCAGTGCAGGCTGAAGTGGGTCAGGGAAGGCATCCCAGGGAAGGCAGGACCTGCTTGGCCTAGACAGAATAGATTTAGAAACAGAATGATAGAATGTTCCATGCAGGGAAACCCTGAGCAGGAGGTTGGAGTGAGAACAACAACATTGAAAAAGTAATAATAACTGCAGTCCCTGCCACCCTGCCTGCTCAGAGCCATCCCTGGTGTTCCACGCACACACATGCACACACACAGGCACATGCCGGCTCATGGTTGGTGGCCCCCTCAGACAGAGAAAGAGCTCAGCCCATATGGGGCAGTGAGGGGTCAGACCCAGCCACAGTCAGAGTATCTCCTGGGCAGGCAGGGAGACATGGGGTGGTGAAGGGTCATGATGGGGATAAAGGGCTGAGGTTGGGTTTTGAGTGGTGGGAAACCACGTGGGGTTCTTATGTGGGGCTGGGCTTTCGGAAGAGAGATCCAACAGTCGCAGCAGGGTCGGGGCGAGGGGCAGAAGGCCCCAGTGGAGGCTGCTTCCTCGTGAGCAGAGTAATCCAGACCACAGTCTCAGGGCTGTTTAGGGCACAGTCACCACAGCAAAGCAGAGCCTCCTCACCTGCACATCCCAGCCCTCTGGGATTTAGGTCCCCTCCGGCTGGTCCAGCCCCATGGCCCTGACTTCCTTCCACTCAGTCTGCATTCTCCCACCCGGGCCAGCTTACAGTTCCCTGCCACACCTGCATTTCTTCATTACTTCACCCACGCTGTTCCTTCTGCCTGGAATGCCCTACCCAGACAACTCTACAATCTCCACAGATCTGGACTCTGCCTGTCTCTCAAGGCACAGCACCAATGACACCTCCTCCAGGGAGCCTTCCCCCTTTCTCAGCTTGCATACCTGTCTCCTCACCCCCTCCTCTCCTGATGGACACAGAACCGCTACACAGGAACACGAGCTCCCTCAAGAAAGCAAGCATGTCTGGCACCTCATCTTCTTCCGAACAGTCCCAGCCCTTTTTCTGACTCAGGTAGGTGGTGGTTCAAGGCCACCCCTGATGACCAAACTCAATCATGCTCAAAAACACAAACCGGGCCCTTCCCAGGGGTAGGAGGCCCACAGGAGTAGGCACTGCTCGGCCCCAGACCTACCAGCCTGGAAAGATGCCACTGTTCAGAGGGCAAAGCAGCACATGAGAGTAGGAGGCATTTCTGGTGACTTCCTCTGTTAGACAAGGGACAGGCCTTCTTCTAATTTAACCCCTGTGACCTTTGAACTTCCTGGGAGGTCAGCAGCACGTCCTCCTTCCCCAGCTGTCTTTCTGTCTCTGGCCCAATGGGAGGGAGGGCCCTGGGCCTGTTCCATTTTGTGCCCGTATTGATCTGTTGGCAGCAATGGGCTGGATAATTAGCCAGGAATTAGGGTTTCTATTACAGCCAGGAGGCTGCTCCAGCTGATTTATCACCTGAATAATTTACTGTGATTGAAAGGAAATTAAAATGAACTCCATTTGACAACTGTGAGCTTTTATGGGCTTTAGTGAAGGCTCAAAAGCCAGATTAATAGCCTGGTGTTGGTTAATAGTCTTCCGAGAGTAAATACGGCAGGCTGTGCTCAGTGGCAGCCGTCCTGCCGCGGCCGGAGGAGGGACCAGCTCCCGCCAGGAGCACAGCGCTCACGACAGCGTCAGCTCGAGTTTTCCTGAAACAGATCTCACCGTTCCAAACAGAAACACGCACGCACACACCGCCACCAGCAGTTGTTATTAATTTTTTTTCCCTCTTCTCCTCCAAGGTGATTTTACTCACTCCACATGTAGGAAAACAGAATTGCTTTTTCGATAACCATTTTGAAAAAGAAGTGTTTCAATGCCCCAGGAGTGTGAATATATTAACCCCTTCCACCTGGGGCCAAGGGTTTACTAAGTTTCTCTGTAAAGTGAGAAGCCTGGGCCCACCCACCCAGGGTAGATCTTGGCGAGAAAAGCAGCAAGGTGAGAGTGGGTCCTGAGCTCATGGAAGTCACTGGCAGGACCCCAACCTGGCCTTGAAGAAGGTTCTTGCCATGGGCGTTTGGGTGGATGATTTAGGAGGATTTGACCACGCAAGCCTTTGTAAGTCTCTGAGGGTTCTGGAATGATAGGCAGGCTCTGGCTGCAAAAGGCCAGTTTTGAAAATCAGCCAGTCAAAAAAATTGGCTTCTAGAATTTTTCAGAGGCATGAAGGCCCGTGCAACCATCTCGTACAAGATGAAGACAGAAGATCCTGAGGTCAAATTCTAGCTCTGTGACCTGAACAAGTCCCAGAAGCCCCCTGGGCCTGGACATAGGATGAACAGTCTGAAAAGAAATGTTCCAATCTGTAAAATGGGGTACACAGGTTGTGTCCAGCTTGCTTAGTAGGCATTTACATTGAGAGTCCAGCGAGAGAATGGACGTGAAAGGTCTTTGAAAATTGTACAATATCATGCGTAGGTGAGGAAGATCACTGTTGTTATTTTTATTGCTGCTGCTGTTAGTTATTGTTATCAAATCACAACTCTACTGCTGCAAATATGGAAACTGAGTTCCAGAGAAAAAGCCACTTGCCCAACAGGGCAGAGTGAGGACTCAAGTCAAACTCTCCCAACTCCAAAGCCAGCAAAGGCTCTTTCCCACCAGGCTGCTTGCTGAAACTGACAGCAAGACCCCGACCTAGGCTGCTAGCCCTTGGGAGTCACGGCTCTGCTCACAGTGGAAGAGGGACCAGCCTCAGCAGCCACAGCCC
Organism: Saccopteryx bilineata; assembly: GCF_036850765.1. Classification (NCBI taxonomy): domain Eukaryota; kingdom Metazoa; phylum Chordata; class Mammalia; order Chiroptera; family Emballonuridae; genus Saccopteryx; species Saccopteryx bilineata. The sequence continues at coordinate 36,671,964 of NC_089491.1, read as the reverse complement.
CAGGCCCTTCCGGGCACCACTGCCACGCCTGCGCCGACACTCACAGGCAAGGTAAAAGCAAGCACGAGGGACTCAAGGAACCTGTATCCTTGATGCGCCTGCCTTCCTGGCCCGAGGCCCCTTGCTTGGACCACCATTTGTCCAAAGTGATTGGGGACCAGGAGCGAGGGTATGTCATTCATAGTCCAGTGCCTTGTGTGTGTGCCCGGCAGCCCCGCAGCCTCACCTCCCATTTCTCCTCATTAGCGCACATTACCAGGAGGTGAAGCAGATTAACCAGAAAGCCCTGAGTCCATCATTACCCCACCACCAGGTTCGCCTGCAGGCCCCGCCTCAGCCCACCCAGTCAGAGACAGGCCCACAGCCGTGTCCACGTCATTCTGAAGGACACCGCACAGCAACACTGCTAGAGACAGCTTGTAATTCAGGTCTCTTCCCTATCAGGCCCCATCTCAACAACGGCCTATCGACCTGTCCCCCAATATCACCTCCTCTGTAACATCCCTTCATGCTCCTAGCTGAGGCAATGTCTCCATTCATCAGGGCTACAGAACCTCCTCCCTTGCCTAGCAGAGTATGAATCTACATCATACTGCCCCTGCGAGCTGGTGCCTGATGCAACCCTGCCTCCCCTAGGTGAGTGGCACTGTGCCAGGCTCACAGCCAGCGTGCAAGAAACACGTTGGATAAATGAACAAATGTGTGTCTGAATGAGTGAATGGATACATACGGGGGTGGGAGGGTATACTCCTCTGATTATGAAGTCCTACGGTCTCTGCCCAGTCTTTCTGGGCATTCTAAGCTAAGTGTTCTATGATTCAGATGCTGAGTTTCCGTGAGGATTATGTGAAACAGAAGGAAACACAGTCATTGATACTGAATGTCTGCACTAAGTAAATAAGGGCTTCCTAGACATGCCACAGGCTTTGTGTCTGGGCCCTCACTCTTCACCACTCACTCACTGGGTGACCTCACACAAGCCCTGTCCTCTCTCTGGGCCTCTTAAAGATAGAGGGTGGAAGCTTGCCTTTGTAGTCCCTGCAAGAGCTAAAGTTGTGTGATCCTGTCAATGGTTGGAAGATAAATTTTCTCCCAGATTCTGGAGGGAAAGGCCGGCTCCATCTAAGGAAGTTTTCCTGACTGCATTCCTTTTCTTTCTCCTCCTGTATCAGATGAAATGTGGCCTTGGCCTTCTCTCAGAAGGTCTCTGAGCCATGGGAGAGGCTGTTTGAGAAGAAAACAGACTTCTCTCTAAAACCCGGCAGCTAGGGTGTACAGGATCAGGTCTGTCCAGCCATACAACTCAGTTATTCCTGGAGGAGACTTCACTCCACTTGTAGGAGAAAGACCAAAATCCTGACCACAGCCTACATGACCAGATCCTCTCCCCAGTATCTTCTCCCACCCCATCTTGGCAGCCCATACCCTGAAGGAAGCCACTGGCTCTCTTTCTGGTCTTCATTCCCGCCACTCTCCCTCTTACCTCAGGGCCTTTGCACTTGCTCTTCTTTCTGCCAGACATATTCTCCCACACCCATATCCCCTCTTCTTCTTCTTCTTTTTTGTTTTGTTTTGTTTTGTTTGTTTTTTTCTGAAGTTGGAAATGGGGAGGCAGTCAGACAGACTCCCGCATGCACCTGACCGGGATCCACCCAGCATGCCCACCAGGGGGCGATACTCCACCCATCTGGGGCGTAGCTCTGCTGCAATCAGAGCCATTCTAGTGCCTGAGGCAGAGGCCACAGAGCCATCCTCAGCACCCAGGCAAACTTTGCTCCAATGGAGCCTTGGCTGCAGAAGGGGAAGAGAGAGACAGAGAGGAAGGAGAGGGGTAGGGGTGGAGAAGCAGATGGGCGCTTCTCCTGTGTGCCCTGGCCGGGAATCGAACCCGGGACTCCCGCACGCCAGGCCGATGCTCTACCACTGAGCCAACTGGCCAGGGCCAATATCCCCTCTTCTGATGCAGCCTAACCCCTTCAGGGCTTAGCATAAATGCATTTGCCCTTTAAGCTGACTTATTCTCTGCTTTATGCCTTCGAAGAACCTCAGACATCCCCTCCTCAGCACCTAGCACATCTGTAATACACAGCACTTTGGGTAATTCTTATGTATTGTGAGTTGTCCACACATCTGTAGGCTCCCTGAAGGCAAGTCCAAAGCCTATCTTGTTTATGAATGTACCTCTAGTGTTTGGCTCTATGCTGTACACATAGTAGACACTCATAAATGGTTGTTAAGTGAATACATGACTTGCAGCATGGCCTTAGGCAAGTCCCTTTGCCTCTCTGCTCTTTGGTTCCCCCATCTGAAAACAAAGTGGATAGATGGTCTGTGATACCCTCATAGGAAATGCTGAGAGGCAAGCAGACTGTGATAGGACGGTGACCCAGAAGCCTTGCACACTCCTCACTACCCTCTGGCACCTCCCCTCTGCATGGGAGCTTGTGCACACACAGCCTACAGGATTTTGAATGGCTCTTTCAGAAAAATTCCGAAGCATCATCTAAATAGCATGTAGAAGAAGCTCAGCATGGCTAGGCCTCACCACCAGCACCAGATAGTGAAGTTCTGAGAAAGTCATCGCTCAGAGGTCTCCGACTCACCCACCAGCTGGGAGACCTCAACAGGCAGGAACCATGTCTAAGCCACCTGTGCCGGCAAGGAGACCAGCCCAGGCCCTGGCACAGACTGGGCACCAGGAACTAATCTCCTGAATTGAATCTGGATTTTATCCAGGCCCAGGAGCCTCTCACTGGGCAGACCCTTTCTGGTCCCATCTCTGTGACCACAGCCAGTGACTGCTTCTCTCTCCAGGCAGAGCAGGGAGCTGCTCAGCAAGGGGTACTCCTCCTGCCTCCTTCCCTCTGCTGCGAATGACTCAGCTGGGTGTTTGTCCAGTGAGACACTTCTTTGTTTCCAGATGCTTGGATTCAGTCTCTAATAGCATGACAGGGCAACCTGGCAAGAGGGCTAACAGTGGGCACACCAGTACCATCATAACATGGCTACGGCCATAGGGTGATTATAATTATATATTTCCACCTTCACCCTGATAGGAAAATAACTCAAGACTACCTCAAGTGGCTCAGAAGATCATTACACCCTGCTGTGCAAAGAACCCTGGGAAGGACTGCCATTCAGCAATGGCAGAGCAGCCAGACAAGTCAAGCCCCCCCCTCCCAGCTGGCAGGAGAGACAGAGACACCAGGGCAAGAAGTCTCCAGAGCCCCAAACACATTCCCCTGACCTCATGGGATGCCTCGGCCAGCCCAGTTTGGCTGAGAACAGGAGAAGCCGCGTCTGAGTAGAACTTGGTGCTCTCACCCACAACCAGCCAGACGCCTTCAGGAGGACCCCCCAGGCCTGCGTTTGGGCAGAGGTGCAGCGGGCAGCGAGGCCTGGAGCATACCTGCTCAGGCTTGATGGGCTCCGTGGTGGTGAAGATGTCCGAGTAGTGCTGCCTCTCAAACACGCGGTCCAGCACCTCCAGCTGCTGCTGCGTGAACAGGTCTCCCCGCATCTGCTTCCGGAGGAAATCTCTGCCCGGCAGTGAGTGGCCGTTCGGCACCGGAGACTCCTGAATACCTTTGATGAGCATGAGAGAGGAAGGATGAGTGCACTTTACATGAGCTGCTGAAAAAAGACATGTCAGACACTGAGATTGGGAAAAGGGCCTGAGAAACCCACGAGCCTAGAAACAAACAAGGGGGTCCTGGCCCAAGTCATCCTGCTGGTTAATGCAGAGCTAGCCTCCTATAGCCACATGCCAGGCACTGAGCAAAACCCTTTTTACATGCACCATCTTATCTAATCCTCTCAATGACCCCAATGAAGACAATTACTTTCCCATTTTTCAGATGAGAAAATTAAGGTCTAGAGAGATCAAGTGCTTTGCCTGAGGACTGGAGCTCAGGTTGACTCAGAGGCTTAATCAGCAGGTGCCACTGCCTCTCTTGCACTGACAATCCACTTGGAGGCACAGTCTCCTCCCAGAGTCCATGCCCTTACCCAGGACATTTGCCACCACATCATATGACCAGGCAATAAAACACTGTTAGGAAGGCTGTGGGGAAACAGATACTTGTGTACCATTCTGGCAGAAGCCTGCCTATTGGTCACACACCTACGCCAGACAATTTGACAAAATCTATCAAGATCACAAATGCACATTCCCTTTGATAGAGTAACTGCACCTCTGGGAATTTATTTTATTGCTGAACTTAAATATACGGGAAGTGATACGTGTTCAGGTTCTAGCAGCAAAAGACTGGAAACAACCCAAGAGTTTATATTACAGGGACTGGTCAAAGACACCATGGTACGCCCACACTGTGGAGGACTGTGTGATGGCAAAGAGGAAAGAGCACGCCCTCTGGGACTTGATATGGAAAGAACTTCAAGATACATCACCATACAAAAAATAAGTACAGTAAAGCACAGCATGTAGAATTACATCCTTCTGTGTAAAAAGAAAGAAAATAAGACTTTATATGCATTTTGTATAAGGTATTATGTATTTATATATAATACACATATACAAATGCCTGTTAATATGACATGTTATAATTGTATAATATATACTGATATAATACATATATGCTATATACCCGTATTTCCCCATGTATAAGACGCACCTTAATTTTGGGGCCTGAAATTTTAAAAAAAATGTATTATATAAAGTTATTGAACTCAAGTCTTATCATAAAATTCATACAACTCCTCATCACTGTCAAAACTCCCATCCATTAGCTTGTCCTCATCTGTGTCTGATGATGAATCACTGTCCTTATAGATTGCCTCGTCCTCAGTTCCATCTATGGCATTTGAAATACTACAACCACTGTATAAGACGCGCCCAGTTTTTAGACCCCAAATTTTTTGGGAAATGGTGTGTCTTATACATGGAGAAATACGGTATTATATATAAAGCACGTACATATTAAAATGCACACACACACACACACACACACACACACGAACTCTGGAAGGAAACATTAGAGTGGTACCCCATTCAGGGAGGTAGGAGCTACATGGAGGTAAGTGAAAGGGTGGGAGATTTTTCCTAACATGCTTACTTTGTTTTGTTGTTTTGTTACAGAACTTTAAATGCATTGCCTATTCAAAAATGTAAATTACCAAGAAAGTACAAGGATTAAAGTCTCTATATGTTTTTTATTGTTAGCTCTTTACACTGTGATAGTCTCTGATGATGATGCTTACATGTCAACGAAAATATTATGAATTATCAATTTTTTAAAAAGCCAATTGGATGGAGTATCTTTTGTGAGCCTGGGAAGCGGCGGGGGGGAGGGGTGGTGCTTGAACCACTCAAGATGAGAGAAAACAAGGAAGACAGAAGTTTCTGGTGAAGAAATGGCCTCAAGAGCCATCATTTCCCAGGGCCTTCTAGGATCAAGTTGCTCATGCCAGGCTGACTGGAGACACTGCTGGAACCCAGGGCCAGAGGCACAGCCTCTGCCTTTGCCATTGGGAAGCGCAGGGGGACCCGGCCTGCATCAGATCCCACGCTGACAGGTGCCCTTCTCACACGGGACCCTGCCCTACCTCCCCTCCCCACACCCCACCAGCACACTCCTGACCTAGACTTCATTTATCTTGTCAGAACCCACCCATGTGAGGAATGAGGCCAAACCACGGAGCTTGAAGCAGTGGGATATTGTGTCGCTGAGATGCTGCCAAAAGTTGGTGTCTTCCCAACTGTCCCATCTGAGGACAACTGCAACACAAGGTCTGACATTTGAAAAAAGATACCAGTCTGGGGTTCACATGAGTGTTGGTCTTTTAGAATCCCTGGGGCGGCTGACAGCTCTGAGCACCCTGGCATCTTCTACAAGAAGAGCCTTCAGAGGTGGCTCATGAGAACCCTGAGAAAATGGATTCCAGATGGATTTTGACCAAAGAGGATACCATAGGCTGGGTCCCTGTGCTGCCCACAGGACATCATCCTCATTAACATCATGATGCCCCTTCTTTCATAATGACCCATCCCCACGGGCACCAAGACTGGCAGGATATAAGAGGGCATGACCCTGTCTGTGTCTGTCTGGTGTGTTCTCCCATTAGTTGGCATCCACCAAATTACCCTGTTATCAAAGGTGCTGTGTAACTGTGCACATGGACACACACTGCACACACACACGGACACAGACACACACACAAGGGGAAAAAGACTCCGCTTGCTCCTCCTCGGCTGTTACTCTGGCCAGTCATTCTGGCCCCAGCCACACTTGCCAAAGCGTGACCTTGGCCTTGGCCCAACAGCATTCCCACCAAGTTTTTCCATGTCAGAGAGACCATATCCGCTCATAAAAACTCTGTCCACCAAGTTCCCTGATACTCCCCACTCCCCATTCTGCCAGCCAGGCCTCAAACTCCTAATGCATGCCGGCTGGCTCCTTCTTTTCAGCCACCTCCTCAGGACTCCCACCAAGGCCTCACCTGCCCCCAGATGGTAGTGCCCACCTCTTCTCTCCCACTGGGGCTCCCCCATCAGACATGGTCTAAGGCAGCACTCTGCCTCCCCTGGGGAAGCTCAGACAGGGTGGCTCAATGGAGGACTCCTGTGTGCAAGGTCACTGTCCGGTCACTGAGTAGAGCCCAGCACAGAGTAAAGACTCAGGGCACTGGACCAATTCAAGTGCATGCGCTGGGGGTCCCAGCAGCCTGCCCAGGCCACCACACATAGGCCAAGCAGAAGACTTGCCGCGTCCTGCCCTGGTTTTCTGAAAGTCGGCCATAGCCGAGAGAGTATCTAGGCTGTGTTGGTGACCCAGACACTCCAAGGGGAGGCCTGTGGGCTGGGAAGAGCCACCTCTCGGGCCTCCTTCCTGACCAGGACGGCTCCTGCTGCTCCCAGCCCACTCAGCACCTCCACTTGCTTTCGCTGCTGAGCAGGTGGGTGAACTCTACCCTGTCACTTCGCACAGAGCCTAAAGTCTGTCCTTTTCTAAAGAAGGCTCCAGACACTCCTAAACATCATCATTTATTCACTCATTTAACAAATATCGATAAGGTGTTTACTTTGTACCAAGCAATGTTAAAAACAAAGACAGAGGGTACAGTGATGACCAAGAAAGGCCCCTCTTTTCAGTCTACAAAGGACAGCCCACTTTTGTCAAGTACCCACAGAAACAGACCTAGGACTACAAACAGTAATGCTTACAATAGGGGAGGAGTCAGGGAAGGCTTCCAAGGGAAGTCATGCTTGAACTGAGAGTGGAGGAGGAGGGGTCAGCAGGGCAAAGAGGGCAGGGGTGGGGAGTGTGCCAGGCAGGGCAGACGGCGTGCATACAAAGGCCTGGAGATGAGAGAAGATAAAAGGAACCAAGGGAGTGAGGAGAAAAGAGCCCGGGAGGCAGGGGTCGCCAGACAGCCACAGAGGCCCCAGAGAGGAGCTGGGGCCCTGCTGCAGGGACAGTGGGAAGCCCTGGAAGGGACTGAAGAGACATTCGCCCTTCACATTTCTCAGTTCCAGAGCCCCAATCACTAGTTCTTTCCGATCAGGCCAAGCTTTCTAATCCCTGCTCCCAAATATCCTCTTTTGGAAAGACTAGGGACTGGCAACATGAATTTTGCATTTGGGAACATCTGAAGGTAATGCATGGAGTCAGCCTGCTGGCCACAGGTGGTCCACTATGCCTGCGTGAAAGGTAAACCACTTGTCACTGACTGCACAGTGTTGCCAGGACAGACACAGTTTGCAAGCACATTGTCTCCTCCCCCAGGATGCCTTCCTTCATGTCCCAGCTGCTTTTCCCTCTAACTACTTTCTCTCTGGACCCTTCACTTTCACTCTGCACTATTAGCTACCATGAGGGGGGGAGAACAAGGGGAATCACAGCTAATTCATCTCTGTCACCTCCACAAGGAATATTTCTGGAATAAAAGAAAAATTAGTAATACTATTGCAACCACCTTCACTCTGCAGGTCTGGTCTGCAAATGTCAGGATCCCTCTGTCTGACCTCATTCATTCATTCCTTCTTCCCTCAACCAATCTCAGTGAGCCGGCACTGTGCTTACACTAGGCGTATAGTGATGGGCAGCCCTGGTCCCCATGGAATTATGTCCAGTAGAAGAGGCAAATGCTCATTGAAAAATAATCAGACCAGTAAAGGTAAAGTATCAATCAAAATAAATACTCTGACAAAAAGGCTTATGGTTTTCAGGCCAGGGACACAGTTGATCTGCCTCGAGGCACCACACACAGTGGGTGCACAAGCAAACAGATTATACGCTCAGAGACAACTAAAAATGAATACCAGAAAATCACCCCGAGCACAATGGCAGATTCTGAACCTCCAGGGCCCCAGCGGAAGCTACCGTAGTGTTTCTCTCATCTGGGCCATAAAGATGCTCTCTGATTTCACTGGGAAATGTGGTCTTGGAGACAGGCTGCAGAAACACTCGGACCCATTTTATTCCCCAGAGAAAAACCTGAACTCACAGTGTGAATAGTATGCTTAAATATATGGACAGATATGGGCAAAAGCACAAAGGTATACAGAGGGCATGGTATCTTTAAATCTTTTTTTTCTACTCCAAATCAAATAATATGTAATAGACCCAGTGCTGGGCTTAGTCAACCATGGCTGTCAGAATTAACATTCTGGAAGCTAGCTTCAGGGGAGCAAGGGGCAGGAAGCCCGTCTCGGAGAGCAAAGAAATGCTGGCTTTAAATTTCAGGTTAAACCAATGTTATTCACAACCCGGCTTTGAAGCTAAAAGCTTTACACAATCGGGTCTGGTCACGCAAAGGGGGAGGAAGCAAAACAGCCTCAGATTCCCATCTGTCACAAGAAAGCTGTCTCTTGTGTGTCTTAAAAGATCATAAACCCACTGCGTTTTCTTCAGAGCACAGCAGATTTGGAGGTTTTGCATTTTTCTTGGAGGGTTCTAGTTTGTTTCTTTAAAAATCATCATGTATTTTATGCCTGCAGATGCTCACTGGGAGGAAAAAAATAAAAAACAAACAAGAATCTCCATAATCTCTTATGGCATCATAGTCTTTGGGATGCAACCCCTGCCGGAGGCCTAGGAAGCCCAAGAAAGGAGGCTGGAGCCACTGGGTAGCCTCCCACCTCTCGTGGAGTCCCGTTTTCCTACAGAGCCCAACTGAAGCCTGAGCCCTTACACAGCCTCCTTCGTCCTTGCAGTCATGTCTCAGCATGGCAGCGCAGTGGCAGGGCCCAGTGGGAAAAAGGTTGGGAGCCAGCAGACCTGGGTTCTAGCCCTAGCTCTGCCCTTACTTGCTGTGTGAGCCCAAGTAAGTTCCTCTCCCTCTCTGGGCCTTGGGGGCCCCATCAATAAACTACGGAAGCTGAGTCAGTCATTTCTAACTGTTTTCTCCTCCAAAATCTATCCAGATTTTCTCTACTAAATAGTACTAAATGGGCATTAACTCATCTTCCCATTTTGGTTGTTTGTACAATCTTTGTAGGGGACTTCTCCTTCAATATTCACTCTACCCTCAAACAACTGCTGAAGCCTACCTTTGCCAATACTTGGTTTATGAACGGGCATGTGAAGAGAATGGGGCTGTTAAGGGGCTTCTGGGAGGAAGTCAGAGATAGGAAGAAATCTCTGTTTTCTACACTGGGGTACATTTACTCGTAATCTCTTATGAAGTTGTGAAGGTAACTCCCAGATCCCACCATTATTGATTTTATGTAGTACAATGTCCCCAAAAGACTTACCAAGGGTCCAAGGTCCTCTACAGATCTGGCCTGCAGGGTTCCTTGGAGTCTGACATCCAGCCTATTTGCTGCTTCTTCCCCCAGGACTCTGACACCTACCATGCCCCCAGATCTGCCTCCCCCATTGAAAACGAGGGGACAGAGTCAGGTCTTGGCCGGCCGTCTGCCACAGCAGCCTAGAACAGTTGGGAAGATTGAACTGGTGTAATCTGGGACATTTCCAGCTTGAGTCAAGTGAGCCAGGGGGCTTGGGGTTGATCTCCTCAGGTGGCAGCAATGGCTTAAAAGAAGGCTATAAAGGCCTGACCTGTGGTGGCACAGTAGATGGAACATCAACTTGCAATGCTGAGGTCACTGGTTTGAAACCCCAGGCTTGCCTGGTCAAGGTGCATACGAGAAGCAACTACTGTGAGTTGATGTTTCCCACTCCTGCCCACCCCCTTCTCTCTCTCTCAAGTCAATAAATAAAATCTTTTTAAAAAAAGAAAAACCAGGCCCTGGCCGGTTGGCTCAGCGGTAGAGCATCGGCCTGGCGTGCTGGGGACCCAGGTTCGATTCCCGGCCAGGGCACATAGGAGAAGCCCATTTGCTTCTCCACCACCCCCCCTTCTCCCTCTCTGTCTCTCTCTTCCCCTCCCGCAGCCAGGGCTCCATTGGAGCAAGGATGGCCCAAGCGCTAGGGATGGCTCCTTGGCCTCTGCCCCAGGCGCTAGAGTGGCTCTGGTCGCGACAGAGCGA